>NC_133529.1:22041649-22374224 GCF_048544455.1 Silene latifolia
AAATTTGATATTAATGTATTTGAAGTAATAATAATTCAAAGAAATATAATTTTATTATATTTTGAAGTAAAGTATTTATTTTGATAGTTTCGAAATGTTTAAAAATAGTTTAAACCGTGTAAAAACTTTTTATTTAGAAATAAGGGCATATCGGGAGAAAAATGACAACTCTTTTGAAAATTGGGGAAACGATTTTGGAAATGGGTCGTATGAGTATTCAATTTTCTTGTAATCTCGTGTTTAACAACTTTGGTCTTGTCGGAATTTGCAATTGACAAGCGGTTCTAATTATTATCGAAACGAGCCAAAACCGACTCGTGAAAATCCCGACTTAAACCCGCTCCCTTCCTCCTTTCCTTTCCTTTCCCGCATGCACCTCCCTTCCCCTTCCTTTTTTTCTGATTTTTCTCACCTAACTCCATCTCCTTGAACCTTCAACCAAAAACCACCATTTTCATCTTAATCCAAGCCAAATTTCACCATAACTCACTCGTTTCTAGTCGGATTTTCGCAAAGTTTATATTTTCGGAATCCCCTCTTCGAGATCTACCTCCTTGTATGTTTTAATTTCAGTTTTCTTGATGTTGATTTAAGACGAATTTGGGCATATTTCGGTTTTTGTACTTATTATTGTGTTTTTATTGTTTATTTAGGTGAAGATTTGGAAGACGAGTTTGGGGACTCGTATATTTTTGAAGATAGTGGTTAGTTGCATGTTAGGGTTTGGTATTCAAGGTGCTAATTGCTCATTTTCTAGCTTAAGGTAACATATTTCGAGTTACTCGACGAATAATCGTCACATTCTTTGCTTTTTGTATGTTTTTGTGATTTTTATTTGAGTAATTTGTTTCACATGATAAAATGGGTTGCATGCATGTCTTTTGTTAGTTTAAGTTAACCTATTAGTATTGGGAACGATAAATTGATGTTTCAGACGATGTTAAACTGAACAAAAATGGAGAAATGGTGGGTTAGGTGTGGCGGCCAGCAGGCCCGGCAGGCCCAGGCAGGCCCACGGCTGCCTTGGGGTTGGCCCGGGTTGGTCCGTTGCTTGTTTCGTGGATTTTCATGCATTACTTGTAGTTTCGGGTTTATTAATGATATGCTTAGTAAAAGTAACATGTGGGTAGTCTTAGTAAATGAATAAGGTTAGTAGTAAATAGAATTTTGATGATGAAGTATGCTTATTATGGTAGTTGACACATGTTAGGTTAGATTATAAAATGAAATTGTAATGAATAGGCTCAAAATGAATTTTATAGCAATAATTGCAATGTTTTGATGATTGTGCCGAAAACTGAGCCTTAGTCCCTTTGACTGAATCGATGTCAGTCAATTATGTGATTGGTCAGCCGCAATTTAACCCGTACCTGTCGCAGGACTGGGGTTGCGGGTAAAAATTCGGTTGGATGAAAATTAATGTGAAAAATGGATAATTGGCCTTATTCTTGTTTTAGGCCATTTGTTAAGTTTTTAGTTCACATGTGTAGTTGGTTGAATTTAATAGTTTCTTATATTGTAGAAACGGCCCTAGATTCCCTGAAACCTTTAATATTGTTAATATTGCTAGAATTGGAATTGGTATTGAATACTTCTTGCAGGTTGTTGTGTTTGTCATAGATAGGCCTTTATAGTCTCGCGAGTATATGTTCACTTTGCTTAATAGCCTTTGTGTTCCGACTTGGTGGGATTATATCCAAGTTGGGGCATGACCTCGTTACTTGTTTTGATAGTAAGTGGTCAGCTTAAGTACTAGCCAACCCTTTGGTGGACTCCTTAGGGTACTCACTTTGTTTTAGAAAAATTGTGGGTCTTGGGTGCGGTGGTGTGTATCCGCATGTCTAGGTCTGCGCAGATTATAGGCTAGGGTTGTGTTGTGTCTTGGCCATGTTTTGATAGAACCTCTGAGCCAAGATACCGGTTCGATTACCTTCCCTACCTCGTGGTATAAACTCGAGTTACAGAGTGACTATTGACGGGACTAAGAACTTATGCCTGTCTTTGATATATTGTCCTTTCTTGTATGGTGACTTTATGAATTGTAATAGGTGAGATGTAAGCCGGTTACAATTGATAAAGTTTGGATTACTATTTGTTACATGTTTCACATGATAGTTTAATTTGGTCAGTTTAGTATTCATATGTTAGAATACTTGATAATTAGATTATTTAACATGTTGTTTACATGTTACACTACATGTTACATTAAAAATGACATTTCGTGGCTGGGAGGACTCGAAGTTACTCCCCACTGAATTGTGGCATTTCGTGTTTGTATAAAATGTGATTGACAGGTTGATGATACTTAGTTGGGGTACACGGACGAGCTAGTGAGCAAGAGAACCTTGGACTTAGTTTGGTTATATTTTGTACCTTTAAACATATGGTTGTGTATATATATTTTGAAGGGACATATGTCTCCCTCATTTTCTTTGGTTTGTATTACTATAGCCCCGCGACTTTAGTTATGTTATGTAAATTAGGTTATTAGTCCTTGCAGGTTTTGGCACTCTTCCTTTGGGAAATGTTTGTGAATGGTTTAGAAAAGTTTGAAAAATTACAGGTTTTAATTAGTTGAACCAATTACAAACATATCCTGTCAGTTTTTCTGTAGAATTTACGTGTTTAATTAACGCTAAATTTGAGGGTGTCACAGTTGGTATCAGAGCTTGTTGCTCCCGACGCACGTTTGTGCACCCCACTTAAAATCACTTGACCTTTAAATAATAAACTTGAGAGATGGGTAGGATGGGTAGATTTAGGATTTTATGTGGTAGTCTGTTTGTGATTGCTATTTGTTAGGTTCTAACCAATGTTCTATTTTGCAAGATGGCTCTCCAAGAAACGTAGATAATGCAATCTTACCAGCTGGGTTTGTTAATTGTTAGTTATTAATTTTCGTGCCGTTGAAGCTATGACCGTGATCTTACTCGTTGGTGACCAAGACTGAGTGGCCGTTGCCGAATGTTGAAGATTGGTTATGCCAAATGAAGAATGCTTCCACTTTCTCGATACTTCTTTTCGTATTCAGTGTATCTTACCTTAATCTTCCAATCTCGTTGTTTATTCGTCTTTTTAATTCCTCTTCTCTCGCCTTGGTAACTACTCTTCTATTCTTTCTCCCGATTCATCCTTGGTTCGTTTTTTTCTTATAATAAGAGTCCTTGTGGACACCTTCCTTTTATTCAGCAGATAGTTCCCTTGTTCAAGAGAACCAGGTTTGAGAGAATGTATCATTGGAGGGCGTGAACGAGTTGAGAAATTGATTGTTTAGGGTTTGAGTTGTATAGGAGAATATAACTTGGGATCCTTTGGTTAGTCTTGTTAGTTGTGCTTGATATGAGAACTTAGTGAAATGAGAAACACCTTGGGATTTATGTCTATTGAGAGCTTGTTTGTTATAGATGATTGAGCATGGGTACTACCATAGCACATAAGATGGAATGAACCTGAGCTACTTCATTTGAGAGTCTCGATGTTTCCTGTGGAGAATTAAAGGAATGATAGTTAGCACTAATCCTTGTAGGCCTTGAAAGGAATACAATAGGACATTGATGTTGCTTAATGGATTGGTATCGTACTTTGGAATTAGTTAGTTTGTTAAACCTTTTGAGTTGACCAAATCTAGTATAGAGTAGCCCTTGTTGACCTTTCGAAATTTGAGAACACGTGGTTGACCTTATTAATCATATCTGGATTTGGAAATTTTGGTGGAATGTTGTTCGATGTAGTTCGTGAGTTCAAGGATGTGATTCTAATTTATGGTATCGGAGACTAGAAGTATTAAGTGGTGAGATGATGGAGTAGACAAGCTATGGTACTTGGGGATGACATAGTAAGTGAAGTTCAATGACGAGAATTGTAAAGGAGATACTTTGGGACATGGGTGGTAACAAATGAATTTGTGTGGTGAATTGATTTTGGCTCTTAGAACCAATTGAGTTGAGGAATACCTACCCTCGTGGAGTCCTTGTTAGTCCTATGATTTGGTGGACTTTTGAGGCTTTGTTGAGTACCTTAGTGATGTAACCTTACCATATCGATCATAAGCTTTGATGAGTGTTTGGTAAGCAGTAACCCTTTCATTATGCCGCTTCTGTTCTCCTTTCCTTCTCATTAACGATCATTGAACCCTGTTTTTATGCCAAAGTTTACGTGTCTTCTTCTTGCCCGAGATATCTTCTTAACTCGAATACCTCTTATTTTTGCCAATCGTTATCTTTACGGTCCGACTCCTTAGTTTCCTAACTTGTCAGGCTCATGCACCCTTCGAAAATATTTTACCGTTTCTCTATCCCGTTATCACTCCTTATCTCCTTAGTATAGTTGGTACCTTGTTGACCATGTTTACAGAGTTAGTGAGATGTGACTTGAGGATATAGGATTGATTAAGTAGTCGAGTTTGTGATTGGCTTCCATAATCACTTTGGAGATGAGGGTTTGATAATGTATATGTTACCGTGTGAGAAATGTTAAATGTGGGATTATTAGTTGGTTTTAGTGAGTGATATTGATTACTACTTGAGGTATGGTATGAGAGTGAGAGTAAGCTACATTATTGGGAGGTTTTAGCACTTGTTTTGGTAACTAGAAAGGGTAATGGTATGGTTGACACCAATTGTTAGGCTAAGGAACATAATTTCAATTTATGGTTTTAGGAACTCTGAGGTGATAAAGTGTTGTTACAATTATGACCTTGTTCCTTGAGAATTTGATGGTAAGTAAGTTTAGGATATCAAATTTGAAAGAATACTCCTTGGGGATGTTGATGACCAGAATGGATTGGTGATGTGATTTGGTATTAGTTGGCTCTTGAGAGTTCTTGAGTTGAGAGAGATTTAGTATTGAGAAGAATTTGTTAATCTTATAGTTTTATAGACCTTGAGGTCGCATTGAGTACTTGAGATGATGGGACGGTGTTGTAGCTGAGTGTAGTTCCGCTTTTGGCAATCCTTAATAAGTAAAAGGATAGAGGAACTTGAGATCCTATTGATTTTTCGGATTTTGGGGTTGGTATGTTACTACCTTGTTTTGAAATGAGAACCTTGTAGAATATTTGAGGAACCCATAGTTGACACTAGTTGGATACGAATATAACTTTGTTGGAAGCCTTGACCTTAGACTTGTGAAAGTTGTTTCGGGATGTTTGAGGATTTGGAGCGATGAGATCACACTTATAGTGAAATATCTTGTTCCAGGGAATATATTAGGAAGAGGTAACATAAGCGATTGAGGAAACTCTTGGGAGTGATGTGGTTATGAGTTTTGTTGTTAGGAAGTTTTCGGAACCGTTTTGAGTGATGTTGTTGTTGAGATAAGAGTGTCTGGCGTTTCCTTGTTGTCTAATCTCCCTTCTTCCTTGATCATGAGCGTTACCGCTCATACCTCTCTTCCTTACTTCTTTTTTTTTTTTGGGATAATGTAAGCTTGTCATTAAAATCAAAACTCCAACCATACAAACTTAAGGATCAACTACAAAGAAGTTGTTCCTTTTACGACACCATAATCTGAGCAGTCCACACTACTACACTTCCACTATGACTTTTAAAGCTACAATTTTTAATTCTACTTTTTACATCATGCTTTATCTTCTGCAATACAACCTCAGGCCTACTCAAGAATCTATCAACTCGACAAATATTACGAGCAGCCCAAATATGATATATCATACTCCTCTCATAAGTTTGATGTTGGTAACCTATGAAACTCCATCTTTGACACCCTGTTAGGTTCGACTTCAATTCTTACCCCATGAAATTCATTATAGCTCTCTTGTTGATTAAGTTTGAGCTCTCTTAACATACTTTGTTTTTATGCTATCTAAGTTACTTTCCTTTTTTGTACGACTTCTAAACTTTCAAGCTACCAGTTCCGATTCATTCATAAAAGTTTATGTCACTTCTGCAAACCTAACCTATTTTTAAAGATTTGAAAATGAAATTTTGATTTATTTCCGTAAGGTATTCCTTTTTCTTACTCTTTTTCCGAGTTACTAAGCCGTATTTAATCATAATTAGTAAAGATATTATTCTTATTATAGAACTTTAAACTAAAATTTTGAAAATGCTTTTATGATTTTTAATGGTTTTAACATTAATGAGTGTTAAATCTCGTTATTGGAGACGTCCCAATAATGGGTTTTCTCATTTATTGGTGTAGAAATATTTTTATATATCTTGATATGAATGTGGATGTTCTTGTCTGATCAACAAGAGTATCACCGTTTCTTTGAAAAGATACCTATATTTTTCTTATGATTATATTATTAAGATGTTGTATACTATAATTTCTCCTTCTAAGTTTCGAGGGCGAAACTTTTTAAAAGGAGGGTGATTGTAACACCGTAATTTGGATCGTTATTATTTTGCGAAAGTAATTTATTAATCAAGTAAAATTTGATATTAATGTATTTGAAGTAATAATAATTCAAAGAAATATAATTTTATTATATTTTGAAGTAAAGTATTTATTTTGATAGTTTCGAAATGTTTAAAAATAGTTTAAACCGTGTAAAAACTTTTTATTTCGAAATAAGGGCATATCGGGGAAAAATGACAACTCTTTTGAAAATTGGGGAAACGATTTTGGAAATGGGTCGTATGAGTATTCAATTTTCTTGTAATCTCGTGTTTAAGAACTTTGGTCTTGTCGGAATTTGCAATTGACAAGCGGTTCTAATTATTATCGAAACGAGCCAAAACCGACTCGTGAAAATCCCGACTTAAACCCGCTCCCTTCCTCCTTTCCTTTCCTTTCCCGCGGCACCTCCCTTCCCCTTCCTTTTTTTCTGATTTTTCTCACCTAACTCCATCTCCTTGAACCTTCAACCAAAAACCACCATTTTCATCTTAATCCAAGCCAAATTTCACCATAACTCACTCGTTTCTAGTCGGATTTTCGCAAAGTTTATATTTTCGGAATCCCCTCTTCGAGATCTACCTCCTTGTATGTTTTAATTTCAGTTTTCTTGATGTTGATTTAAGACGAATTTGGGCATATTTCGGTTTTTGTACTTATTATTGTGTTTTTATTGTTTATTTAGGTGAAGATTTGGAAGACGAGTTTGGGGACTCGTATATTTTTGAAGATAGTGGTTAGTTGCATGTTAGGGTTTGGTATTCAAGGTGCTAATTGCTCATTTTCTAGCTTAAGGTAACATATTTCGAGTTACTCGACGAATAATCGTCACATTCTTTGCTTTTTGTATGTTTTTGTGATTTTTATTTGAGTAATTTGTTTCACATGATAAAATGGGTTGCATGCATGTCTTTTGTTAGTTTAAGTTAACCTATTAGTATTGGGAACGATAAATTGATGTTTCAGACGATGTTAAACTGAACAAAAATGGAGAAATGGTGGGTTAGGTGTGGCGGCCAGCAGGCCCGGCAGGCCCAGGCAGGCCCACGGCTGCCTTGGGGTTGGCCCGGGTTGGTCCGTTGCTTGTTTCGTGGATTTTCATGCATTACTTGTAGTTTCGGGTTTATTAATGATATGCTTAGTAAAAGTAACATGTGGGTAGTCTTAGTAAATGAATAAGGTTAGTAGTAAATAAAATTTTGATGATGAAGTATGCTTATTATGGTAGTTGACACATGTTAGGTTAGATTATAAAATGAAATTGTAATGAATAGGCTCAAAATGAATTTTATAGCAATAATTGCAATGTTTTGATGATTGTGCCGAAAACTGAGCCTTAGTCCCTTTGACTGAATCGATGTCAGTCAATTATGTGATTGGTCAGCCGCAATTTAACCCGTACCTGTCGCAGGACTGGGGTTGCGGGTAAAAATTCGGTTGGATGAAAATTAATGTGAAAAATGGATAATTGGCCTTATTCTTGTTTTAGGCCATTTGTTAAGTTTTTAGTTCACATGTGTAGTTGGTTGAATTTAATAGTTTCTTATATTGTAGAAACGGCCCTAGATTCCCTGAAACCTTTAATATTGTTAATATTGCTAGAATTGGAATTGGTATTGAATACTTCTTGCAGGTTGTTGTGTTTGTCATAGATAGGCCTTTATAGTCTCTGACGAGTATATGTTCACTGCTTAATAGCCTTTGTGTTCCTGACTTGGTGGGATTATATCCAAGTTGGGGCATGACCTCGTTACTTGTTTTGATAGTAAGTGGTCAGCTTAAGTACTAGCCAACCCTTTGGTGGACTCCTTAGGGTACTCACTTTGTTTTAGAAAAATTGTGGGTCTTGGGTGCGGTGGTGTGTATCCGCATGTCTAGGTCTGCTTGTGATTATAGGCTAGGGTTGTGTTGTGTCTTGGCCATATTTTGATAGAACCTCTGAGCCAAGATACCGGTTCGATTACCTTCCCTACCTCGTGGTATAGACTCGAGTTACAGAGTAACTATTGACGGGATTAAGAACTTATGCCTGTCTTTGATATATTGTCCTTTCTTGTATGGTGACTTTATGAATTGTAATAGGTGAGATGTAAGCCGGTTACAATTGATAAAGTTTGGATTACTATTTGTTATATGTTTCACCTGATAGTTTAATTTGGTCAGTTTAGTATTCATATGTTAGAATACTTGATAATTAGATTATTTAACATGTTGTTTACATGTTACACTACATGTTACATTAAAAATGACATTTCGTGGCTGGGAGGACTCGAAGTTACTCCCCACTGAATTGTGGCATTTCGTGTTTGTATAAAATGCGATTGACAGGTTGATGATGCTTAGTTGGGGTACACGGACGAGCTAGTGAGCAAGAGAACCTTGGACTTAGTTTGGTTATATTTTGTACCTTTAAACATATGGTTGTGTATATATATTTTGAAGGGACATATGTCTCCCTCATTTTCTTTGGTTTGTATTACTATAGCCCCGCGACTTTAGTTATGTTATGTAAATTAGGTTATTAGTCCTTGCAGGTTTTGGCACTCTTCCTTTGGGAAATGTTTGTGAATGGTTTAGAAAAGTTTGAAAAATTACAGGTTTTAATTAGTTGAACCAATTACAAACATATCCTGTCAGTTTTTCTGTAGAATTTACGTGTTTAATTAACGCTAAATTTGAGGGTGTCACATTGCATGGCAGTTATCCAATCAGGTTCAGCAAGCGCTTCTTTGATATTGGTAGGTTCAATGGTTGACAGAAAAAAGAAGAACTAGCAAAAATTATTCAAGGACCTTCTAATTTTAATGCCTTGTTCTAGATCCCCTAGGATTTTGTCCAAAGGGTGGGAGCTTTGATGTTTCCACTTTTTGGGAACTCTAGGCTCATTATCATTTGATGAACTCGCACCATCTGCAGACGAGGAATCATGACTTGTTCCCCCTGAGTTAGACTCGGGATTTTCTTCAGAAGTATCACTAACTTCATTAGAATTATCATGATTTGGATCGGAAGTTACAACATCATTAGGTATAACTTCAAGATCTTTTTCCTTATTTAAGGAAGGGTCAATAGTATTATTAACTACGGACTCATCACTTCTCTTAGGATCGTTTGCAGAGTTATCTAGTTCATCATTGATACCTTGAATATCTTCATCTTCATTTAAAGGATCATTTCTTGCTAAAAAGAAATCGGGCTCATCTGGATCCTCTTCTTCCTGTTCAACTTTATCAAACACATTATCTTCGTCAAAGCGAACATGAGCACTTTCTTCTATGCGCAAGGTTCTTTTATTGAACACTTTGTAAGCTTTACTATGATCCGAATATCCCAGAAAAACAGCTTCATCACTTCGGGGGTCAAATTTTCCTAAATTGTCTTTTCCATTATTGTGAACAAAGCATTTGCTCCCGAAACAACGGAGATGTGATATATTGGGTTTTCTCCCTCTTAAAAGTTCATAAGGAGTCTTTTTCAAAATAGGTCGGATCATAGCTCTATTATGCACATAGCATGCGGTACTAACAGCTTCTGCCCAAAAACTTCTAGGGAGGCCACTACACAAAAGCATAGTACGAGCCATATCCTCTAGGGTTCGATTCATACGTTCCACGACACCATTTTGTTGTGGGGTACGTGGTGCGGAGAAGTTATGCCCCACACCATTTTTCCTACAAAATTCTATAAACAATTGATTATCAAATTCCGTGCCATGATCCGTCCGAATCGAAATTAGCTTTTTATCATATTTATTTTGGGCAAGCTTCATTAATGTCACAAATTCATCGAAAGTTTCATCTTTAGAGGAAAGAAAGATTGGCCAGACATACCTTGAGTAATGTCGACTAGAACAAATATATACTTTGATCCACCACGGTTTCTAACTTTCATAGGTCTACATAAATCCATGTGTACCAACTCAAGTGGTCGTTAAGGGGTAACTACTCTTTTAGGTTTAAATGAGGATCTAACATGTTTGCAGCGGGCACATGAGTCACACATTTTCTCTTGCTCGAATTTAATTGAGGGCAAGCCTTCAACTAAATCCATAGACTTAAGTTTCTTTAAAATAGTTAGACTAATGTGTGCAAACCTCTTGTGCCACAAGCAAGACTCATCTAGGGTTACTTTCATACACGAGAAGGAATTTGTATTGACAACATTTAAGTCAATCATATACACATTCCTCCTACGGTGACCCTCAAGTAAAACATTACTAGTACCTTCAATTATGATACGACAAACATCGGCATGAAAAACAACTTTGTTACCTTTGTCACATAATTGAGAAATACTAAGTAAGTTATGTTTAAGACCACTTACCAGATATACGTTATCGATTGAATGAGAGGTTGAAATTCCAATTTTTCCTACTCCAATAATCCTACCCTTCTTGTTATCTCCAAAAGTAACCTTGCCACCAAAGAAGGGCTGTAGTGAAAGAAAAAAATTTCTGTCTCCTGTCATGTGTCTCGAACACCCACTGTCGAGACACTATAGATTATTTTCTTTCACCATTTCCTGCATATGAATAAGATAAGGCTTTTAGGTACCCAAGCTAAGTTGAGTCCTTTATTGTTAGTAACTCTGTAAATTTGATCCTTTCTAACCCATACTTGTCTTATTATTCTTTTGACTTTAACATAGGGTTGCCTCGGTCTTTGTCTAACAATCGGAACATAAGGTACTCTAGGTTTTGTTTTAACAAAAGTAGCTCTAGGTCTAATACCTTCATAAGACACTCTAGGTTTAGTGTTACGAAACTTAGACTTAAATGTATGCTTTTGATTCTCATTTATTTTGTCTGATTTTGGAGGAACAAATGAGTAATCAAAAGCCATATCATAAGTCCATCTAAACTCATTATTACGTTCTTCATTGTTATTAGATTCATCTATAGTTGAGACATCATCTTCCACTATGAAATCACAAGTCTTTCTTTTGCTTATCGAAAGCAAGTTTGACACAATTGACTTGAATATGTCCAGTAGAGCCACAGTAATTGCAAATCAAGTATTCTGGAAGATTAACATATTTTCTTTTTCTGAAATCGTGATCAGAAGGATTAGATTTGCATTTATCATGGTCTCTACGGCTATAGCATTCATGACCAAGTCCCATCTTCATGTTATTATCAGATTGTTCAGTAAGGAAGTTTAAAACCTTTGTGCTTCCTTCCCACTTATCATGAACTTTTCGTGCATGTAAGAGTAATTCTTTCAAGGACTCAATTTCTTTTTCACATTTCGAATGATCTACACTTGAATCCTTGGAAGAGTTACCTTTCTCAAAATCTTCACGAAATTTATCAAAACGTTCATTCAAGACACGTTTCTCATTTTCATGTTGTTTCTTAAGTTCAGACATACTATCACTAGCTTCTTTCAATTGCTTAGAGAGAAATGTAATTTCTCTCTTATGTTCGGAAACCACACTATCTTTGCCATTAAGTTCATCTTTTAAAATCTCATTGACTTTCTTCAGCTCAGAAGTTATAGCATCACTAGCTGTAACTTTGGCTTGAAGATGCTTAATGTTGAGTTTGAGCTCTGAAGTTATGGCATCACTAGCCTTAACTTTAGATTCAAGAGCGTTTTTCTCAGTATTAGTCATGTCTGAAGTTATAGATGGGGTAGCCATAACTTTAGACTTGAGCTTTTTGGCTTTAGCTTTTAGAAGTTGGTTTTCCTCAGCAATGTCTAGAATTTGTTCCTTAAGGTCTCTTAACTCTAATTTCAGTTCATGACAATCATCAAGGGTTTCTTCAAAAGTTTTAATTAAAGCACTCTTAGAAAGCTTCTTAACTTGCTTTTTAAGTTCAAGAAAGCTTACCTCTTCATCCTCTGAATCTGATTCTGAATTTCCAACAAGACACATCTCAGCATTAGAAACATTACTTTCATTGTCGCTGTCGGAGAATAGGTCAAGACTGACGTTGCTTAGACAAAGATTGGCAGTTTCTTCTTCATCTTCGGATTCGCCATCTTCAAAGTCCAAGTCTCCCCAACAATATGCCATTATAACTTGCTTGAATTCCTTCTTTGTCTTGTTACGTTGATCTTTGTCTTTTATTTTCTTCCATGTGGGGCAATCTTTGATCATATGATCATTATCACCACACTTGAAGCATCCACGGTTAGAGAAGGACCCTTTTGACTCAGAAGTTTTCTTGGAAGTTTGCTTTGATTTGTTATTTGTTTTATTTTGATTTCGATTGAAGAAATTTTCCTTAAGTCGTTTGACCAACAACACAGTTTCATCTTCAATATCTGAAGAATCATTAATCTTGCTAGACTCAGCTTGTAAGGCCATCTTTTTGCTTGTACCAGCTTCCTCCTCATCCTGATTCAGAGTAATCTCGTGATCCATTAAGGTTCCGAGTAGCTCCTGATAGGATAACGAAGTTAGGTCCTTACATTCCTCTATAACAGACACTTTATGTCTCCATCTGCGAGACATACTTCTAAGAATTTTCTTAGCAATTTCCTCGGAGTCAAATGTTCTTCCTAAATTCTTTATCTCATTAATGATACTAGAAAAGCGAGAGGACATGCTGTCAACTGACTCGTTTTGCTCCATGGCAAACAGCTCGTATTTTCGCATCAGTAATGCCATACGTTGCTTTTTGACAACGGCGGTCCCCTCATAGGCTAATTCTAGCCCATCCCATATTTCCTTGGCAGATGAACTGGTTGAGAAACGATCGAATTCAGTTGAAATCATACCGTTTTGCAATAAACTTATTGTTTTTGAATTCTTCTCAGCCTTTTTATAATCCGCTTCAATATAATCCTCTTCCTTCTTTTCGACGGTAGTGCCATCAGTGGTTGCAAGTAAGATCTTATTCAGGCCATTCTTGATAATCAACCAGCACTCCCAATCTTTACCCTTAATAAAATGGGTCATCATATTCTTCCATAAACCATAGTTCTTCCCATTGAATATAGGACCCTTAAGGTGTTTGGAATCCATTTGATAAAAAAATAAATGCAGCGGAAAAACGATAAATAGACTCAAAAAAAGATCAGACTCTAGCTGTTAGGCTATCAAGAGCACGAGGCTCTGATACCAATTGAGGAGTCTATTGATCGAATACGAAAGGGGGGGAGTGAATTGAGTATTAAAAACGATGCCCACTTTTTCGAAATATATGATGTAAGATTAATTATTTGATTTTATTGATTAAAATCAACTAATTAATTTACTAATAATAAACGCAAAATCGAAATAACAAAAATAAAGAAAGAGAGAAAGAGAGACACACAGGATTTTTGAAGTGGTTCAGTTCACAAGTCGAAACCTACGTCCACTATTCTCGATTAATAATTTTTAGTACCTTTCTACGGATTACAAAAATTATCAATCCACTCGTATAATCAACACTATGATTATAACTCAGATTGAGTATCGCTAAATACTCTAGATTGCTCTTACGTTAATAAGAAAAGCACAACGATAAATACTAATCTCACGTTATGCGAGTGAGTATAATATCTTTGTGTACTTAGTATCCTATAACGATTTCCTTTGAGTGATTGACAAATATGATGCGCAACTTTTGTATAAGCAATTTGTAAAATAAGAATTAAATCTCAAATAATTTTTGCTTAAATATTTTTCTCTTGAAAGTTGTAGATGTGTGTCACCTTTAAATGTTGAATAAAGAGAGCTATTTATAGTTTTTTTTAGATTAGGGTTTAGAATATTCTGGAAGGTGTGAAACCCTAAATAACTTGACGAACAAGTAGGTGGCTAGGGTTTGGTGGTTCGGCCTCTAGGGTTTCAGCCGGCCCATCATTGGGCTCTCATGAGTCCAATTTGGCCTCCACTTGTTCACAACAAATCGAGATAAAATTTAGTTGAAACCCTAGGTTGCATGACGACATAAATATCGTGCTACAAACCGATAGTACATCCAACTTAAATTCTAATTAAATAATTCCAATTATATAAATACTCTCTTATTCTTATAAAATATTAAAAATATATTTTCCAAAAATTAACGCATCATTTTTGTCTAGCAGTAAAGTTATGGCTATGAGGTCATAACTTTACTAACCTTTAAATCAAACAAAGTAAAACCATTACCGGATGACGACCTATACTATCTAATCTTCAGAAGATCTTCAGTAAACGAATCGTCTCTTCACAAGTCTCTCATCTTGAGTCTTGTGGTTGTTATTTGATCTTGATCTTGAATATTACGATCAAATGTCTTTGAAGTTGTACCTCCTTGGTCCAAACTTCAAGCTTGCTTCTTTTTGAAGTTATACCTCCTTGAGCCAAACTTCAAGCTTGCGTCATTGTAATTGTTCCTTTCTAAATTAAGACTTTAGCACACAATTACACGCATATGTTTATAATATTAAGTCCACATACAAATCATTACTGTCATTATCAAAATAACTAATTAGGACTAAAGGTCCAACAATGTGTTATAATAATTAAAACATTCTCCACATTATTTTTAATATCATATTATGGAGATAATTATATAAACTCTTAAGAACTCTCTAAGATAATATTTGAAAGACTCAAAAGATTTTGGATTGATATCTAAGTTCAAAGGATGCCTTTTATTTATAATCATAGGTTCACCCCACCTTTTGCTAATCTTTTGATATGGGACAATTCTAATATTTATACCTTTAATGTGAGACATATAACATACTAATGGGTGCCTGGTTGGCTTGTTTGGAATGGAATGGAATGGATTGAATCTATTCAAGTGTTTGGTTGAGAAATTTTGGAGGAATTAGATACTCAATAGATTATAAATCCATCTCAACCCCTTGGAAACTCATACACACCTTCTCCCCTTCAATAAACTTCATTCCTTCCTGTTCCGGGTGTAATTCCAGAGCAGTTATTTGTTACCACCCGTGCTTGTAGAATGACGTCCTCGATTGAATCCTCCTCTCGGTCTCCTGAAACAAGGAACAAACTGAGGGCTCGGCTTTGCACCGAGCGAACTCACTCCGACGCTCAAGTCAGTAAACTTAGAGAGATAAGTTGTTGTTACTTGGCGAAGTATATATTGTAAAGAGATAAGGAAGATATTACCAGATGAATAGTGATTCTTAGGTTAAATTGTGGATCCCCTCCTCAATGAGAGTTGAGGAGTATTTATAGACTTTCACCTTTTGTCACGTAGTGGCCAAGTGGCCAAGTGGCTAGCAGGTGGAAAGACTGATCTACCCTCGGCCGAGGGACCCATGGCAGGCCGGCGGGCTCTGTTGACTCGCCGCCGAGGAGTCTTGGATATGAGTTCGCGGATGTGTGCCCTACCGGCTAGTTTTCCCAGTACCCGAGGCACAAGAGACAGCCGACGGTGCGTCGGTTATTTGTCTAAGTCGTTGACTTGCTTGTGGATATCTTTGACCTTGCTCCATATGTTGACTTGGTCAGCGGGTGCAAGAATATGCCCCATCAATTTGCCCCAGCGTAGTCTATGCCGTGGTATGGGCTCCGATGTGTGTTGAGCGTATATTCTGCGTAAGACAAAATTTTTACGCCCCGCTTCTTCTACCTCGGCTTGGTTCGCTTAGGCCGTACCATATCCCCCTCCACATGGATGGGTAAAGGGCATCCGATGTGGAAAAGAGAGTGACGTTGGCCGAGACACGGGTTGAGAGTGCCGGTTGTCTTTGATTGCCCCGGTTGGTGCTACCTAGCTTGGTTGATCATGTGGCGGCGGAGAGCGGATACTTAGGAATTTGTTGAGGAAGATGAATAGGCAGAGAGAGATATGAAGGGGCGTGTTGAAGACGCTTGGTCACTGTTGCATTGATTGACGTTCAATTGTTGCAACGATTGACATTCCGTGGTTGCATGTCGACACGTGTCTTCATTGATTGGTCGACGTTTCATGGGCTGTGCCCTGATTGGTCCTTCTTCATGGGCTTTCCCCTATAAATAGGGTAGTTAGTCCCTGAAATTGGCCACCAATTTCATTTTCTCTAAAATTTTCTTCTCTCTAAACTTTCAAGGGCTTATTTCTCTTCTAATCTTCAGAGTCGTTACTTCGGCTAGTACTTTTCTTCAAGGTAAACAAACAAATTTTTCTCTTTTTAACTTGTAAGTTTTGTTGTAAACATGTCTTAACGCTGATGGGACCTAGTAAATCTGCGCCGGGGGGTTCCCCGTCGCGTCTTGATGAGGAGGAGATACTAGACGCCGTCCCGATAAGGTCCGGGGGCCCTAGGTCTCCTTCTCCCGAAGTTGACCCAAAGGTTTTGGAGGATTGGGAGGACGATGATGATGTTGATGATGACGACGATGATGCTGAAAGGGCTCGTCCTAATGAGGGGAGGCAGTATGTCATGGATCACGGCGACCCTTGTAAGGTCGGCCCTGACCGTACTTGGACCCATAAGTTCGCCAGTTGTTCCGGCGAGACATTTTTCGAGGGCCATTTCTACTTTGGCAGGGGATACAAAATTGTTATCCCTGAGGAGGGTCAGGCCGTTTGTTGCCCTCCACCGGGTTGCACCGGCGTATACATCCGGCACTTGGAGTACGGGCTCCGGTTTCCGCTGAATGAATATGTTATGGCCATCATTAGAGCCATGAACGTCGCCGTGGCCCAACTGCACCCGTTGGCTATTAGGACCATAGTCGGCTTTGTCTGGCTCTGTCTCTTCAAGGGGGAGGTCCCAACGGTTAATTTATTCCGTCGGCTTCACCACCTTCGGCCGTCGTTTGCCGGTCGTGTCGGATGGTACCGTGTGCAAATGGAGCCGGGTTACGTCTCCGTTGATAAGCTTTCTTCCTGCAAAGACTGGAAAGACCGGTGGGTGTACGTTGAGGTGCCGGACGACTATCCGCTGCCCCGGTCCTTCCAGCATCAAGTTAATTTGCGGTGCGAGACTAAGGCGGAGCATGACAAATGGGTCACCCGGAAAAAGCTTAAGATGGACGCCAGCAAGGTCCCTCTTACGGCGAATGAGAAGCTGGCGATGAGGCTTTTTGAGGCGGACAAGAGTGGGGTGCCGAAAAGATGGATTCCCCCAACGCAGATCATTCTTCAGGATGAGCTGCTCTGCCATGTCGGCCTCATACCGGCCCTAGCACAGGGTGAGTGGGGTCGGTGTGAGGCTCATCTCTGCTCTCAGTGTTTCTGTTTTTTGACTTTTGGTTCATTCCTCGCTTAACTCTTGCTTTGTTTCTTTTGCAGATCATTTTGGACCGGGACACATCGAGGATATCCTCCAGGAGAATGGGGCCGCACAAGGATAAGACCGTTCTTGATTTGCATCCTAAGGCTCTAGCCCGTGATCGCGAACGTCGCCGAATGATCTCATGGATCGGCGGTGAAAGGCTTGAATGTGGAGGCGGCCTAGGCGAAGGTTGCTAGTAACATGCCGCGCCGAACGCGGAAAACAAAGTCTTCGGCGGCGCCGGCGTCGACATCAGTTCCACCTCCCATCCCTTCGATCCCGGAAGGAGACGGTGGTGATCGTTGACATTACCAATGGGGGGACTCCGATGCGGAGGGATCTCCCCTTGTCCGTAAGAGGAAAGAGCGCCCTCGCCGCTAATGCTTCCGCCTGCTCGCTGCGCTGCTGCGCCGGCAAGGAAATGCGTCCTCCGCCCAAGAAGGCCAAGCACGGTACAGATCTATCCTGTGACTCAGACTTAGCCGGTTCATTAGGCGTTCTTGATGACAGGCTCTCCGGTATGTCCATGTATATTGACACGGATGCTTTAATTGAATTTTTGTAGATCAAGCCGCCGTCTACCGGTCACACTATTGAACGGCGTGCCGAGGAGAAAATCGCACGAGCAAGTGGTCAAGACGCCACCCGTCGTCACCTCCTTCCCGAAGCCTACCCCCCTCCAGATCAAGTCGGAGGGCCTAAGTTTGATCAGGTTACTGGCGAAGTGGGCTGATACGGCCGGTGCTCTTATTGTGGAGCAAGAGAAGACCATGGTGAAGCGGCCCCCATGACTCGAGCGGCTAAGGCTTGAACTCGACGCGGCGAACAAGGAGGCTAAGAGGGCCAAGGCCGAGGTGAAGAGGCGAGTCCGTCTTGAGAGAAGACTCGGGGAGGACGCCGAAAAGGAGGTCCTTGCCGAGAGAGCCAAGGCCGAGGTGCGGCGGCTGAAGCCGCTAAGTCTTTGGAGGGACGTGACCTTGTTCGAAGCATGCCGACCTTTACCGTACGCGAGAGGGACGAATGGAGGGGCATGTTTCGAGGCCCGGGGAAGGTGGTTCGGAACAAGGATGCTATCATCACCCAAAGGGAGGAGGACATTGAGACGCTCCAAACCGTTATCCTCCCTAACATGTGCGCCCAATCACGGGACCTGGAAGAAGAAGCCGCCGGGGAAGTGATTGGGGAGCTCTTCCCCTTGATTGCTCCTTTCCGTGGGACAAATTTGACGTTTGTTTGACGACAAGCTCGAAGCTAAGGAGAAAGCCGCGGAGGAGAAGGCCAAGGAGGAGGTAAGGGTGAAGAAGGAGGAAGAGGCGGCCGCGGAGAAGGCGACCCTTCCGAGAAGGCTAAGGCGGCCAAGGAGGAAGCCGAGAGTATGAAGGGCCCGAGGTCGCCGAGGCCGAGGTCGCTAAGAAAGCCGAGGCCGAGGTCGAAAGCCGAGGCCGCCAAGACGACTTCCGGGTCGCCCATCAACGATGATCGCTAACGCTCGCGATGGCAAGCAGCAACAGGCATAGGGAGACGGGCGGTCGTCACCGAGGCTCACCGGCATCTCGGATAGCCACTGTTCGGGAGCCAATTATTAAGCCTTTCCTCCTGCCATCTTTTGGCGCTTCAAATGATATGTCTGTAACCTTTTGCTTTTCTTTTCCTTGTATTTTGTACAACTTTGGTAGGTTGCGTTTTGGCTCATCCCTATGGGGACGGCCGTCGTCTGTATTCTCCTTACTTGTAGCCTGTTATCATTTTTAATAAGAGTTTGCTTGTTTTGCCTCTGGCTTGGCCGAGGTCTTTTCTTGTCTTCGTCTGAGTTGTCTTCTTACGTTATTAATTGAGTGCTTCTTTTGTTTCCGCCTCGGCCTGGCCGAGGCAGTTTAGAGTGCGTATCTCAACTGTGTTTAACGTTTCTAAGGCATGTTGATTGCTTTCGCGAGTATCAACTGCGCTGGTAGTGACTGTCGTGGCGTCTACCTCTTGGAGTGACTGCCGCGGCGTCTACCTCTTGGGGTGACTGCCGTGGCGTCTACTTCTTGGGGTGACTGCCGTGGCGCCTGCTTCTTGATAGTGACTGCCGTGGCGTCTACCTCTTGGAGTGACTGCCGCGGCGTCCACCTCTTGGGGTGACTGCCGTGGCGTCTACTTCTTGGGGTGACTGTCGTGGCGCCTGCTTCTTGATAGTGACTGCCGTGGCGTCTACCTCTTGGAGTGACTGCCGCGGCGTCTACCTCTTGGGGTGACTGCCGTGGCGTCTACTTCTTGGAGTGACTGCCGTGGCGCCTGCTTCTTGATAGTGACTGCCGTGGCGTCTACCTCTTGGAGTGACTGCCGCGGCGTCTACCTCTTGGGGTGACTGTCGTGGCGCCTGCTTCTTGATAGTGACTATGGGGGAAAATGAACACTTTGATGGAAAACTTGGACGATCCTTCATTAGATATAAACATGCGTCGGGGTGCCCACAGTTATCTCGGGCACCTCCGCCGCTATACAAAGTTTTTCCCGAGATTGTCAATGTCCTAATGGCTCATCAAAGGCACACCCTCCATGTCTGTCAGCCGGTGTGTACCCAGCCTTATTTCTTCAACCACTTTGTAGGGACCTTCCCAGTTAGCCGTCAGTTGCATCCATGAGGTCGCCCTCCTGTTGTAAGGATGGGCTTTTCCCTTTCTCTGACTTCTTTGCCACTTTGAGGGATTGCATGTTGCATCCTCTGGCAGATATCTGGACGTTGACCACCTCGTCCTTCTCATCCTTGGAGACGAGCTTATGCGCTTTCCCCCGGTCCGAGACATACATCAGTGTCAAGGCCCGGATGGACATCACTGCGTCGGCCTCGCTCAGAGTGACTCGGCCTATGAGAACGTTGTAGGCGGACGAGCCGTCAATGACCACGAACTCAGCTAGGACATTCTTAGCCGCATCCCCCTCGCCGAACATCACTGGCAGTCTGATCGACCCCAGGGGTACCAGGCCGGCCCCGGAAAAATCGTACAATGGATTGGTGCGGGGGCTCAAGTCTTCAACCTTCGACCGAGGTTGAGAAAGCACTCCCGAACATGATGTTCGTGTAGGCGCTGTGTCAATCAGGCACCTCTTGACCAGGTGGTTGGATATGTCCAAGTGGACTACAAGTGGGTCGCTGTGAGGGGCGATGACTCCCTCGTAGTCCTTCTTCCCAATAGTCATGTCGGGGATGTTGGAAGCGGGGACCGCTGTTTTGGGCACAAAGTTGATGGCCTGATACAGCTCGTTCAGGTGTCGTTTGTGCCCATGAGCGGACCCACCGTTCTCGTTGCCCCCGATGACAACATGGATCACACATATCCGTTCAAAGACGGATTTCTTATTTGAACCGCCGGCATCAGTCTTTTGGCCTTTGGCAACATACTTGCCGAGGCTCCCCTTCCGGATCAGCTCTTCAATGGCATTCTTCAGATGCCGGCAGTTGTCAGTAAGGTGACCGGTGTGGTCGTGGTACTCACAGTACTGGCTCGTGTCACCGTCTCCCTTTGGCTTGGGGGGCCTTTCCCACTTCTGGCCCTCGTTCTTGCTCAGGGCGAAGACCTCGGCGGCAGATACGACCAGGGGGGTGTGATCACTGTACCGCTTCTGGTAGTACGTTCCCGAACTCCCCCCGGCGCCCGCCGAGCTCATTTCTGGCGGACTGTCGACCGTGACCTATTATTGTCACGGCGTCCTTCATCCGGGTTGTCCTCCCGACGGCTCTTTCTCTCTCGAGTGCCGGCCTCGCTGGGGCCTACCCGAGGTTTTGTGGTAGTCCTCCACTTTTATGGCCCGATCGGCCATCTTCCGGGCGGCGTCTAGGCCCGGGCCTCCGTACTTGATGAGCTCGTTTTTAAGTCTCCCCTTAGGAGGCCTTTCATCGCCGTGAAAGCCGCGAGTTCGGGGTTCGACTCTCAAATCTCGAACCTTGGCGTCGAACCTCTTCACATAGCTTCGTAGAGACTCGCTCCCCTCCTGTCTAATAGTCAGGAGATCCGATGTCTCCACGGCCCTTTTCTTATTGCAAGAGTACTGGGCTAAAAAGGCGTCCCTTAGGTCGGCGTAACAGTATACCGAGCCGTCGGGCAGCCCCTTGTACCAATTCTGAGCCATCCCATGCAAGGTCATTGGGAAGACTCGGCACCAGACTTCATCGGGTTGTTCCCACACCGACATGTACGACTCAAAGGCCTCGGCATGGTCGGTGGGGTCGCTATCCCCTTTGTATGTGAACGCCGGCAACTTTAGCTTGGTTGGCACGGCGGTTTCAAGGACGTAGGCACTGAGGGGGCTGTCGACCACGTGTCGAACGACACGCGGCGATCGCTCCTCGCATTCCTAGTCCGGCTCCTCTCCCCGTGGCGGGAAGGGCTTCTTCTCCGACTCTGGTGAGTCGGGCTTCTTCTCTGACTCTGGTGAGTCGGACTCCTTCTCCGACTCTGGCGAGTCGGACTTCTTTCACTCCTCTGGGGCATGCCTCGTCGGTGCTGCGGCGACGCCGTCCTCCCGTGAGTGCGGGAAGGACTCAGGTCTACCACTAGCACTTTGGGCTCCCCCGGCGTCTTGACAGGGTCAGCTTCCCCTAGTGCTCCGTTCAAGTTTCTTGGAGTCACATTTTGGGCCCTGGTCTCCTGGACGGGTTCCGCCGCTCTTGTCGGTGTGACAGTGTGAGCCGGCGTACTACCAATTATGTCCGGGGAGTAGCTTCGGCTTTCTTTGCGTCAACCACATGTCCCATGATGGTGACCTGGTCGGCGGGCAGCGGCGTATCTTGTTCCTTTGGCGTCCCGTTCGTCGTATCAGTGATACGGCCGGTGGGGGACTGCCCGATTTCTGAGTTGTGGAATGTGTCGTCTTGGTAGAATTCGTTTTCCACCAACACCTTCTTTGGTTGTTTCGACATCTTCTTAGCTTTTTGGGTGGGTTTTTGTTTTGTGTTTTTTTTTGTTTGGGAATGAATGTGACTAGCTTCTAGTATCTTTTCCCCACAGACGGCGCCAATTGTTCCGGGTGTAATTCCAGAGCAGTTATTTGTTACCACCCGTGCTTGTAGAATGACGTCCTCGATTGAATCCTCCTCTCGGTCTCCTGAAACAAGGAACAAACTGAGGGCTCGGCTTTGCAACGAGCGAACTCACTCCGACGCTCAAGTCAGTAAACTTAGAGAGATAAGTTGTTGTTACTTGGCGAAGTATATATTGTAGAGAGATAAGGAAGATATTACCAGATGAATAGTGATTCTTAGGTTAAATTGTGGATCCCCTCCTCAATGAGAGTTGAGGAGTATTTATAGACTTTCACCTTTTGTCACGTAGTGGCCAAGTGGCCAAGTGGCTAGCGGGTGGAAAGACCGTTCTACCCTCGGCCGATGGACCCATGGCGGGCCGGCGGGCCCTGTTGACTCGCCGCCGAGGGGTCTTGGATATGAGTTCGCGGATGTGCCCCCGGTGGCTAGTTTTCCCAGCCGAGGCACAAGAGACAGCCGACAGCGCGTCAGTTAGGGTCAGTTTGTCTAAGTCGTTGATTTGCTTGTGGATATCTTTGACCTTGCTCCATATGTTGACTTGGTCAGCGGGTGCAGAATATGCCCCATCACTTCCCCTTACTTATTTAGATTGAACCAAACAATTTTGAGTTTGAAATGGAATGGAGTTAGAATCTCATACATCTATGATATCATACTCCGTTCCACTCCATTCCTTCATCTCGAACCAATCGACCCCTAAGAAGTATATCATCTTTAACATATGCAAATAATATGAAATCAATACTCCAATAATAACATTTTTTTACCATGAATCTAATTCTATTATTTTCATAATTTTTTTAACCATATCATAGGACCACTCAATTTTATGGTAAGTTTTCCAATGCGTATGAAATTTTTGATAAAATATGCGTTTGTTTTAATTGACACCGTGCCTAACTGTAATAATAATGGATATAACAATATAAGTTATGGAGTTGGAATCAAATTCCATATATGTCCACGGAAACTAAACACTTAATAGAACAAAGTAGTGTATCATATATCTCCACATATACCTTTGTTTATATATCTAATCAGAGGTTCTTAAGTTTTTTCTCCTTCAATACCATGCTTTGTTTGCATGTATGTTTACGTTCTACACTTCTACTCCGTATATCGTCCATTTATAATTTCAAAGTGATAGTATCGCCCGTGCTATTTAAATGCTACTTTGTATTAACTACTTGAAAATAATCACTTTGACGACAAATCTATCCCTAAAATTAAACTTGTCTGCCAACTTATCTCCAACCGAAAAGGGTAAACTTTGACTTGAACAAATAATGGTGAGTTACATACTTCTTCTATCTTAAATTTGGTGCAATTTTGAGTGTATCCGGTGATACTTATGAAAGTTGTCGATCAGAACATGTAATGGTCAATTACTCATGCAATATAGATGTAATATATGTAGCACAATCGTATAGCTCCTTGTAGCAGTTTTCCACTCAAACATTTTTATATTATCCAAACAAAATACCGTCTTACTCACTCAGCTATATTATGTTCATACTTTTTTTTCTTTTTCTTATCATAATTAAAATATGTGCAAATGATAAGAAATTTATACTCTAATGATATCATTTGTTTTTTAACACGAATCTAATTATATAATTTTCATAATTTTTTTAACGATACTTTTGCAAATGAAATGTAAAAGTTTTTATATAAAAATTATAAACATCACTGAATATAATATAGAAAATATATATTATAATTATTAAAACATCCTCCACATTATTTTTTATATCATATTATGGAGATAATGATACAAACTCTTAACTCTTAAGAACTCTCTAAGACAATAGTTGAGAGACTCAAAAGATTTTGGGTTGATATCTGAGTTTCAAGAATGTCTTCTATTTATAATCATAAGATCAGCTCACCTTATGTTAATCTTTTGATGTGAGAGAATTCTAATATTTATATGTTCAATGTAGAACATATAACATATTAAGAAGTACATCATCTTAAATATATGCAAATTATATGAAATTTATACTCTAATGATAGCATTTCTTACCACGAATCTAATTCTATTATTTTCATAATTTTTTTACCGACATTATTTTGCCAAATGAAATGTAAAAGTTTTTATATAAAATTAGAAACATCGCTTGACTATAAAATAGGAAATATATATTATAATAGTAATTGAAAGATTTACCACTTTATTTTTTACATCAAAAATATTATTTATAAAACTTTTCTAAATTAATTTGTGATGATGTGGACAGCCTAGAATCGCTCGAAAAAACTCTCTTTTATATATATATACTAGATTTAATGCCCGTGCGATGCACGGGCCTACTTGTAGTGTTCTATTGTTGATAACGTAGTGATCTCTTCTTTTGGACTTAATTTTAGCTTATTTCAGTTGTTCAGTTCAACTTTTCTCTTCACAAATTAACCCTTACTTCTGTTCAGTTCAGTTCAGTTCAGTTCAGCTCCATTGAATTCAGTTCAATTCAGACAATTTCAGTTCAAAAGAACAGGGCCTAATAAATGTATAATCTAAAATTATTTGTAATTTTGTATTGTTTTATTGTGGACAACGGGCCACTTATAGTATTATGTCTTGTAGACCGCCATTAAAAGTCAAACTATAAAATAACCACTACAAATTTCAAGCCAAAGAAGCTCGAGCTAAACTCCAACTCCAAGCTGACTAAAATTTCAATCCTAATATATTTTCTAGAAGCACTCGAATAGTTATGACCTACTTCCACGTGAAACTGGGGCTAATACGTTTAATTAGTTGTCTTAACATAGATTTTGATTTTCCTTCGTCGTGAGCAATTCGTAATTAGTTAATTTTAAAAAATTGAATTTTTTTAAAATAGTTTCATAAACTGAATTCCTTAATACCTTTAAATGAAAAAAAAAAGTAACGCTAAATATTGCAATAATTATATTAATTTGTTGATGGCTTAGAAAGTGATTGGAATGACATACACATTGGGATACCAAATGGGATAGAGGATCCTCACTCGTATCTCCGTCGCCTACCATATCCCTTTTGCTTTAGTGAGAGAGCATAATGTAATGAATAACGAAAGAGAATAAAAACATAAATAAATGACTATCTCAAATTAAAGACGCCTTTTGAAAAACTATGGAACTCTCTGCTTAGTTTAAGGGCAATCCAAGCCAATGGTATCTTTCACAATATGTAGAGTTATATCATCTCAATGGGTAATAAAGTTAATAAGTCCACTATTTTTTACCAATAGGCTCAATCATTACAATTTAGTCTTAATGTTATAGTCTTCCTGCATGTGTTTGCAAAAAAATTACGGAGTATTACAAAAGTTAATATATGTTGTTCCACTATTGCATCATTTTACTCGCGTTTGTAATTATATTAAATAATGGATTCTATTTAATTTAGTCTTAATTTTTTTTAAAAATTCATTAATTAATTCATGAAAGAATCTCATTACCAACCAAAGTCATACTAATACCAATTAGATTATTGCCAACTGAGTTTAGGCATTAAAATTCATCTCATGTCTACCTAAAATCAAGTTAGTCATATTGTATTTCTTAATAAACATATAAGATCATTTATTGACGGGATTGAAGAAGGAGATTAAAAATTTGATGTTTCGGGTATTTGATTTTTCACGTACTAATCTTCACCTGGCAAGAGTCGCAAACACTAAATTTGTTGATTACTTCGTATTTTATTAACACTTATAAAAAAAATCAAGTGTTTTACTAAAGATGAACTCTCTAGCTGTGCTAGAAAATTCAACTGTTATGTTAACTTATAAAAATCAAGTTTTTTTTATTTTCAATAGTATAAAACTTATCTTGTAAAATTGATGCGTTTTTTTTATTTTAGTGAGTTTTACTATTTCATAAAAGAAAAATGAAATAGTACCATACTACCATCCGATAATACTCAAATTCATTATCCTTATTAGATGCATGCTCTCTATTGATATCCTGTCATAGAAGACAAAAGTGAGTAGATCAGTATTCACTCATAATTTTGACACAATGTGCTTAATGTATTTGCTGAATTTGTAAACTATTATGTTTGCATAAAAAAAAAAACATATCAAAAATATACCATGTATGTCTTTACGATTTGAAAAGATGTTTTAGAGATTATTTGTATAGATTAAGATCAAAATAACATATCAAAATAAATCATACCTTTAAGAATAAATTATTTAATAACCTGCATCTATGAATTCGACCATCTCATGTGCTACGATGTACCTGAAAATTCAACTCAAACTATTAGTACAGAAGATAATAACTTTATATATTAGTAATTGGTAAGAAATAACTTGTTGAAGCTTAAAAAGTAGGCACACTATATTTCTACATAACATGCTACATGAATGATACTATACAAAATTAATATGCACATATACACAGTTTATAAAGAAGAAAAAAGGGAGTCGTCTAATTAAGCTTGCAATTAAGAATTAAGAAGAAATCATAAATCATAAATTTGTATTAAACGTGTATGCCATATGCATGGGTGATATTTATATAGTCTTCCCATGCTCAACTACAGAGTTTGAAATTTAGTTGAACTTCTTTTTTTAACAGAATAGTAGATACCCGTAACAGAATCCTATTAAATTTAGAATTTTTATACGGTTTCCTATGATCATGATGTTATAAAATTTGTTCTTCTTCAACTTGATTATTATCTTTAAATAAAAATATTATCTCTAAATAAAAGAAATAGTTTAGGTAGTTTCGAAAACTTGGGGTCTCTATAATCGCTAGAAAAAAGCTTCCTTTAATAATATAGATAGATAGATATAGATTTTTTGAGTTTTATTTTAAAGTTTTTGAGTTTTGCTTTAGTATAAAGTTTTTGAGCACATTTACTAAAACATTACACTAAAAAAATATAATATTGCTCAAAAACTATATTTATAAATGGTAATATGCTCAGAAAAAATGTGTATATGCTCAAAAACTACAAGGTCTGAGATATTACCTCAAATGCGTAATCCTTTTTTCTCCAAGAATGAATGTTGTTAATAAACCGTCTGCTTTTCTTTTGAATTATCATTATCTGTCTATCATAGCATAAATCTTAACATTTCGGACATATTGCGGCTGGTAAGTAACTTATTGCGCCAAAATTAGTTGATTAGTGCTTAAAAAAGTGCGACAAGTTAATCTTCTACGGAGTAATAATTCATTGTGTTTGGTTACTAGTAATTTCGATAGTAGATTTGTGCACGTCTGCTAATTTTGTCACATTAAAAAGATAAGTGTGGCGGAGATGCGTATGCTGAGGTGGATGTGGGGTCATACAAGGAAAGATCGATTGAGAAATGAGGTGATTAGGGAAAAGCTAAAAGTGGCGCCAATAGAGAACAAGATGATGGAAAATCGACTAAGATGGTTTGGCCATTTGAGAATGAGACCTATGGACGCACCAGTTAGGAGGCTGGAGACTTGGAGAACAAAAAAGGTTCAAAAAAGTAGAGGGAGGCCGAGACAGACATGGTTGAGAGTGATAGAGCACGATATGAGATTTCTGGGGCTGAGGAGAGTATGGTGACGGAGAGGGCGCAATGGAGGGAAAGGATACATGTGGATTTTTAGTATTTGATGCTATTCGACATAGTGTTTTTATTTAATTTGAAATATAATTATTTGTTCTTCTCTTCTTTATTACACCTTTTTTACCAACCACCTTCTTATATATTTTACTTGGTTTACTTTTAAGGTATTCCGGATCCTTAAATTCCACTTCGGTTTCCAAAATCGTTTCAATCTTTATTCTCGATTTAAATTTTAAGTTTTTATAAAAGAAATCCGGACTTCGATTTTAAAACCTATAAATCTACCTTGGCTTTGTATTATTTTTCGCTCTCCCTTTTGTTTTTCATTTTTCCCTTTTCTATTTTTTTAGCATTTTGAGGTGTGTGTTCACCCATTGACGGTTTTAAAGGATGATTCATGTCAATCGACCCCAAATCATTTTGGGATTAAGGCCCTAATGTTGTTGTTGTTGATGATATTAATTTGACCATATTCAATTAGCATATCGAGTAGTAAATCATCAACACACTATAAATCCAACCTAAGTCCTTTGAAAGGATAATAATTCACAGCTATTCCGTCATCAAACAAGAAAGAATCGATCCTTTATAGTTTATATGAAGTCGTGTTTAAATTCTTGTGATTTAAAAAATGGTACCAAAAAATGTGGGTGGAAAATTGAGAAGAACACATTTGTGTCTCAGCTTAAGAGACTTTATTTTCTCTTGTGACAAAGCCAGCGTAACCCGTTCCGTTAGAGGAATTTGGAGGGAAAGGAAGGGTAGAGAAAGTGAGTTTTGATTTCTTTGTTTGCTTTCGCAAAATAGATGTAGAGGAATTTTGAAGTAAATGAAATTGGATCTCTCTATTTTCCTCCTCTAAGACAAATTTAAATTCCCTCCAGCACTTGAGAGATTCGGAGGAAAAGTTCATGCCTTTAGTTACACACACACCTTCTTTTTCTTCCCTTTTTGCTCGTGTTCCCCTTTTTTTTGTGTATAAATACATCCTATGTGCTATGTCTTTCGAGAGTTTGTTTTTTACTAACATTATTTCAATCAACCGAGGGAAAATAACGTGATCTACATTCGCAATGGCGGAGCCAGGATTTGAGCTTAGGGGGACGGATGGGTAATAATATAAGGTACACTCCAGAAAAAATCGAAAACTTTAACCAAAAACTTTGAAAATTTCTACCACTAGGGATCTGCTACCCCCCAGGCCCCACCCCCGGCTCCACCACTGTAATAACATTCAGAGATTTTTAAAAAAGAAAGCAATTAGTGAACGGCAAACATTTTTGAAAATGATTATAATTCAAACCTACTCCATGATTATACAAAAAAAGATATTCCATGAATAGAATAATAAATTACTAACATGATTATATAACTAGTACGAGTATATAATTAAATGGGGCCACTATGTATGATTTTAAATGTATAGAAAAAACAATGTGTGCTAATTCTTTGCTAGTCTTCCTTTTTCCAAGGAAGACTTACTGGTTAGAACAGATAGTCACCAGCCCTGAGTATGGTTTGTTCTCTTATGTAGTCCTTGTTTTCTAGTGCCTGGGTAATTCAAAGAAGATGTGAATTTAGTTTGTTATCAAAACTTTAAGTTGGAAGATTGAATAATTTTTGCACCCTATTCTTGTGTAATATATCACCACGTTTAATAAACAACATAGTTGTATCATAGATTCATAGCATAGGTTGATTATTTGTGGTTTGTTATCGTGAAAAATGAAAGACGGTTTGAGATATATTGAGTATAATAATGTGGTTTTGGATATTAATGTGTTCGATTTCCCCTCTTCTTATGTTCAGCTTCGCTATAGCATCCGCCATCCGCCATCCGCTGCCTATAAATACCATTGTTTTTCCAAGTGTGATTCTATGTTATGTAGATGTTATGTACTCGCTCTTTTTTTTTTTTTTTGGGATAGAAACATTTTTATCATTAATTAGTCAAGGTTGAATTTTGACTAAATGTAATGGTATAGTATACAATATAAAGTCTAAAAACCAACTGTCTCGCTTAAAGCGATGACTATATTCGTCTTAACATTAAAGTATCATTTCACTTGTATATAAGACAAATTTTACTTTCCCAATGCATTCAACTTTTCTTTTATTCTAACCACTTGACCCGTCTTATGTTTAAAGTGGAATACCCGTCTTAAATAAGAATTTGTGCTAGACCTGAACCCAACCGAGAGTGATACACAGTATTTATTGTTGAACAAAACCCATTTAAAAGGCCAAAGCAAAATCATCAATGTTTATTAATTGAAACAAAAAGAGTTCATGTAATACATAAATCTCTGTAATATGTATATGAATACCAAAAAAAAAAAAAAAAAAAACAATTACGATAACAATTCAATTAAAATATGAATATGAATGATATTTAAACCGATACTCAGGAAAGTCTCCATCACTCCATGCTGTTCCTTGTAAGAAAACAGATGAAATTAAGCCACTGCAGGCAAATCCTTGATCCATGGATCTAAAGGCTTACCAATCGAGTAAACAATAAACCCGATTTCTCTCAGTTTGTCGACATCAACGATGTTTCTACCATCAAACACGAAAGCAGGCTTCCTCATCCCATCATATATCTTCTTATAGTCCAAACTCTTAAACTCGTCCCATTCTGTTAAAATGCATATCCCATGGGCATCTCTGGCTGCTTCGTACGGGTCCAAACTAACGACCACTTCCTTAGCGTCCGTAGAGCCTACAGGGCGGAGGTGGGCCGGATGATCCCAGTCAAACTTTCTCATAGCCAAGTCCTTCTTGATTTGATCCTCGGTCACCTGAGGATCGTAGATACTAAGGATTGCCTTGTCGACAAGTAGCCCTTTACAGACATCAATAGCTGGGGTTTCACGGGTATCACCGGTATCTTTCTTAAACGCAAAACCAAAGACCGCAATCTTCTTGCCGGAGACGGTGTTGAACATAGAGGCAACAACCCGGTTCACAAACCGGCTTTTTTGGTAGTCATTGATCTTGATCACTTGTTCCCAATACTTAGCAACTTCATGTAACCCATTGCACTCACAAATGTAGACCAGGTTAAGGATGTCCTTTTGGAAACATGAACCTCCAAACCCAACACTTGCATTCAAAAACTTAGGCCCGATCCTCGAGTCCTTACCGACAGCATGAGCCACTTGGGAAGCATTGGCTCCGGTGGCTTCACAAAGGGCGGAAATAGCATTGACTGACGAAATTCTCTGTGCTAAGAAGGCGTTAGCCGCCAGCTTTGAGAGTTCGGCTGACCAGAGATTAGTGGTCAGGATTCGGTCTTCAGGAACCCATTGAGCGTAGACTGCTTTGAGAGCCTGAACTGCCTTTTGTCCTCCTTGAGTTTCCCTCCCTCCAATTAGGACCCTGTCGGGAGTAAAAAGGTCTTCTATCGCGGTACCCTCTGCCAAGAACTCCGGGTTTGACAGGATTTGGAACTTGATTCCTGTTCCAAGAAGGGACGAAATAAGATTAGGCCGTGACAACTGATTCTGAGATTAAAATTGAAGGTTGTGATTACTTGACTTTGCTTTCACTAAAAGATATTATCATGATGCTAGGATTATTATTGAAAAATATGGCTTTGCGTGATTACTAATTAACATTATCATAAATGAGGAAACATAGATTTACATGACTAATCAATGAAATAGCTGGCAAGTGGTAGTACAAAATCACTACACCAACAAATTGGTGTGCTCCTTAACATGATTAGTTTGTTTCAAGGAGATCCAACAATAAATAGCTTGAAAGTTGCGACTTATTAAGGCCATGTTCTCTTGGACGGAAACTCTTTAAAGTGAACTTATAGGACTAAAATTGAACTGAACTGAACTTTAAAAGGGCTTAAGTTTCGTCTAAACCTCCGATTAGGGACGAAATAAAATCTTAGCTATATTTCAATTCATAGTTTCAACTTTCCGGAAAAAAAAATTTCTTGAGTATATTATTTTCTCTTAAAAAACTTGCTCGGGCCATGGCCTGGTCAGCATGTGCTTAGCTTTATGCCTTTATCCTTGCCTCCTATTTACCTTTAAGTCTAACACTCATATTCAATGTTCTCTTAGAAACATATAGGGAGAATTACATCAAATGACCGCTACTTTACTTAATTATATCAGATGGAAAAATCTATCAGAAACAAAAATAAAACAGTGAAAATACCTTTGCTGTTATGTGTAAGGATCTTCTCAATAGCTTCAGCAGTCTTAACAGGAACAGTGGACTTCTCCACCACAATCTTGTCAGAAATCGACACCTCAGCAATCATCCTAGCGGCGCTCTCCCAGTACGTCAAATCAGCCGCCTTTCCCGCCCCAAGACCGCCCGTTTTGGTGGGGGTATTGACAGAGACAAATACGATATCGGCCTCCCTGACATGCTTCTCAACATCAGTACTGAAAAACAGGTTTTTTCCCCTGCATTTCTTCACTACTTCATCAAGGCCAGGCTCATATATGGGCAATTGGTTGCTGTTCCATGCATTAATCCTTGATTCCGAGATGTCCACCACAACCACCACTGTCGTTGGCGCCTTTAGGGCTATCACCGCCATCGTGGGGCCCCCTACATATCCTGCTCCAATGCAGCATATCTTCACCATTTCTTATTTTTTTTGCTTGCTTTCCTATATCATGAAGTTATGTGTAAGGAAAAAAAAACATTTACTCGCAGATTAGATAACCACAAATTCGGGTGAAAGTGTTCAAATCCCGTCAGCATCAAAAATCGCCCTCGTGGGCTCCCTTTAGACAAAAAAAAAAAAACACAGGTGCAAGTCTGTTTTATTGTGAGAAAGATCCAACCATAAGACGATCTTGTACAAGACTTCAATTAAATCAGAATGCAAGAAAACATGCAAGTTAAAGACCATAACAATTATAACAAAAACTATTTGATATTGGTACGTACGAACATACGCTTAATAGTTACAATATCACAACATAGATAGCATTTACGTTTACGACACAACAAACATGCATGATAACTAATTTTTGATCAAGACTTAGACCGATACGAGAATGAGAAAAAAGTGAATTAATTGAATACCTTAAGAAAGAATGAATTGTTTGGTGAGGGAAAGGAATGAAAGACAACTTGTTGAACAACAATGAACCAAACAACGCATTAAATACACAACAAAAATTAACTTTTTACCATCATAAAAACAAGATCTACCCTTAAAAGAATGATTATTATTAAGTTAAAAAGGGGACTAAATATTTACAAAATGAGTGTTTTAGGACATGTATCACGTTTGAAGATACATCACCTTTTAGTAACAAACAAGTGAGAAAATAATCACTTTCATAGGGCAAAAAATTAACAATAATGTTTTATGCTATTTTTATATCATTGCTTCCATTATAGGACTAAATAACTATTACTTGAATTTATAATTCATTTGACTAAGGAAAAGGGGGGTTGTTACCAAACCATAATAAATACTCCTAACGAGAAGAAGTAACCAATGGAAAAAGGTAGTGATAACTCCGCTTCTAAATTAATTGCGTCGCTTAATATATGTGAGTGTAAGACTAATTTGTACATAAAATCGACAATCAATTAAAAATAATGATATTAGGATGATGTCTCGAATGTTCCCGTCTATTATATTGTAAAAGGGTAAATGGAAATCAATACAACCAAGAATGGTTGGCCCATTAACCCATCTCATTCAACATAAATTTAGTTCATGTCCTACCCAAACCTGCATTTGATCAACTCGAAAATTCACCTAAATTAGAAGTTGGCAATGCGTAAGCTATGGGCTATGACAAATTGGGAAACTGGAGGTTGAACTCAACGATCTATGTGAAAGACTTGAATTTGTTTTGGTTAATATTCACTTGAAATTTTCTAAAGTTGACTAATTTAGTCCAACACTACCAGACAGCCATCTCTAACAATTTTGGTACTCCATTATCACTAGCAACATATTGCAAAACACGTAAATATTCTATAATTAAATTTGTGAACCCAGCCGAGGTCGGATTTCACATTAAGGGCGGTGAAAACTTTAGGTGAAAGAATATTAGTGAAAAAAACTTAAATTTGCAATTAAAAACTTCAATTATTTCATTGTTCAGTTGGACAGTCTTGACCCGGCTACACCATTAAACAGAAGCGTAGATGATATGGTGTTGTATAACAACATTAAGATTCAATGATTAAAACTACATAAGCAAATAAAATCGTAAGATCTTAATGTTTCTTAACTTCTTTCAATGTATAAGATTCTAGGATTCAAAAAGGTCACGCACTCACGCATTAAAATCCTATTTAACAGTGAAACGAAATTGTTACACATGGCCTGAATCCATGTCTAATAGATTTTGAGCCTGTCACCCTAGTATACGTGATAGGTTTGCAAGCTATCACGTACACCCGAGGTTTACCCGGTGCCCATGCGCACCGAAGGTAGCGGCCGCGTCCTGAGTATCTCCCTCCATCCGAAGATAATTTAACGAGTTAATTATAACTGAAAAAATCCATATAATTTATTTGAATGAATGACAAATTATTACAAAACGCAAATAACCTTCAACAACTAAAAAGTTTAAAAGATAAAAGGGTAAAAAGAGAAATCAATGTGCATGCATATATAACGTTGTAAAAGTAGGGTTAAGAAGAGTGTGATTAAAGCTAATATTTATCCTTAAAATAATAATAAAAACAAAGTAACGGTTATGTTAAGATACCATCATCATAATAATCACGAAATCATGATAATCATCAAGTTAAGGAAACAAAATTAAGGGAGATTAACGTGATTGTACCTTATAGCTAGTATGCCCACTAATCTTGCATCAATTCTTGACTTTTAAACGTGAAGATTATATACTATGGGACTAAATAATTATAATTATTTGTTTAAAAAGAGAATAAAATTGAGGAAATTTGAAAAAGGCAGATTAATAAAAACATCCTTGAATTTGAGATCAATTTAATGATTTATATACGGAGTATCTTTTCCTATTTGGTGTTGGTGTGGCTATTGTATATTTCATAGGACACAAATTCTCATTAGTAACCTACAACCCAAGTGTAAAGTTATTTAAACCAATATTTTTTCGGTATTACTTTTTCACATACGAATTTTACTCTTTCACATACGTTTTTTACAATTTTACCCTTGCCATTTTTTTTCATTTCCTCGGCCAATTAATTTCTTCCTCCCTTCCCTCATCTCCCTTCACCACCTCCGTTCACAAACCCTTGCTCCGGTCGATGCACCTGACGTTTCTCCGTCCAACCTCAGGCTGCCTCTACTCTAGTCTAATGATATCTTTTTATTCGTTCAGAGAAGAAGGTCTCCATATTAAGAACAAAGCATTAATTGAGCACGTCAGTTGTTGCTTGTTGTTTGTGAACGAGTCAAATGGTTCTATGTAGCAAGAATTACTCTTTACTAATTACTACTCTACTAGCAAATTGGTAACACGCACCTATGATATTGCTCTGAAAACATATTCTTCATCTTTGTTACCAGTTTGCTACTCTACTAGTCAAATGCTTCTTCATCTTTGTTGCTTGCTGTTGCTTTTTCAAAGGGTATTGCTTTTCACAAAGATGAAGAATATGGATGCAATAGATTATATGCGCCGGAAACACATTAATATCAATCAATTTCACCAATGGACAAACCCTAATAATTTCAATAGAGTATATTAATAATTTTTGAACAACAAAATTACTTAACTAATTGAAGAATTATAATCCATTATTCAAGATTTTAGAACAATTAGATTCAATTTTAGGGTTTGGTGTATACAAAACTTAATTTGTCTAGCTTAGGAAAAGGGTATGATATGGAAAGAAAATGAAAAAATGTATGTGAAAGAGTAAAATGCGTATGTGAAAGAGCAATACCCTATTTTTTTTGTGGGTGATGGTGGATATCATCCCTCCGTTGTAAGTTACAAAATTTATAATTTATAAGTAAGACTAATTTATTTTAGGAGATAGTTTTATAATGTTCTCAAAAGGTTAATAAATGACAAGCAGTTTTAGGGGAAAAAAAAACATTTTTTAAGATCGATTTTTTTATAAATATGAGCATTTGAAGATAATTATCGGGTGCGTGCGAAATTATATTTGAAAGGTACATAATTAGCGTCCGTCTATTCAAAAGAAGTTACTAAGGTGCTTTCAAAGTCAATTAGTCTCATTGTGGACGAGATTTTGTGTTTCAAAGTAACAGTTTTGATACTGAAATTGTGATAAAAAAAGTTAAATACTGTACAATTTTAATCAAGCAACTTGATAAATATGTAGATGGATTACTAATTTACGAAATTAAATTCTTAATCATAATACTCGTGGTATGTTCAGGCGTTCAGCGTAGAAATATGTATGGCTTGTGATAAAGTTGGTTAGCGTAAATCGTAAGAGGTTCTCATATTGGTATGCTAGATCTGAAGAATCAAGATGCATCTCCCAGAGCAGGTGAAATGAACCATTTCCATTCACAGATGATTAGCATGCACAGCCACTTCAAATGAAGGCAACCATGAAATAAAATTTACCTTTCGAATATCATATGAAACACAAAAGATGCTACACGTCACACAACCGTGTCTTTTCTAAGAAAACTCAACTTACATTTAACCAAAAACCTATAAACAAAACAGAGCCTATACACATCCAAAACTGTTTCTGTAGAACACATAAATATCATTATCAAGACAATCTTAATGCCATTTCTTGTAGAAGAGCTCGTTTCTGCGAAGCATTTATAACGTGACTAGACTCTGCATTCTCGAGAACATCTGTGAGTATTGCAGCTGCATGGCCAAGCGGTTCCTCTGCTGCCCTCTTCAACATGAACGCCTGACATATTGAAAAATATTTTATCGAATTAGATACTACTCCGTAGAAAATAAGTTGAAATCAATGATTGAGAAGGTGCCACGGCTGGAAGCATTATTTGATTTTATAGAAGCTGTTAGAAAATATGATCCTCTATAGCAGGTAATCATTCTTGTATATTCCTACAAAGACGTCTTGCTAAAACCTATCTACACTTGGGAAAGTCTTATTAACTCTAAAGCTGCCAAATATGGTATCAAGTCTCAGTATGAGTCTGATTTCCAAATCGACCATAGTGGTCTGGCCTCCGTCATAATGCTGGCCTCAGCCAAGATTTAATACCATGGCTGGCATGACACTCCATTTCTGCAACTTCTTTCCAGCCGGTTACATTGCGAGACTAAAAATAGGGTGGTCACAATATCACTCAAAAGTCTCAAAAGTCTCACAAATATACCGTGTCACTCGTTTTGATGCCTGACTTAGATAAAGCGATTAATTAATACTTCACCCAAAAAAAAAAAAAAAAAAAAAAAAAAAAAAAAAAAAAAAAAAAAAGTGGCAAAAGCAATTTGCCCATTTAAGTTATCATTCCCCTAAATATAATGCTAAGCATCACAAACAACCATGTCACATGACAGGCATCTAACCTAATAAATCCTCTCTCCATCCGTTCAGTTGACAGTCAATAAAGGGTTCAGTTTACACTCAAATAAATTTGTCTTTCTAAAATGAACATAGAATTGCAGTGGTTTGCCCTTTAAGCTCAGGAGAGAGTTCACAAGTAAAAAGTACTCCCTCTGTGCATAAAGTTTCCGTTTTGAGATGTCCATGAATAAACTTCCGACTTGAAATATTTCCTTCTTTGCATAGGTTATATTCATTAAGGTTTGTGAGTTGTGACCCACACCTTCCATTAACATGCATTTGTATCCACATCTTATTACGTTCCTTAATATTGTGTGCAAAATAAATAGAAACTTTTTTGCAAAGATAAAGTACTAAGCAAGCATCCGATGCACGTATAAAGTTCTATCAAGGAAAGGTGGAGCACCTGGCTATGATGAGATATGTGCAATGTACAGGGTTGCTGAAGCCATGGCTCTCCATCTATCTGAACAGGCAGCGGAGCAAGTAACTGTATCTTAATTGTCTGCCCTTGTGCAAGCCTTTGTGCTCGGGAAAGCCCTACCTGCACATAAATACACAATGAAGAGAACTTAGCTGATTGGTTACAGGGAATAATACATACAGGCATATAAAGATTGGCTATGTTACTCAGACTCGTCTACTCGTATCCGACAAAATACGTATCGGAGTATGTGATACGGCTATTTTGTGCGAAATTTTCAATATTTTGGTCTAAAATGAAGTATCCAAGTGTCATCGTATCCGACAAAAAACGTATCGGATACGGAATACGGCAACTAAGTGAAGTATCCGAATAACATAGAAGATTGGTCTACAGATGTATATTCAGATAGCCATGGAATACATTCTATGCCAGTATGTTTAACATTTCCACCTAACTGCACAGTGATCAGTCTGATCACCGAAGAACACCCCCGCCCCCCAAAACAAATCCCTGAAATTCCCATCAGACATGTATTAAAAAGCTTATCTTAGCGAAAAAGAAGGTTCAGCCAAAACTGTACACAGTTAGATAACAGTCTAAAAAATCAATGAAAAAAGGCCATCAAAATCAACAAGACAACCTCCCAATAAATAGTCAATCAGCCATTGTCCTTCTTTTCGTCATATCGAACTTTGGAAGCAAATATGTCAATTGTCAAGAAGAAGGAAGATGGGGTTGGTATCAAATTGAAAAGTGAAAACTATTCAGAGACAATGAACAAGATCTACCTGAAGTGTTCCCAGATGCCAAGTTCCTGATACGCTCACAACTTCCAATACTTTATCATGCATTGACTGGGGATCGAAAATAACAAAATCTTCATCCTCATTGTGCCATAAGTCAACACCTCCCATGTAGCTTCCAATGTTGGCAACCAGAACACCCTCTGCATCCTACAATAATATATTGATAAATACAACATCAGCAATCATGGTAGAGATTTGCCAGAATGAATGGCGAAATAGAAAGTAAGATTTTGTTCTTCACTTCCATTATTTTCCTTAGGGTCCATATATTTCAAATGCTGATTATTGGCAGCAAAGTGAATGATGGTTCGTCACTCAAGCTGAATTAGTTTACGAAACAGAAATCCTGAAGATAAAACCAAATGGGCTCTACTTACTGCAACAACTGCTGAAATTTGACTGGAAATATGTGGCATGCAATATAAACACAAAAGCGAATAGTCACAAAACTGGTGCATCTGTCGCTCTGAACAGTTGGATGATAATTTCAGTACTATACTATCCCAGCGAAGTAAGTGTGTTATCTATGGTGGGGATTAATACACTTGGATCTTTCTATGCCCTAACTTACAAGATCATGGGTTTTTTTTACATTTCCTTGAATGTTTAAGGAAACCAAAATTACGCAACTATGGATGCAGTAAAAAATTGGCACATGCCTATTATCAATACCCAGTTACTAGTACAAAATTAGCTAGAGTCGTTAAGTGGAGCCACTCGTGGGATTTTGGGGGTGCTCACCTCAGGAACTTCAATCTCAACACCATCAACCTCTACACGAACTTGCCATGGAAAATCTGCAAATGTTCTGTCCATGATGATTTTGGCTCCTTCTTTAGCATAAAGAACCTTGTTCATGAACTGCAGAAACAAAATCAAGTGTGTCAACCAAATAATAGTGTACCTGAATACGTTCTTTTTTATAGAAAAATAAATATATTATAAAAAAAAAGACACGTGGGATTTGAAGGACAAGAACCCATTCAAACAAAGAAATGCAAAACGGACTCACTTCCTCTGAGTAGAGGCAACTAGAATACCCTTTAAAGCACTAGTAACTTTGGCCCAAAAAGAAGATAGACAAGCTATATTTTCTCATATTTTCAACTGTTGAAAAATGATGAATACATATCAGAGAATGATACATACAATCATCATCTTGCCATCGTTTCTGAACAAACTAGACACAAAAGTTAAGGATGAATACATAGATCAGAGAATGATATAAATTATAAACGGTACCTGGCTGTAAAACTTCTCAGGATTCTCTTCCCTTAGATTGTGTATATCTAAAGCCACTTTTGCATCGCAACCAACCCCTGAGAAACAGAAAATTTATTGATGTTACCACAAAAGGGATTCCCCCAACTCAGCTTGAATACATAAGCAACGCAAAAAAGTATAGCTAAATTAAAAAAGCGGTAATGTTAATGTGATTAAACAACGGAAGGAACACCACACCCAACTCACTGGAGTGTTTCGAGAATCAATAAAAAATTTCTAAGCAAAACATTAGAGAACTCTAATCTTAAAAATCGAGATATTCCAGGTTAGCAGACAGGGTCATGAGATTTACAAAAGAAATGCAAAGATAATAAGTTGTCATTCAAGTGTATCACAGATTTTTGAAGTAAACCATCTGGTTTCATCCTTGTTTTAATGAAATCAAGCTATGTTGTTGGACCGAGGATGAGCTGAACAATCTTGAAAAATACAGGACGGCCTTAAAGAGGAAGCATTAAGCAACTCAGCTACACTCACCTAGATAGTTGTTCATATATTTGGGGCAATCAAGTTGTTTCCCATGCTTATTTAATATTGCTATCTTCCAACGGTCAAGAATGGTCACTGCAGCATGCTCTATGTCTTGAAGTACTGTGAAAAGGCCTCCCTGCCTCTCTATTGAGCCCAATCCACCACCCCAAGAAAGAACTCTCGCAAGATCATTCCCTGTACCTGCCGGAAGAATTGCAACTGGGGGAGGAGACACAAAATTCTGCTTATCTACAGCATTCAGAACCCAACCCACAGTACCATCTCCTCCACATACAAGAATTTTGAAATGAGGCACCTTTCTGAACATATACAAGCCCACCTCAGGCCCTTGATTTGGGCCCAACTCGAAAACCTGTATCGAGGCAGTTTTTTAGAACACCTGATAAAATAGAGACAGACATACAGGCAGCATAGTGAAACAAATAAAATTACACACATACTGAAAGAGAACAAGGGATGGCCTGGAATAATTAGACCATCACACTTCCTTTCTTGCATAGGAATAATTAAAACCTATGATTATATGCTACAAAGAATGATAGTCATAACTCATAATCAATCAACCAAATTACGAGAATCTACACATAATCCGGGTTTAAGCCATAATCCATTGGGCCCAGATGAGAAGCCGCCCCACAAATATGGCAGCAATAAAAAGAACAGAAGACTATAGTACTATAAATAAAACGCAAAGTGAAGTATAACCTGAACCGGATTTAACAGCATGTTTAGCCGCAGTAGAAGCGAGTCCCCTCTCTGAGCCCCACTCTTCTTATTGACAAACACCAGGAGAGGTCGTGCATCAGCTGGCAGATCAAGGATTGCATATTTCTGTCTACGCACAATCTGAGAGTCATCTTTCTGATTGATTGAGGAACTTCTACTAATACCCGGTTTTGAATCTAGATGTTTATTCAAATCACCATTACTACACTGTTCTCCTATGTTGATACTACCGTTATCCTTTTCCTCTGTATTATGAGAGCCATCAATTGTTAGACTAGTACCAACAGTGGCGTCAGCTGATGTGTCACTAGTGGTGTTGGCACTACTTGTGTCAGCTGAGGACCCGTTGCTGAGTCTATGTTTTTTGCTTTGACTTCTTATACGCCCACGCACAGTGGAGGCAATTTCATTAGCACCCTGAGTAATCGAGCTCAAAATTCCACCAGTAGTTGGGCTCAATTCTTTGACTATAAGCGGAGATAAAATCAACCTTCTCAAAGGGCCAAGATCACATACATCACCAGTTTCACTAGACATGCTGGTGTGACAATCAACATGAACCAGCTTTTGGCACCATAGACAACACCATATAGGAGACCCGCTGAGAAAAGATGAACTACAAGGCTCTTCACAGTAGTTACAAAAAGAAATTTCATCTGTTTGATCTGTAATATCTACCCACCTAACAGCCCACTGGTGCACGACGTTCTCATACCCCGTCATTGAAACACACTTGCAATCCTTGTGTGCATTTGAGGAACAGCCCAGATGAGAAGCCGCCCCACAAATATGGCAGCGATAAAAAAAATTATCCGACACCACCATTGGTCCAAGAGTTTGTGAAGGGGGCAAGGATTTCAAGCATACACAACAATTCAAATTTTTTGCGCGAGTTACAGGCTCCAAGATCCAAGTATGGGAAGTTTCCGGAGCTTTATTTTTCGCCTTGGGGTTTTTCTTGGATCTAGCTATAGCTTTCATCCAGGTCAAATTGATGTTTCTTCTCCATTGGAAAGCAGTAAATGCTATAGTTAAAATCCCAACTAGGCCAGCAACAAAGCAAGAGAGGACAAAGAACCGTGACTCTGCCATTTCAGCAAGATTTTTGCCAGCAAACAAATCAGGAAGATCATCCATTCCTCAAATAGTGACTTTTACAACACAAATAAAGGGGTGAATGTAGAGGACCTATAAATACCAAGCTAATTTCCGTCACACTTAAAATGAAAGGTCTAGATCTTCACTTGAAGAAGTCCAACACAACATTTCTTAGTGAAATGGCACATCGATGAAGAAGCCAGTATACTATGTAGCCCTCTCACCAATCAACCCACATCAATCCCAAAATAGATTAACGCGGATCCCAACATCTCCACTCCAGAACATCTCCTTTAACACACCTCTATGCTTTAATACAGTTCTCAGAACTATATATTTACAAGTTCTAGCTGGAAGACGAGCAGTGATTCCTCACAAGCTACTACGTAATACGCAGCCTATTATCAACTACAACAATGATCGGGTACTCAACGATACTGCAATAAACACAAAATAAACTATTAGACCTAAAACAAACTTACCCACCAATGCAGTAGCACCAAAAAACCATCACTTTTTCGAGAGGATTAGTACAACCATAAAGCTACTCATGCTTCTAACACACTTTTTCGAGACATCGAATTAGTACAACCATAAAGCTAATACAATGCACTAAAAACCAAATCAAACCAAACCATTCTAATAAATGGATTGAACCAACAGCTGATTTAATTAAAAAAACCTCAAGACACAATATCAATAACTAGCTCAAACCCTAAAAACAACAAATTGGGAATTTCCCAAAAACAAAAACCCAGATAAATTTGGAACAAATATACAAACTTTAATCATTATATGAGCATATCATAACTACCCAGTAAAAGGATATTTGAGAGGTACATAAAAATACAACTACATCTTCAAAATGCTTACAGAAACCAACAATATATACAGAAAAAAAGAGGGAAAAATAAGGGGATTATATAGTTAAATTTGATATAATAAAGAGATTAAGGAATTACCCAGTAATTATTATGATGTTTTTCTCACGATCTATAGCTATACTTAATCAAATTTGTCTAATAAATTTCTAGGGTTTTGCTGCAATTTGTCCTGCGATTTTTAGACGGAGAAAGAGAGGACCGCTGTCAGAAAGATTCAGGTGAAAATACAAAACAATAAAAAAGATACTACTAGATTGTTTTTTAGTGAATTTTATTTTCATTTTAATTAAATTTGGAGTATATAAAATCTTATTATCTATATTAATACAAAAGACAATACTCAATCCTCAGCGCGCCACGTCATTAATGCAGCCTTTTTTTTTTTTTTTGGAAATTCATGTTATAGTGGGACCCGTTAGTGTGCAATGCATTCGTTTTGCAACAAATTCTATGAAATAATATTATGAAAAAATTCTATGAATTAATATTATGAAATAATTTTATACATTCCGTAAATAATATTATGAAAAAATTTTATGAATTAATATTATGAAATAATTTTATACATTCCGTGTAAATAAAGTTAATAACATATAAGCAGAATGAATTACAAATGGGAATAAATGAAATTGAATTACATAATTTTTAAAACAAAATTAAATAATAATAAAATTACATAATTACGAGAAAGAATTACATTTATTTACGGGATAGAACATAAAACGCAAATGAATTACATACATAATTTTTTAAAACTACATGGTACAATAAATTTTTTTTTAAAAATAAATCTTTACGGAGTATTTACTTGGAGTATAAAATATTCATGTATTTTGGTTAATATTATTGTACCATGCAGCAACAACATGACAATATAATTTTTTAAACCAGTGCATGTGAACACGTGTTTGTAACAAATTTAAACATTAATTATGTAGATCGTTGATTTAGTCCAACTAGATAAGTACAATAGAAATAAAAAAAAAAATATACATCTAAAAACATTAATACCGGCCCAAATACATACCCGTGCAATTTTGCACGGGTTTAAAACTAGTTAAAATTTAAATGAAGATGTTACCCTCTAGGCTAAGGTTTCCTTGATAATAAAATATAATTGTCCATTTTTATTTTTTATTGAGAGAATTTGCGTCCATTTTATCAATGATATTATCGCTTTATCGGTTATTATGATGATTAAATTAAATGTTTTTTTATACATATGATTAATGTAACACTACATGCACTAAAATATTAGTTCGTTTATTTTAGATTTTTTTTATATAACTCTCATTTTTTTTATATAGTTACCATAATTAAAATATATAGAGTAGTATTACATATTAAATTGTTTATTTTAGAGTTATTTTTGATACAGTAGGTCTTATGAGAGACTGTCTCACACTAATTTAGTGGGAGACATAATAGAAAAAAAAAAAAGAAATTTGATGGGTCCCTCACCCCATCATGTGAGAGGTCTCTCAATAACGTTATTAAGAGACGTCTCTCCGGAGTTTTGTGTTTTTGATAACTTTTACTACTTTTAATACGTTTTTTTTATAGTATAATTTTTTCATCTTTTTTACACATTTTCCTAATTCAATTTTGTCAAAATAAAAGATATGTCAATTATTATCAATCATGTTGTCTACGTACGAGTATTTGCTCAAAGCTAACTTAGATAGGAGGAAAAACTCATTCATATATAATCATGTGTGACATACTGACATTGGTTAAAAACCTTATATTTAGGTAAAAATAGGTTTTTGGTGGGAATTTCAGATAAAATGCTATAAAGGATAAAAATTTTGAAAATAAATTATAAGAAGTAGAGTTTCGAAATTAACGTATATTGAAGGTGGGAGTTTCAAATTACAAATACTCTTTATTTTATGTTATTATACGTAATTCTTATATTTGTCTTTGATGTATCTCAATTTTGACGTTTATATGAAGTTTTAAAAGCAAATGTTTCATACATAAATAATTGAGATATTGAGGACTTGAGGTAGTAGTGTCTAAGTTGAAAATTATACATCAAACTAGTTTAGTTTAAAAGTTTTTTTTTTTTTTTTTTTTTTTTTTTTTTTTTTTTTTTTTTTTGAAAGATTACCATTCATACTATAGACTTAGCTATAGTATGGGCAATCCTATTAAGATTGCGAGGACAGTGACTAAGAGAAAAACAATGACAAGATAAAACTAGCGAAGAGATGGACTGGATGATTGATTTAGCCTCCTGGTTGATATCAGCGAAGCCGTTAACCTGTAAAACAAGAGTCATGCAGTCCGAAGTGGCATCCAAATGCCGAAACCCATGATTAATAGCATCGGAAATAGCAAGATGAAGAGCTGTAGCTTCAGCCTGGAAGGCAGATTTCGCCCAGAACGGAGCTGAACCGTAATGAAAAATCTGACCCACATCATCTTGAAAGAACCATCCCGCAGCAGCCTTATAAGTCGACTTCCATGACGCATCACATTTTATTCAAATATGATTCATACAAAGCTTAGAACCAACCAAGAGATAAGGATAATGCTGAATTATTAGTGATGCACCATCATAATCCAAAGGGTCTGCCGAATATGCAGAAATAACTCGTCCCCGTCGTTGCTGCTGGACCCAGATATTGTTGTTTGCATCAAAAAACAAAAGGCGGAAAATGCTATAAAAATCAATTTCCTCATGCTGGAAAATCATCCTATTGCGCATGGTCCATAATTGCCACAAAACACTGACGAAAGATGAAATCAAGAGTAGATAATTTGTTTGTTTCTGAAAATATTTAACCCAATTAATAATCCACTCTTGTAATGAAGAAGAGGCGTCCTGCTGGCAACGGATACCCAACTGAGAGCCAAACCAGACCCGAGCTGCAACGTTACAATCACGGAAAAGATGCTCTAAGGACTCAACCTTCAGATGGTCAGAAGCACATAAGATACAAGAGGAATTCCACTGGATATTCCGTTTTAGCGCTTCATATCCACAAGGCAGTGCATTGCATAAAATTTTCCATAAGAAAACCTTCCATTTATTGTGAATAGGTAATGACCATAAGTCCTTTTGACAAAAAACGAGGGAAGAAGCAGATAAACGATTTCTATCCTTTAGAGTTGCCTTGTTTGCCAAATGTTTAGAGAAACATATCGCATAAGCACTCTTAACCGAGAAAAGCCCATTTTTTGTCAAGGACCAATAAAGATTATCAGCAGTATCTAAACAAGGAATAGGAATTGCCATAATAAACGGAATAGAATCCTGACCACAGATAGAAGTCACCATATGCAAATTCCAAGTCCCATTAGAATTTTGGAGAGATGAAACATGAACAGTAGGTTTAGATAGCAGATCATGATCCGACAGATTTCGTAAATGAGCAAGCGACGAACCATGAATCCAATTATCTGTCCAGACATCAAGAGTAGATGGGAAACCCACTTCCCAAACCAAAAATTCTCGCAGAAGCTCCAAACCCCACCGAATACTACGAACACCCCAGGAAAACGAACCTTTCTTAGTTAAATCCATATTCCGAATTGTTTCCTTTGAAATCATAATTTTAGGTCCTAGAACACGACCAATTAAACTCAAAGGTTTTTGCAAAATAGTCCACCCAATTTTGGCCAACAAACTTTGGTTCAAACAGGTAACATTTCGAATACCCAAACCTCCCATAGATTTAGGACATTGTAAAAAAAGTCTACTACACCAGTGAACACTCTTCTCTACACGGCAGCCACCCCACCAAAATTGTGAGATCAAAGATTCAATTTTTGAACTCACACTTACCGGCATTCGAAATGCCGATAGAGAATAAAGAGATAGTGAGGATAGAACAGAGTAGATAAGAGTTAGTCGACCAGCAGCAGATAAATGAACATTCATCCAACTTAAGATCCTTTTACGAACCTTTTCAACGAGGTAGGAAAAGATCTCTTTTTTAGTTGTCCCAAAATCTGTAGGAAGCCCCAAATATTGACCCATACTATTACTAGGAGAAACCTTCAAAGTCTTAATGCATTCACGAGTAGTCTGTAAGTTGCAATTTGGACTAAAAGAAACGGCAGATTTGTTGTCGTTAATAACTTGACCTGAACTTTGGCAATACATATCAAGGATATCTCGTAATCTCTGACAGTAATTAATCTTAGCATCCAAAAAGAATATTGAATCATCAGCAAACAGTAGATGTGAAATGGATGGAGCATTACGACATATTTGAATCCCATGAAGAAGGCGTTTATCCTCCGCATCAATGATTAGACGAGAAAGAACTTCAGAAGAAAGAGCAAACAAATATGGCGATAAAGGATCACCTTGACGAATTCCAGCTCCTGGTTTAAAAGATCTTCCAGAGGATCCATTAATAAGCACTTCATAACTAACCGACTGGATGCAATTCATAATCAGGTTGACAATGTTATTAGGAAAACCCATAGTAAGAAGAGTAGCTCGGATAAAATTCCATCTCAATCTGTCATAAGCCTTACTCATGTCAATTTTAAGAGCCATATAACCCTTCTTACCCTTAGTCTTTGTAGAGATATGACTAAAAATCTCATGTGAAATTAAGATATTATCAGCAATGGACCGGCCAGGAATAAAACCATTTTGATAATCCCCAACTAACCCAGACATCATAGGTTTTAACCGGTTTGCAATGCATTTAGTAACAATCCTCATTATAACATTGCAAAGGCTGATGGGGCGATAATGTGCAACTGATTCAGGGCAGTTGTTCTTAGGAATCAAGGTTATAGAGGTCCGATTAATATCCGGACTAATAGTACCAGTATTAAGCATAGACAACACAGCCTCCGTTACTTCATTTTTAACATGAAACCAGTATCTTTGAAAAAATAAAGCAGGAATACCATCCGGACCCGGTGACTTGGTAGGCCCAAGTTGAAAAACAGCTGCTCGAACATCTTTTCTGGTAAAAGGCTTTGCCATACTATCCACCTGATCATTATTTAATTTATGGAGTATTTTGCTATTTTATCCATAAAAACATGAATTTCTTTTACTAAATTACTTACTCGTCCACATTCCAACATAATTTAGCATATAGAATGGGAAATCTCAAGTTGTTCTCGTACAGTCCAAGATGGTATGTTTGTAGAGATCAAAAACACGTTAATGCGCCTCTTTTGAGCTTTCTTCTATGTCAGATCATTAAAGATATACTCCTCTTATTCATAATTAACTTCCTCTTTTATTTTGACACAAAAATTAACGAAACACTATCCCACCCTATAAATAAATTTGGATCACACAAATACACTACCCTCACCATACAATTAAATTTAAACCACACAAACACTTACCAAAAAAAGAAATAGGGAAAACATTGTAAATAAAGGAAAAAGGAAATAGGAATTTTTTTTGTGAATAGTAAGGAGTACAATTTTTCTTACAACAAACCTCTCATTAGCAATAAACAAATTCATTTTAAGGTTCATATATCAGAATATTTACTTAGATAAACTGGTTTACTATTTTGCAAAAATAGAAGATTTGTACACAAACTTCTAAAAAATACACGAATCTTTAATTGACGCTTTTTTCTCCAACATCCACGAAAACATGTGACGTGATGAAAATGAACACGTCAATTATTCTTTTATCGACAAAAACAATTGAGATACTATTACTAAACATATTAAAATATTGAGTTTTTGAAATTAGAATAATTTGCTTTTGTTTAATTCTCCAATTTTTATTACTGCTTTATTGCTTTTCTATTTCGAATCTAACCTTGTCGGCCTTTGTTTTTGTGCTTCTATTGAAAGAGAACCATTTATTTATGATTTATTACAACTTACAAGTAGACATCTGAGAGGACACAAATGAGGTTCTCATTTTTTACGGGTATATTTGTCACAAATCACAAATTTACGACGTGTCAAGTACTACTCATATTGGTAGATAAAACAAAAGCAGAGTGTCTAAGGAGTAACAATATGTTGACTTGTCTACCTACATGGATAATACTTGACCCGTTGTAAACTTATGGCGAACATATCCACCGCAAAGGAGACTTGATGACTGGTGATGGATAGGTATAACTGTATATGAGTAGTTTTCAGACACATGGGTGTGGCCTTGTGGGTACCAACATACCCTTCCAAAATTTAATCACTCATTTGTCCTTTGATGTGCACAGTGCACCCAATTTTATTCCGATCTACGAGGTTCTAAAGAACCCTCAAACTCAGCAAATAGTAACAGCAAAAAAAAAAATTGTCAAATGAAAGACAAATGAAACTTTTTGCTTTGCTCAAATGCACTGCAACAGTTACTTTCCCTATGTCGAAAACCCAGTCAGGCGCAACACAGACTGGGTCAGTCTGGCAAATTCAGACTGACCTACCCCCTGCAGCTTTGATACCATTTTATTCCGGCGGAACTTTCCAAGCGATCATAATACTCCTCAAAAAGAGAGAATAGACGCACTGCAAAACTACTACAACACGACATAATTTGACGACGCTTACAATGCAAAAGTGGAAAAAATGAAGCTGAACAAGCTAATGATGAGCATTGGTTTACAGTAGAAGAGAAGTGCTTTCACCAGAACTCCGGAAGCATTGGTTAATACTACTTTGTACACAGGTCAAAACTTAAGTCTATATCCCTACCTAGCAATCTAATTAACATTTGCTATATTCCACCATCTAAAATTAATCACAGGCAATTAAAATATAAACGTCAAGGGTATCAGCTCCGCAATAATTTAGTGCCGCATGCACATACTTTTGCAGGGTTGGGTAGATTTCAAGAGCTCAAAAAACAGACGTCATAACTAATAGGTTTCCCGTTTGCAAAGAAATCTGATTCCGCCTTAAAGAATGGGAAGGGATATTTTGCCTTCAGATGATGCGTTCACACACTCCACAGACAAATTTGTTAGATGGCAGCCGAGTGTCCCTTTCCACGAGGCATTTTCTTTGCTGATGCTGCCAAAAGAGAACAAATCATGTTAATAAAAGTGCCTGCAAATACAATGATCTGTAGATATGTCATTCTGGTAGAACAATGGTTGGGTCACTTTGGGTCAAATCGGGGAATTTTCGCTACAGATTTCTTTCATAAGTGATCATCAGGTCATTTCCTTTAAAACATGTTTATTTAGGTTTCTATCATGTGTGAAGAAATTTAAGTGCAATTTCAAATTAGTCATTTCGGATAAGGTGGTTGTGCGATTTCCTGTCAGGTCAATGTCCGGTTGAGTTAAGCTCAGGTCATATTTTAGTCATTCGTTCTGGTCTAACGTGGCCATGTGGGTCTCTAGTAAGGTCATTTTATACGGTCTGCTCAAAAGGTAAAATAGAGAGGGTGAATCCTTATGGTGTATGACACAAAATTAAAAATGGTGATATGGTACGGAGATGACATACGATCTTCAACGTCCTTCATCTGATAGTAGTGGGGAGCGATCTCAACCAGCCACTCGGGTTTAAGCTCAGTTACCTGCAATTTGTCAAAGTGAACAGTATCAGTAACCAAACAGAAGGCAGCAGGAGTTTCTTTCGTAGTCTCAGCTAGAAATCACTCCTAGCTACACATAGAAGACCAGAGAAAAGGTACCTGTCTCATGTACTCCTTTGTCGTCAAAACCAGTTCATGGTACACGACCCATCTTGGCAAGGGTTCCAACTGTTAAACAACAAACGCTCATTCATTTAAGAAGCAACATCAACCAGCCATGAGGTTCTTTTGTTACAAGTATAAAACAAGACTAATGACAAAAGAAATAGAAAAAGAACGTCACTCCATAACTATGTCAGATACTCCATACTAGTAGTTACACACTTATGAACATATAAAAATAATACTCCCGGTCATAAATGTGCAATAAAAATGAATTTGAACATCATCCAGTGATCATCTGCGAACTGCTATGTTATACAAAACATTTTGAATTATCACAATACTGCATTCCACTTGACACTCATTGTCGTATGGTCACTCATTGTCGTATGGTCAGAAGAGGTGTAACAAAGCTTTGCAAAAAAGTAAAATGCTAGGAGTATCTATCAACAGCCTAGGTAAACAATCACTTCTATTGCCTGCAAATCCTATAGTTCCAGATTCCTCTTAGCTCATAATCCTGGATTAATAATCAAGTTCTCATATAGTTATTTGGTTCATTTTCAGCGTCACACCATTATCAAAATCTCTAACACGTACAACGAGACTACAAATTAACATCAGTCTCCTCTCTACAGTACTAATTTTGACAAACAACATATCAATTCTGCTACCAATTACATGAACCATATATGATGCATAATTGATAATTCAAACTTTTGACTTTACTTTTAAGTTCTCATCAGACCAGTAAACAGCTTACCTGAGCTAGACCAGAGCTTGGATGAAGGTAAACAGTCTGAGGATGCTTGACTGTCCTATAAGACCCATTCTTCTGTAGCCTCGCAGAGTGAGGAAAGAAGCCTGATTCAAAGGCAGAAAGGTGTCAAACTAATGAAAGGCATTCTACAGGTTCACTATCTAAATTAAGATAGATAAGGAAGCCGTTCGTGCAAGAACCTGCTGTGATAGTCTTTTTAATTGCTTCTAAATCATTTAAGCTTGATGTAATTTCAATTTCAACCCTCTCCAAAAGCCCTTCTAGTTGGTCTCTGATATCCCTGGCCCGTTTCATGCTCCTGACCTAGAGTCCATTACAATAAAAAATATAGGATCGTAACGATTAATTAATTACGTATTTCCAATAGTCTAAAAGATAGATGGACTATTACACCTATGTAAACAAACGAAAAATAGAACTAAAGGATTTAATTATACCTGAACGTAATTCTCATAGCACCACATGCTACCAAAATCACATGACTTCCAATCATTGTATACCTAAGAAATTGGAAAGAACAAATAACAGCAGGACAGAAAAAATCAGTACATTTTAATAGTAGTACAAAGAAGTGAACAAAGCAGAAAAATCATACAGAAATATGTCCACTACACCTTAAGAAGTGCAATATGGTCCCCAACATTCCCCTCATGAAATCTCATCCTTGCAGTGTCTGCATGGACTTGTTTGTCCTTGGGACGATAGAAAATTGAACTTCCAATAGAAATCATGGCAGCAATGGTAATAATCTCATCTGAGCATTTGTATGTCTCTGATGCAACAATCATCTTTGACAACATGGGATCAAGGGGAAACTCTGCCATTCTTCTTCCAACTTTAGTCAACTCCCCGAGCTTATTTAAAGCTCCGAGAGCATACAACAACTCAAGGGCCTTCAGCAACGCTTCGGACGGCGGAGGGTCCATGAAATCAAAATTCAGTAGGTCATGGATTCCAAGGCTCTTGAGAGAAAGTACAACATTAGCCAGATTTGTTCGCTGAATTTCAGGCACGGTATTGTCTTCCAGATCATGATAATAATTGTATGCAGTATAAAGCCTAAAGCACTTTCCAGGGCCTGTTCGTCCAGATCGACCTGCACGTTGATTTGCCGATGCCTTAGAGATAGGAGTCACTAGTAGGGACTCCATACCAGTTCGAGGGTTATATGACTTCATTTTGACAAATCCTGGATCTATCACATATTTAATCCCGTCAATTGTTAGAGATGTCTCCGCAATATTTGTTGCCAACACAACCTTACGGGCCCCTTCTGGGGTAGGCTCAAAAATCTTTGCCTGCAAATCGGTCGGTAGATTGGCATAAATGGGGCATATAATCAGCTCGGCAATTTTTGTGCCGAGTCCCCTAGTCCTGTGCTTCAATATTTCCTCAGCTGTTTCAATCTCCTCTTGGCCAGTCAGAAAAATTAAAATGTCCCCAGGAGATTGTGTAACATGTATTTGCAATGTAGTAACAATTGCAGCATCCAGATAATCAGCCTCTGGTGCCTTTGTGTAGTGTATGTCAACAGGAAAACGTCTACCAGGAATCTTGAATATAGGGGCAACATCAAAATAGTCACTGAACTTTTCAGCATCGAGAGTAGCACTTGAAATAAGTAACTTCAAGTCTGGCCGGAAACGAGCAACATCCTACAGTATGGAACAACTGGAGTAAATACAAAGTCATAGAAGCGGGAAGATGGGAGCAGCGGGGAACTTTATTCCAAAAAGACCAACCATCAGCAACTATATTAAGATTAATAGACATGCAAGTGTGAAAGAAGCCTCTACGGGAAGTACATTGCAAGAGGAGTGGCCGAGTGGGATTCAAATCTCTGACCTATCGTCCACAGGCCCTTCTATATCACTAGGCCAAGACCTCATTAGAGCAAGTCCAATGGTTTAGCTAAGCTAGTGGCTAAACCATTGGAGATAGCCAAGTAGGATTGCTTGGGTTGAGCAACTAGCTTCATTAGGCTAGTAGCTTAAGCGGACCCACTAAAACCAACCAATAAGATATTTGTCGCTTAACATTTGATGTGGCAAAGGTAAGCTAGTTGCAACTGGCTTACCATTGGACTAGCTCTTAGAAGTTAGAAGCATAGAATTGAGATTTTGATTTTTCGAAAGATTGCACATACCTTAACCAAACCAAACAATATGTCTGTTGAGAGCGTCCTTTCGTGGGCCTCATCAACCATAATAACACTGAAATATTTGATTTATCAGATGAATGCATGAGCTCATATATTATCAGTACGAACGAAGTTCACAGGAAAGGGTAAGTTACCTGTAGCTAGCAAGGTCAGGCTCACCAAGGAATTCACGCAGAAGCATACCATCAGTCATATACTTAAGAATTGTCTTATCAGATGTGCAATCTTCAAATCGAATAGAATACCCAACCTGAAAAAACATCATATATTAAGTTATACTCGCATCATTTAGCCACATGGCAGAAGGTATTTTGACTATGTACTTGCATTTAAAAGTGATAATAATTCCACCATTAATCACGAAGCTAAGCCACTGAGAATTAACCACAAAGCTAAAAGCAACAAAAACACACAACACTCCAATTAACAATTACACTTGGCCTTGTATTTTTGTGTCCTACCACGAATCATGTTGACCCTCAGTTGGCACTAACTTAAAAAAACTACGCTACATGATTTGTGTAAAGTAAACTCATATATCAGAAAGTAATGCAAAATCCAAGAAAATATTAATAAGGTTACCTCATGACCCAGTTTCACACCCATTTCTTCGGAAACACGAGCAGAAACACTCATCGCAGCAACTCTTCGAGGTTGAGTACAACCAATCTGCAGCAGAATATTTATTAAACTCCCATTACATATAACGACACATGCCATGACGGTAACAGAGCTAGTAATGGACAGTGCGGTGCCATTTTCAACAATATGAACATTATGAAAAGCCAAGGTGGTGTTTTTTCCTGATGAATTGCCTAGCACTAGCCCAGGGGTTACAAGGAGACAGAAACGGAGAACTCAAGCAACACAAATTTCAGACATAAAACCTAATAACCATTATGGCCACTAGTGCTGTAATGGCAATTTGGCTGCCACAAACTATGTAATGCGAGCATAAGCTTTACATATGTCACAAACTCAACATCTGCAACAACCACAAGGTAATCTCAGTCCCCAGAATATGAAACTGCAGGAAACTTTCCACAAGCAATATAACTCGCATATCAGTACAATTATTAGCTGTTAAAAGAGATTGGGGTGACTCGTCACTGTGCGATTTCTCTTTAGGACTTTCAGACGGAAAAAGGGATCTATTAAACTTTAAACGTACATGCACACTTCAACTCTAATAGACCAAAACTACGACATACGTCCATACAAACGCCTGTATGGGGAAGCAGACAAATGAATATTTAATCCTCCCTGTCAACCACACAGGCGAAGCATGCCAACTGCCATGCACATTGACAAACAATGGAGAACAGTTCCATATAACATTACGGAGTAAATACAAAGCAACTGTTTCCATATGAAATTTCCCTTGCTTTTTTAAGGTTAGCGGCTGTCATATTATGCACTTACTCCAATGGCACAGCAGCTTCAGATCTGAAGTTGAACTCTTGACACAAAGATGCAATATCCGTAAAGTAAAATGATCGCTAACATTCAAGAAGGAGATAGTCGAGTAGTCAAACAATGCCACATGGATAATTCACTAAGATGTACCTCTCCAACCCACCCATGGACAAACGCAATATTAATTGTAGGGAGTGGGAAACCCGAAAGGGAGGACTGCTTAAAAATAATGATTCGTTAATTGTGTTGAGAACTAATAATAGCAATAATAAAATAATATAATAACCAAATTTTAAACAACCAGCAACCTTCACGATAAATACAATTAAGAAAATCAATGGTACTCTGCCAAAATGTAATACGCAAGCTGACAAGCATACTAGATAAGTCAATACACATAAGGAAACTGCTAAGATATATACAGCCACAACATCCTAAACTTAAACTAACAAGTGAGTCTTTATGTGCATCCCAAACTTCACCTCCGGCAATCTCATTGTAAAGAAGTGGCATAACTCACTGCCCCAGAGAAATTTTGAGTGCAAATATATATTCAACAACTTAATTCACAGGAGACGAATCAGATTTAAAGAGCATGTGCTCTGAGTATGTAAGAAGAAAGACCATACCTTGCCAACTTTTGTATATCCAGCTTCGTGAAGATACTGTGGTATCTGAGTTGTTTTCCCAGAACCAGTCTCCCCGACAATAATAAGGATCTATGATGAAGAAATAAATCATAAGCACAATACCTTCACCATAATAGCTCTAAGTCTTTAAAAGCTAAACAGCAACAAAGCCAGAAGAACCTGATGTGTCTCTACAGCTGTCAGCAACTGTTTTCGGTAAGGATAAATTGGCAGTGTTTTCCTGTCTTCCTGAATACAAGAGGAAGTATCAGCTAACAATCAGATAACAATGAGGTTCCATGCCCAATCAAAGCCATATCACTGCTGACAACTACTATAAGACATCTAAAAAGAAGACCCAATAACCATACAAAGTAACCACTTTAACAGAAGCATATATCTGTTGCAGATTGATATTGAAACACAGTAGTTAAACAGAAAGAAGATATGACGGGAATTATGAAGTACATAAAACCTTTTTTATGCAGCAAGAATATCATTTACTACACACACACACACAAACACATTACCGTTTCCTGTTCTACAAAAACCTTTGCCAATCTTATGCTAATCTGAATATCGTAGTTTGGTAAGCAGATTTTCAGACTGAATTTAGCAGAGAGCAGACATGGCAAAAAAAAACTGTTGTTTTCCAAAAGGATGAGAAGAAAAACAAGCAGAGAAGAGTAGAAGACAAACCTGGAGCTTCTCCAAAGCAGACTTTGCTTGGGATTCTTGCAGTGATTCGCTTGAAATCTTACCCTCAAACTGAACAAAACAAAGAGCGGTCAGGTTTTAATAGAGCAAAAGCCTCGGGTATCAATGGTAGAATAAGTGAAGTTGTAAATACTAAAAAGCCCAACATACATTGTCACCTTCCATCACAGATTGTCTGACAAAATCGATCTGATCTTCAAAGACATAGCTGAAGAGAATAGCAATGGGTATGTGGTAAGTCGAAAGTATATAAATGTGCATTAAAGCCAAAATCAACCACGAAAATCAACTCATACTCATAATCAGCTGCACTCTGCTTTTTGTCTTTAGAGCCAAATTTAAGAGTTGCTTTTCCTGCCAAAGAAGTTTCAAATTTCAATTAGAGGGACAGCAAAGCCAGATAGTATGTTCCCATGATAGAAATGAACCCCCAACCAACCATGCTAAGAAATGTATAATCCTAGATACAGGCCTACAGGAGTGAACAAAAATACTCTCTTTACCAATTAGGCCATCCGTTGATTGATATATTATGTTAAAGAGATATATAGCCATATAGGCACGTCAGCAGCATCTCAATCTCTTCTAGCCGATGTTTGGTTGGGCTTCTGATCTAACATTTTGGGTCAAGCGCCATTCATATATACTTGTATGCAAAACATAAAACGTAAACCAGGTTCAAATCACATTTAGGAAGATTCGAATACATCTATTACAACTATTATTTGCTATGTTATAATATATACATTTCTGATCAGCTCATACCAAGAAGTGTATGCCAGGTTGGACACGAGAGAAGGAGAGAAGGATATCTATAAACTAACTCGCATAAGAGACCGAAAGACGAGGGATATTGGGAGAGTTAGGTGTGTGAAAGATATGGACGACAGGTTCTGGTTCAGGATAACGAAATAAAGGCTAGATGGAGCTCTTACTTTGATACTTTATTCAATGGACATCAGGAGCAAGGTTTTGGGGATGTAGAAGTAACACCAAGCATGGCTAATCGGGAATTTGTGCGTAGAATACAAAAGAGTGAAGTTAGAAGGGCGTTAAGGAAGATGGGGTCCAAGAAAGCAGAGGGACCGGATGGTATATCCATAGAACTTTGGAGGTGCTTCGGGGAGAGAGGAATCGAATGGGTAACCATGCTCTTCAACAAGATTTGGAGGAGCAACAAGATGCCATCAGCTTGGAGGAGAAGCACTCTTGTCCCTTTGTACAAGAACAAAGGTGATGTTCAAGAGTGTTCCAATTATCGAGGAAATAAACTTATGAGTCATATGATGAAGTTATGGGAGCAGATAATCGAGCAAAGGCTTAGGAGATGTGTAAACATCTCGGATAACCAATTTGGATTTATGCCCGGAAGATCGACTATGAATGCGATTTTTATCATGAGACAGTTGATGGAACACCATCGGGACAAGAAGGACTTGCATATGGTTTTTATTGACTTGGAAAAGACATATGATAGGGTACCAAGAAAAGTGCTTTGGTGGGCTTTGGTGAGAAAGGGTGTGTCTCGAAAATATATTGACCTCATAAAGGACATGTATGAGGGGACTAGTGCAAGTGTTCGCACTAATGTTGGGAGAACGGAAGAATTTCCCATTATCATCGGGGTGCATCAAGGTTCCGCACTTAGTCCTTTTCTCTTTGTTATAGTTATGGATGAGTTGACAAGGGATATTCGGGATGACATCCCTTGGTGTATGATGTTTGCCGATGATATTGTGTTGATTGATGAGACGAAAGAGGGGGTGGAGAGAAAGTTGGAATTGTGGAGGCATACTTTAGACACTCGTGGATTTAGGCTAAGAAGGAGCAAGACGGAGTATTTGAGGTGTCAGTTCACTAAAGTGGCGGTAGGCGGAGAGTATTATTTTCGATGGGGATGTTGTTGAGGGGTCGGATTTTTTCAGATATCTAGGATCTATTATTCAAAAAGATTGGGAGTTAGATGGAGATGTGGCTCACAGAGTTAAAGCGGGATGGTTGAAATGGAAGAGTGCTTCAGGGTTTTTATGCGATAAAGATATGCCCCAAAGATTAAAGGGAAAATTTTATCCCACGGCAATTAGACATGCGTTACTTTACGGTTCCGAGTGTTGGGCTGTGAAACATTGTCACATTCAAAAGATGAGTGTGGCGGAGATGCGTATGTTAGAGATGGATGTGCGGACATACAAGGAAAGATCGATTAAGTAATGAGGTGATTCGGGAAAAGGTAAAAGTGGCGCCAATAGAGGACAAGATGATGGAAAATCGACTAAGATGGTTTGGCCATGTGAGAAGGAGACCTATGGAGGCACCCGTTAGGAGGCTCGAGACTTGGAGAACTGAAAAGATCCCTAGAGGTAGAGGGAGACCGAGACAGACATGGTTGAGAGTGATAGAGCACGATATGAGATTTCTGGGGCTCGAGGAGAGTATGGTGACGGAGAGGGCACAATGGAGGGAAAGGATACATGTGGATTTTTAGTATTTGATGTGTTTTTGACATATTTATTTAGTGTTTTTATTTAATTTTTAAAAAAAATTATTTGTTCTTCTCTCCTTTATTACACTTTTTTTACCAACCACTTTCTTATATATTTTACTTGGTTTACTTTAGGGCATTCAAGATCCTTAATTCTATTTCGGTTTTCAAATCGTTTTAATCTCTTCGCTCGATTTAAATTTGAAGTTTTTATAAAAGAAATCCGGAATTCGATTTTAAAACTTGTAAGTTTACCTTGGCTTTATATTACATTTTCGCTCTCCCTTTTGTGTTTCACTCTGTGTTACTCAGACACGGCGACACGTGTCGGCGCACACCGACACGTGTCGGCGTGTCTGACACGAAATTTTTGAAATTTTTGGACACACCGACACGGTCAACGGTGTGTCTTGACCGACATAATGGACACGACACGTCAAAAAAGCCCTGCAAATTTTTAATAAAGAAAAATAAAATATAAACAGTCAAATAAAAAAAATAACCCTATTAAAAAAGAAATAAATATAAAAAAGAAGATTGGTTAAGCACATGAGACTAGTACCCCACCATTGAATAAAAAAAAGAAGTAAATATGAAACATTAGCCTGACCCCAGTACCCCCACTATTGAATAAAAAAAGAATTTATTTGAGAGGAATAAATAAAGTAGAAGCCCAAAGCCCCAAATTCATTAAATTTTGAAACCCAACAAAATCAATCAAAGCAAAACCCTAATATTTGTAACACCCGGCGCCCCCTCTCGCCATAGATGAAGAAGTGTATCAACTTGCCAACATTGTTCATCAGAAACAAACTCATTCATAGAGAATAGTTCCATGTAAGTTGTCGAAGCCTTCACAGTGTCAGTGTCGTGTCCGGCATGGCTCTGTCGGACACGTGTCACGTGTTGTGTCGGCCGCCGTGTCGTGTCCGACACGCGACACGCCACCTGGCGGCCGTGTCGGAGTAACACAGGACTTTCACTTTTCCATTTTCTATTCGCATTTTGAGGTGTGCGTTCACCCAGGGACGGTTCTAAAAGATGATTCATGTCAGCCGACTCCAATTCATTTTGGGTTAAGGCTCTGATGTTGTTGTTGCTGATCAGCTCATACCACGACAGGTGAAAAGAAATTCACAAGTTGGGTGAGCTCTTGGTCAGTTCAATCCAGATCAGCTTACTTTTGTCAGCTGATTTTATTTCTCCTCTCTTAATAGCAAATAAAGATTTATGAGTCTCGCACCAACGTATTGACCTCATTTATTCTACAACTCACCATCTTTACTGTTGTAAAGCCACACACACACACACACACACACACACACACACAAAAAAGAATCTTTTAAATTCAATGCCAAAAATTCATGAGAATATACCAAATGCAAACACGAGAATAAACCACTTGCCACAACAAACAAAATTTATTTTATTAAATACAATGCCAAAAATTCTCTCTCTTTTAAATTCCTCTGTTGATATACCCACATAAGGGATATGGAATACCACATAAGGAAAACGTACCACTTAAAGACATGTAATCTTACCTATTTGATGTTGCTCCCATGCCTCTTGTTCGGCAAATGGATTCATCTTACCCCCAGATTCACCACCATCCCTGATAAATAAACAGGCAAGAGCGACATCAATTGCATTGAAAACACGTAAACTACTGTATAAGTATAACTACAATTTTTAACGGTTTTTTGTGAACTTGTAAACCAGAAATGCAATGACATCCCAAATAAAAAGTTTCAAAGGCAAACCTGTAACGCTGCATTGCCACAGCAAATCTTTTCTCTTGGTTTACACGGCCTTGATCATCATAGGCATCAGGCATTTTATACTGCATTTCAATAAACAGAAAGGGAAGTTCAAATAAATGCATGAACATATGATTAAATGTGATAAATCGGTAAACATAACCGAGATAAGAAAAAGAAAAATTATTTCCATTTGTCTCAAGAATTATGTAGCCGGTGTGAAACAAATAAACTAGTAAGGTTGAACGCTGTCAAGAGATCTTAACCATCATCCTCAAAGTTCATCGATGTCACAATTGTACTATCTACAACGCTATAAGTGTCAAACTCGTTGTAAGTAATAGACATGAACACCAATTTGTAGTTCCCTTCTACTTTTGAAAGATCATACACATAGTGTCATTCACTCATTCTTGATGAATGTAATGATTCAAAATGTCGATTCATGTTAGCCAACCCAAATCATTTTCGTCACAAGGCTCGGGTGTTGTTGTATACCCAAGTATAGTTGTTAACCACAAATTTTGAAAGTGCATGCCTGACGGGAAAATGGCAAAACAGACAGAGCATAGAGGGAAAGTGATGTTATGTAACAAGAACTTGAACTCGAAGGCAAGCTGTTGAGCACAAGAACTACTCATACTCACCTCACAATCAGACACCACATAAAACCAATCACAATTCAATACTCACCTCACCACCAGTCCACTGCTCAAGAACTACTCGTACTCAGCTCACCGTCAGACACCACATAAAAACCTTTCACAATTCAGTACTCACCTCACCATCAGTCATCAGATACCACAGAAACATCACAACCCCTTTTCTAAAACAGCAAGGAAAGGAACGGGAACAAAATAAAACTTAAACAGTAACAGCTCACTTTCAAGAAAACAAAAGAATTACCTCACTAATCTCACTGGCATCTTCAGCTTGTCGTTTACTGATAAGGTCCAAAATTTCCTTCTTGTACCTGTGATCAATATAGAAACCCAAACTCATGTTCAGAGTTTGCAGAAAGGATAGACTGACCAAGCAACACGAGGGAATCAAAGATATAAAATCCCCTATATACTAAGAGAGTAAGAATTCTCAAAAGTTTTCCTACAAAGTGCACCAGGTTAAGTAAGGAAACAATGATATTTTGTTTCATTATAATTTTTTCATCAAACTACTCTATAATTTTTTGTCAAACTCTAAACTATAATGTGTTATTTAAAATAACATTGGTAAAAATTGTAATCCACAAAATGCTAAATCTTTTCATTAACAATTTCATTATTAGAGAATGACATAATGTATACTTACTACGTATAAAGTAAAACTATAAACTATTATTATTATTAGTTTTGTGACAAAAAAAAAACTTCAGTAGAACATATTTTTAAAAAGTTTATAAAATGATTTTATTAGCTTAATGGTAAAAAAAAATATAATAGCATTACTATAAACATTTCTTATTCTTCAGGAGATTAATATATACACATTTCATGACATTACTAAATTCTCTTAATTAGTTTTGCAGTTTAATTTTTTTCTCAAATCAAAATATAATAAGGTGAAATATGAAAAAGTAATAAGCTACGGAGCATCAATTTAAAATACAAAAGTTATATGCTAAGAAAATTAAAACTCTATATATATATACCATGCATGTGTTGCACGGGGCCTATACTAGTTAATCAACAGTCACTTAAAAAATTGCCATCAAACCAACAGTCCAACACATACCAAAAATAAATTAAGGAACAAAGAGGTAAACATCTATTATTAACGGCAATAACTCTATTGAAGAGCCAAAAGTAAGTAACTACTCAAAAAAAAAAAGCAATTACTCCCTCCAATACACACCAAACTACACTTGGTGTACAAATATGAGAAGATAATTCTGAAATATGGGTAGTTTGGTGTAGATTAGAGAAAATACTAGAGAACAAGATCACAGATAAAGAAATGGTTATAACAGAAAAGCCGATACAGAGAGAGGTCCAAGATATCCACTGACATAAAGACGCAGAACAAGATAGGTCTCCTAACATGAGATAAGTACTCATAGGAGATATAGGAAAATAGACATTTGAAATGTGTCACCTGTATTCACGACGTTCTGCTTCTGTCAAATCAACGTTGTCAAACAGATACTCCTCATCTATTACTTCATCTCTGCACGAAACAAATTATATATAAGAATCAACCCTCAATGACCAAGAACGCTTGCTTTGCTCAAGAATACCAGGCTATGCATGAGAGCAAAACAAAAGCAAGTCCTGCCGCTTGCGTGCATACCTGAGTTGATCCACTTTCTGTCCCTCTCTTTTCTTCAAGTATTCTTGTCTTGAAACTTTCCTGGAGCAGAAATATACAAGAATTGTATAAAACATGCTGATCGAGGCTAAAATATATATCATTTTTTAGTAACTCCGAGATCAGCAAGCTCCACATGAGCATACCTCAACTAGTACAGATAATAGCCTACAAGCATTTGCTCCATATCATAGTTCATACAAGTATCAAGCAAAAGAACGCAAATAAACACGGCAGAAATGGATAACCAAAAAAGGGAGGGGGGGAGATAAATCGAACTTTCAATTGGAAAGCGCACACCCAACCAAGGCTAGAAATGCGATGTTGTGCACGCATTGCTCCTAAAAAATCAACCAGGCTTCTAAGTGAGGTGCCTTTGGACGCAAACAATTCATGGAGTCCTCATTACAGATTGACCGGACTTTGCTTGATAATAACAAATATCCTTCTAGCAAAAATCGCCGTTCCCCTTACAAAACTCAGTTTCCATAAATTTAAGTATATTTCTTGTCATGTGGGGAAAAGTTCACTCTCGTAAAACCAGGAGCTTGCAAAAATCTGCTACTCCACAATGGCAGGGCACTCATAACTTATCTCTGATATTGAAATTTCCACAACGATACTGTTGTTCTCGAAACTTATGAAGAATCACTGAGACTTTAATTCACATAAGATTCAATAGTAAATGTTTAATTCTCACTGAGTAACAAGAATGCAAAAGTGGTACCAGCAAAAGCATGAGGGACAATTTGCTTTTTTCACGTGATCATACAGCATTCAAGGTGGCATTTGGTACCTCCGAAATTGAAACTTCATTGAAATTAAGAATGGGGCCATGAAAACATTGAATGCAACTTTATCCATGATAGATGTGATTATGCAAACCATGAGTGGGCCACACATCTTATTTCAGCAGATCAGTTCCCCAGTGAAACAAATTATCTCTAGTACGTTAAAAATTATTAAAGAACTATAGATTGCCTCTCTATTCCAATCTATTAAATTGCTATACATAAATGCTGATACTCTGCACCTCTTATCCTGGTTCTTAGAGGATTTCCTACATGTTACCGTCTTGGGTAAAGCAAAGAAGGGAAGATGTAAGATGAGCAAACATTAGTTCAAAATTCAGCCAACAAGGGGAACGATACAATGATACACATTCCCACTTCCCTCAAAAATAGTTTTTCAGCCATATTTCACAGAACCATATCAATACTTGTATATTCACCAGTACGAATGTCAATAACAACATATCACTAAATAATGTTTACCAGAAAAGATATTCATTTTAGTTCAAGGCCAAAGAGAGAGCAAGCAACACGAGAACAGAGAAAGGTTAACAAAGAAACTAAAAGAGTTTCAACTGAAAACTTTCAATCAATTAGGAAAGGTAGACACTTCTTACATAAGACTGAAATCAGCATAATTTCACATACATGCCCAAATAAATGCCTACAGTGAGTACAATAACATGATATGCTAGAGCCAAAATTAGGCAAGAAAAAACCTTAATTCTCTGGTATCATCTTGCTCCAGGGCATTAGATCTACGAATTGCGTCATCTGCATTAAGATACCATACAAACCATAAATAAACACTACAAGTCAAGATTGTTCTTGAGATTTTAAGTGTTTTCTTTCAGGAAAAAAAAAAATGTGCACTCTTTATGACATACCGATCTCCTTCTTCGACAATTTTGGCTCCGTCAACTACATATATAAAACCATTGCAATTAGCATAAGCAAGGAGTAATAGCACAATACTGAGAGAGAACTTTACAAAGGATCAAATCTATGCAAGGACTATTATGCAAATTTGTTCCGTGAACTACAAATAAAACCATTGCAATTAGCATAGCGAAGACAAGAATGTAATAGCAGAATACCAAGAGAGAAGTTTACAAAGGATCAAATACTAAGCAAGGAGCCAAGGACTATCGTGCAAGCATATTGATGGCATCATGTCAAAAGCCTTTGAACATAAAAACAAGATATGGCTATACAAGTGGACCAAACAAGGCTATTATTGAAGTAACTATGTTACAAGAATAAGAAATTCCCCATCATCTTGCATACTTCCTCTTTAACATGTTCTTCCCATTTGACTTTTTGCGATCTTCTAGATGATACTTCGGACTTTTTTTTGCTTTCTTATATTAGTTTTTTGTCAAAAATATAACTTTGTGAAACTTTTTCTATAACAAATGTAAATATCGTATCATATCCTAATGTTATATACTTTTGTACATATAGGTCAAAGTTTCAAAGTTTGAACTTAAAACAGTCAAATGGGAAGAACACAACATTATGGAGGAAGTACTAATCTGTACTAAAGAAATAAATTAGACCTTTAACATTTTAAAAATCAAGAAAGAGCATGAATTGCTGGAGTAAATACTGGGTTTCCAGCGTAAGATGTGTATATATGCATCTTGACATCAGCACAATGAAGCCCTTGCAAGCTAAATTCTAGATTAATAATGCTACTAGAAAGGCCAATGTTTTATCACTAAAATATCAACAGTACAAGTTCTCTTCACAAATTTGCAGGAATTATAGATTATCTGAAAAATATTTTATCACTAAAACAGCTACGGTAAAACTTATTCACAAATCTTGTGTCAAAATGGCCAAATATGCTTTAGTGAAGTGTAAGACTGACCTGAAAAAAAAAAAAAAATTGTTTCACAATGTTATTTACCTTCTTTGTACGAGCAGCATCCTTTTCTTTCATATGTCTCTCTAGTTCTTCTCTTTCTCTTTGATCACGTAATCGTTCCTCGTCTGACTGTATAATCAGACAACAAAGAAAACTGAAGTTGGCAACCAAAGGTTACACTTGGTGATAAACACCTTATAAAGAATTGCACATACATACAATGTCATGCATACAGAAACAAATTTCCAGAAGCAGGAGCATTAACTCCACATAATTTACCAGCATGACAGTCAAGTAACTGTTCTCTGACAGAAAAGCTACCGCAGCTCATCTGTCACAAGTGAATATACTGAGTTCACAGCCTCTTACCCAGCTATAAGCTAACAGCTGACAGACTTCATCATAGTCACAACTCAAAACAGAAGTTGTGACAAAGAAAAAAAAAACGAGTATATAGCATATCCTCGACTACAGAAAAACAATATTATTATTCCCAGGACATTTTACTATTACGGTGCAAAAACATGGTAAGAAGTGTCAAACTCTTCACTAAATAACTGACAAAATGTTCTTTGTCCTTTTCTCCCGGCAATGAAGCAGGAAATTATCGAATGTTACTCTAGAACTCATATTTACTTCTTTTGCACTTTTAATGAGCTTCAATAGACCATTCAGCACTTTTAATTTAAAGTGCTTTCCCCCGGCTTGAGAACAGGGGGAACAAAATTTTCAACACTCACCTCATGTGTAGACACATGACCAACAACAACAATATTGCTCAAGGGCTCTCGCAAATAGCAAGATAAGGGGAATCGGATGTACGTAGCCTTACGCCCTTACCTCTACGACTCTTCTTAAAAAGAAATTATCTTGGTAATAACATGACAAGATAAGAGGTTGTTTGAATCTTACTCCATCCTGAGGATATGGTAGCATTGTTCTAGACATTTGGTAATGAGTAAGGTGACACTTATTCATCCATCATGTTCAATTAAAAATAAAATCAAACTAATAGGACCATAACTAGAAATCATCACTTCTCATTTGTTAATGAAGTCTTTTTCAAAAAAAAAAACTTAGTTAACCACTTTTCAAAACCGATGTTGAAGTGTTGAACAGAAATGATCAGTTATATCCTCCTTCACATAAATGCTTATTTACGTCTTTATTTCATCTATAATGATCATCAATATCCTACTTTACAACAACAACAACAACCCAAAAAATGGTTCCCTACAACAACAGCAACAACAACAGAGCCTAAATGGTTCCCTACATACAAACATTTATATTTTTCTCATTGAGAGAAGGAATACAACATAGAAGACACAGCATCCTCCAGAAATAACAGAAATAATTTGCAGCTTCACTAAAAACCAGCAACAGAAACCACCTAAGAACCACTTACACACAGGATAGAGAGAGTATAAAACAACAAGTACTTCTTCCGAAAGTAATTGGTGGTCAAGCAGTATTACCGGTAGGAGATGAAACAAAGGGAAAAGAGGGTAAACGAGAAAAGAAAGGGGAAATAAAAAAGAATATCACCGTTTAAATTACCTCGGAATCGTCATCATCTGCAGCATCATTGGAAATTCTTCTCTTGACCTTTCTATCTTCTATTCTACTCGGAACAACCTGCAGCATGGTGTAAAGTCAACACAAAAGTGACAAGTCATTACATGAAACAATCATCTAGCAGCTTACCATCAAAAAGAAAACTGAATCAATCAGTAAAAAAATGAACACTATGCCTCATCATCTTCATCCTCGTCTTGATCGTCTCTCTTCCTTCGGAATCGCTTTTTGTGAGATTCGGACGTCTTTGACTCGGAAACAACAGGCAGTTTACTCTCTTCAACCGGTATTCCATCATCTACATCATCAGCATCTAAAAGCTGGTAGGTCATCTGTTTCCTCGCCAGCATTGCTGCCTCTCTTTCTTGTTTCTGATAGAGCTGATAAAACAGGGGTATTCATAATTTGTAAGTTACTTCTCTATTTTAACTTCATTCACGGAGTTATCTAAACAAAAAAACAACTGCCAGTGCAGAACACAGGAAGTATGGCTACTTCTAAGCAAATACACATAGACATACATGTAACACATTCGGATTACATGCGCCAAGATAACCAAAACTTGGAATTCAACATATTAGCACATTATTGATCTAAGAAAGACAGAAGAGCCACTAGTTGGCATTCATAAGCTATGGGTCAACTGTTCAGATCACTTCACTGTCTGAAGTTCGTATTAATTGCATGCAGTGTTAGGCCAATCACACTGTCACATAGTTCTAGAAAAACTGAATCAAAAACTGCAGGTCAACTCGTAAGAGGTCCGAGGTGTCAACCTTCAGAATACGAGTCAATGCCAATGCGGCTACTCTATACACAACCAAACTCAAACTATCTACATCAATATTGTCGAGCTTAGACAAAGAAGAAATGCAGCAATCGCTTACTCAGATGAAAGCAGCCAAACTGCTGTTCTATGAAAAAAAAAACAAGTTTTCGTTAGATCTGAAATGCAGCAATCGCCTACTCTTCATTTTCAATAAGGTGCACAAACAGTTTAGCAAGTCATGCTGATTCAGATGTCATCCACCCATATCATCAAACAGTATATTAAAATGACAGCACAGTTTCATACAATTAACAGGCAAGATCCACTAAAATTCAGGGCCAAGGAAATACTCACATTAACTCCAGCATTCTTTCGAGGAACCCGTGCATATACCTCCTCAGCAAATTCCCTTGTCTCACCAGATGACGACAACCCCAGCTCCACTAATTTCCCCACCACTTCAACTGATGAAGATGCCTGCTTCGCTAAAAATCATCACCAATAATATCTCATCTTGTTATCCTCAAAACATACGAAAAGTAATCAACTAAAGAAAATCCAGGAATAATAAAGTACTTACATAGACCAATGACATACTGAACAACAGTGGGTTGCGAATATCCAAGGAGTGACATCAATTTGTCTGAAACCCATGATTTCAAACCGGCTTCACTCCCCATTGAATAAGATTATTCGGTAGCTCTACACATGTAAACTATACATTAAATTGGTGTCATTATAAAGTATACCAAGGAATGCAAAGGTGCAAGAATTTACAATTAGAAATTAGGGTAGGATAACGATTAATTGATGAAAGAGTATTTCACTAATTTGCGAAAATAGGGCTCACTACCAGCAATTACACAGTAGTGGAACCAGAATTTGCGGAATTTTTTGGGCCAAACTACTAATTAAATAGAGGAAACTTGGAGAAAATCTCGAAAAGTTTAAAATTATTGCTTGAAGGGGTCCATCCCAGGGCTACTGGATTCGCTCCGGTACCCTACGAATCTCCAATCGTTAAGAGCAAATTCTATCTTATCGCGTACTGACATGTAACATACATTCTATAAGAGCGAACTGTGAATCGGTAAGGGCGTATTCATCAACGAATCCGGTAACCATGGTCCGTCCTTGCTAACCCCCTAGTTCCACCACTACAACTACATGATCAAACTGAAGATGTAAATTTTGTCTGGAGTCTTTTGTGCTTCAGTACGTCTTGCTTAAGACGGGTCAAATACTACCACATGGTGGTAATAAAGTCAAAACTTTTGGCATTTTCTAGGCAACAAGTGGAGTGATTTGGTTTATTTGACCTGTCTTAAGGTTAAGACGGATACTGCCCGTCTTAAATGAGAATTTGTGTTTATGTTTTGGTCCAAAATAAGTGTCAAGTGCCGCGTCAAGAGTGTCCGAGTTTCAAAACGCACCACGCAACCAAAGTAAAGTGCCGTATCGGAGTAACACAGCTACCAACAATTAAATAACCTAATTGAAAAAATTAAATCTACATTTAACCCTACTGTCTCAGCAAAAATACACGATTCTACAACAAATGCTACAAAATTCTCATATTCCCAAATCAATTGAATAAAATCGACACGTTATCAAATCAATCAGTGAAATTTACAGAGTACTGCCAAACTAATGCAGTAAAAAATTAACCGAATTAAAAAACAAACAAGATGTAAGAAAATCAAATATGATAAATTGATGCCTAATGAATTGAGATTAAAATTAGGGTTTCAATACCTTAGCGGCGGCGGCGGTGGCGGCGAGACGGTGGTTTGGACAACGGCGTATTGGCGCTAGAGAAGTTAGGCGTTCGATTTTGGGTATTTGAGTTCTAGGCTAGATGAAGGTCGGTTTCAATTCGTTGAGTCATATATGTTGCTGTTTATGAAATGTTTGGTGTTCAGACTTGAGACTGGGTTGAGTTTCCAATATGATTCGAACTTAGAGATAGGTTTGATGGAACTTGAGTCCGGTTTTAACCGTCCGGAGCTCTGGACTTTCTGGTTAGTCTAACAAGTTTTGCTCATTTTAGAGGAGTGGTCTCTGGGGTATGTAGCTCAATCAATCAATATATTCTATCTAGAGCTGGCAAATAATGACACGACACGAAAACACGACACGAATTCGACACGAAATTAACGGGTTTGGGTTGAGGTTCAATGACCCATTTATGTAAGTGGGTCGACACGAACACGACAAGATATTTAATTGGGTCGGGTTTGGGTTGAGCTCTCTAAACACGAACCCGACACGAATGACCTGTTTAATAAATTAATCCTAATTTTTTTATCTTTCATCACATAAATATACTTAAAACTTTCCAAATATTGACATGACACGAAAACACGACCCGAACCCGACACGATATTAGCGGGTTAGGGTTGAGGCTTGATGACCCATTTATGTAAGTGGGTCGACACGAACACGACACGAGATTTAAACGGGTCGGGTTTGGGTTGAAGGGTTTGTGACCCGTTTACATGTGACACGAACACGAACCCGACACGACCCGATCTGTTTGCCAGGTCTAATTCTATCTATCTACATTATTAAAGGAAGCTTTTTTCGTGCGTTTATAGAGAGTCCAAGGATCCTGAACCACTTTCAACCAATGAAATAAAAGATAATATCTAAATTAATAATTATTAAAACAAGATATGGAACAATTAATTACTTAATTAATACGCCTACTTCCTTTTAAAGATTAAATTTAAAAAAAAAAAAACAAATAAAACCATAAGATGTGTGTGAGCAAATAGAGTTTGTGAGCAAATAAACGTGATAGAAGAGGAGTGATGATTATCACCTGCCTATAGAAGTCTAATATGACTCAATATCTATCTTATCAATTGCACCAACCTCCAATGTATATATACTCTTCATCAATTCCTTTGGTTCACCATTAATTAACCTATATTTCTATTGTTTTACTTTTTTTTTGTCCTTTGCTTATGCTATTGTCCCTTATTGATTTATTTGTTTTTATTGTTTGCAGACCAATTACATTTACATCGTGTGGACTAATTGCATTATGCTGTCTGCGTAGTCTTCTATACAAATTAAGGTAACAACTAATATCACCTTTATTATTAAATTAATAGATATACTCATGATGTCGTTGCATGGTTATCTTTAATTTGCTTGACAATACTAACATGTCTAATACTCTCATGCTCAGCCATTGAATTTCATTACAAGATCGTAATGCAGATTTTTGATTTCAAGCTACAATAGAGACTTAACTTTTCCAATTGACTTGCAAACAAATGATAAGTTTCAATTTTATAACTATAATTACAAAAAAGATTCGAATTACTTCAACCATGTAAAGTCAAAAAATGATTTGAAAAGTACATATTGTTGTGAGAATTTTCTTTTCGAAGAACAATTTTATACTATTCATATTATCGTTCTTAATAATTTAGTAATATTTGACTTAAAAAAGGAGTAAATAATATACGAAGTATTTGGAGAGAATAATAATAAAAATTATAATAGTTTTGTGATAAGATCTAACGTTTTTATATATCGATATATCTTGTGAGTTGTGATATTTATTTGCTAACTTGGATTTTCCTTTTCTTTGGAGTTCGATACGGCTTCATTGTTAGCGCAAAAATTGTCGTAGTTGAAGAAGCTAAAAGAGTTTCACTATATACGAATTTTAAAGTTAATTGTATGCTGACAATTTTTTTTCTTATATATACTGGTAGTTATATTCAAGTCGGTCTCAATATTATAGTGGTGATGATCTATGAGCATTGTATATGAAAATTCTAATAAGATTTTAGGTATTATTGGAGACCCTAAGTTTATAGGTTGTCTATTTGCATTGGTCTTTATATAGGTGTTTGTAAGTAGAGATCATTATACAAGGGGTTCTTTACTCTTTAGTTTCTTCTTTTCAATGATCTATTTTTAGGTTTCTCAAAAAATTCAGTGTGTATAACTTATTTATATATCTACGTAATCTCATATTTTCGTTATTGGTGCAACCTACATATCTCTTTCAATTCGTCATTCTATCATTGCATTACAACCTGATTGATTATTTACTTGTTTACCGATGAACTGTAGGATTTTAATTTTAATTTATTTCAACATATTTAACTATTTTTAATTAATAAACAAGATCCATGGTAAACAAACGAGTTATCGAAAACATGTATGAATGCGTATTCTTACATAAAAGAAGTAGTAAGAGTTCAAGTGGTAAGAGCTCTCTTACTTCATTAGTTGTAGCCAACCATTGAAGGGTTATGTAGTGGAATAACAAATTATTTTAGCTTAAGAAACCGACTTGGTAAATTAAGCTACTCTATCTTGTGGTTGTCCATTGAATATGTTCTTAAAACTACATAAAATATGATAGAATTTAATTGCATACTTGGTATTGTAATGAGATTAGTATTGTTGTATGTATTAAAATATTAACTGCTAGGAAATCTCACTTTAAATATATATCTAAATTTTAAAAGAGGTTTTTATTTTATTTAAGTAGCTCAAAATTGATTTATTAAAACACTATTATTTATTTCTATATTAAAAAAATAATTTTCATATACAATTTAGTAGGTCTCCTAAGATACGATATCTCAATAAATTTATTGATAGACCAATTATAGATTGATCTAAAAATTGGTACAAAATGTAATAAAGCAGGTGCGTATACTATAAAATAGGGTAATTAATGGTTAACTATAATATTTGATAAAATAGGTAAGATAGTTATGAAAACATGAACCGAAAATTACATAAAAAGGTATGATAAAATGGTCTCTCAATAATCCAGTGAAAGCCATATTTTCAACGATTATGAGCTAATGCCATAGGTTATCTATACTTGGTGTATATGACTTTATGTGTCCTACAAATGGAATTTGACATACCTTTTACCAAAAAAAAATACTCCGTGATATTAAAAGCTAGAGGACTTTCAAGACCCCTTAAATTCCAATATTAATGTAACAAATAACAATGTCATATGAGATGCTATATTGGTCCGATAACAAACTAATCAGTGTTAAAAGCACTGTTGAGTGTTGACAAAATCTTATCATACCACTCACGCAAGATCAAATTATCCTACGACATATAATTTTCATGTTGTTTTTATTAATAAGTCATTCTGGTCCAGTTTCTTTATGGACCAAACGATACTTTAGCAAAATTAGTGTTAATTAATTTGAGTGTAGTCAGTGAAATGTATTGGGATGCATAATTTGGTCATTTCGGAATTGTAATAATAATTATTGCGTAAAATTAGTCATAACTATTCGAGTGCTTTTAGTGAATAAGAAATGTATTAGGATGCGTAATTTAGTCGATTTAAAGTTGAAGCTCGAATCGAGCCTTTTTATAGACGGGAGTTGACATGTGTAGTGGTTATTTTATAACTTGATGTTCAACATTGGTTTAAGAGACATAATATTACAAGTGGCCCGTGCATCGCACGGGCATTAAATCTAGTATATATATAAAAGAGGCTTTTTTCAGGCACCATGAGAGAGTCCAACTTATTTGATTATACTTGAGATAAAATTTTGAATAGTACAATTGCTGGATAATTGGAGAAATTGTTTTTTTCGTGAAGACTAATACTTCTTGGAACAATCCACCACATAACTTCAATGAGTTTATATAGGCAAACTCCTTGGTACAATCCCACGCTTGAACCTCTTGAGCAACGTTTATATTATTTGTATGCTTATGGTCACGTTTATGATTTTTATGCTTATGGTTTTATATATATAAATTTGTTATTTATGTAATTTTAGATTATGTTATTTTGAATCATATTATAATGTTCTTTTATTTTTAGCTTATGTTAACTTGAATCTGATGATAATTTTCCTTTTTTTTTTGTTGATGCAGGTGACTTTTCTAATTAAAATTATCATTTCAAGATAATCGTAAGTTACCGTTCTATATTAATCATAGGCTTCCACGTATAAAAAAGGTAATAATATGTATATGTTCGCTAACTATTTCCGCCAATGTCCATTACATTATTGAGCATGATATAGGTTCACTTTGATTTTATTTTATGCAATTTTTAGATTATTTTATTTTGAATTTAATAATCATAATTCTCCTTTCTTTTATCTTATGTTATTATTGATCACCGATGTTTGTTTGTTTTACGTTTTAGTTCAATTTTACTTATGCTCCTTACATTCTTATTGCAGAAGCAAGCGTCTAATACGGATCACAATCAAGAAATCTATATCAATGGCAGCAATAATGTCTAACTAACAATAATCATAGGGTTTGTTGTGGTAAATAACATCCTCACTCCAAAGATTGGTGTATCATTACATGTAAAGTGAAATATAAATAAAAATAGATGGACAAACATTAAAATTCTTACTCGACGGATTTCGATAAAAATACAAGATTATATAATACCCTCACTAAAAAAAAATTGTATTCTAAACTCATAAATCATAATAACAAAACGGCTTTTCCTCTATCATCCATTAGACCAGCAAATGGGTCAATCAGGTTGGGTTCAGGTTGGGTCATTTTGGGTCATGATACTTTCAGGTTGTAAGAGCTCGGGCCGAGTTAGATTATTTCAGGTTTAGGTCAATTATTATCATATTATTTACTGATAATAATCAGTTTGCAGACCGAATACATTGAGTAGGGACAATTCGAGTTCGGGTCAAATCGGGTCATAACCATCGGAATGAGTTCTCATAGTAAAAGGAAAAATATTTAAAAAATTATTTATATTCCCCCTAAGTATATCAACTTTCTAACATAAACTTGGGAATTTGAAAGTTAATGGAAGACAATGGTAGTGTTGGACAATTGTATGAGAATTTGGTTAGAAATAGAAAGTTGTTCATGGGTGCGCTTCTTTAGACGTGTTGCCATGCAGTTAGTATGCTTTATTTTTTATTTTATTTTTTTATCTTTCAATGTTATTTATATAAATAATAAATAAGTTAATAATATTTGTGTAAATAAATGTGCAATGAAAATATAACTGTGATCTTGAAACAGCAAATAAGCAAATGAATACGATGAAAGACAGTCCTTTTGCGCAAGAAAATCATTTATTTATATTGCTATTAATAAATGGAAAATGATAAATACAACCTTAGGGCTGTATTTAAGGTACCAAAAAAGAAAAGAAAAACTTAAATCAAGCATTAATGACATCAGTTTACGCGTAATTGTGTCATAAATTCCTAATTTAATTCCATTTTGAGAAGTAATTTAGTTCTTAAATACAACACTGTATTTATCATTACCCTTAATAAATAAGTGTTTTTTGTATACATCTACCGTCTAAAACTATTTTTAGCAATATATATTAGGTACTTCATGAATACTATGAGTATTTCGTAATATTTATTTTACACAAAATCTCATTATAAACGGTACATATCCTTCTATAACAAAAGACGGGCCAAATACAATACCACATTCCTAATAGGACAAGCAACAAGTGGGGTGGTGGGGCAAAAAATGTCAACACTTTCAAGCTATTTGACCCGTCTTTAGCTATATACGAATATATCCGTCTATAACAAGACTAACTATTTATTTTATTTCTTGCTCGCAATGCAGTTTATTCTGGCGTTTTCTTAAAAAAGTTTTTAGTTAATGCAATTTCTCCAACAAAACAATTCATCATTTTGGAATTTTCAAATAATCTGAATTTCCTATGTTTTGTTTAACAACAAACAACTAATTATTCATAGTAAGATGACATTATTTTAGAACCGTGCAACACATGGGCGTGAAATCTAGTTTGGTTATAAGTCGGCTTAAAACGGAGTGGTTTAAAGCGGATTCATCTTTTACTTAATGGGTTTTTTATTGGTTCTGTCAGTTCTAATTCATGCAAGTTCATCATCGGGTTGGTTTGTGGCATTTTGGCAGACTCGCAAGTAGAGTTAGAATATCAACATATAATTTGTCAAAGGATAGTGATAAGACGCCACTTTCACCCAATTAAAAATAATTTTAAAAAACCATAAATGTAACACCCCCTTCTTACCCGGCCAAAGTAATGGGAGGATGTTAACATCTCGGATTCCCGAGACGGTGAATCGCAGTTGCAATTAAGAAACATTTAATATAAATAAAGTATTTAATGAATTACATAACTATGAATGAATAATAAAGAATAAAAGTCATATTACTACAACTCTCTAAAGAAGACTATGTAACTATTTCTGTTTGAAAATCTATATCTCATTACTTAACATATTCTTATATGTTTCAAATTTATTTAGTCATAAAATAAATTCTAGATCTTATGCATGCAAACTAAAAAGGTAAGAGAAGAAATCATGTTCCTTACTATGATAATTTCGGTCATCATATGTGCACCAACAAGATCTCCTTCTTGTTAGTTCTTGAGCTTTTCATTAATGGATGAACATTCATGACTTCAAATTAGAAGCCCTCCAATTAGTAGCACCCAAAACTATCACTCAATCCCACAAACTAATATGTACTAGATATTTGTAATGTGGTTTACCTTAAAATTGATTACTAATGCTCATATACTACTACTAGTATTATTAGTATTTGATTTGTACAAATTAGATTCATCAAACTTGATTTTATGATGAACAAGAGAGAGAAAATAGTTTTTATGAAAAACAGGAGAGAATGATGAAAAATGAGGAAAAATCCTCTCTAATTTTCTTCCCCAAAACCGGTGGCCATGTATGGTCTTATAACCATTTTTCTTTTTCTTTTTTTTTGTCTTCACAAGACAAATGTGTAAGGCTTTGTCCATAGTCATGTCACTATCAAGTGTCATGGACAAATGAATAAGACAAATGGAAAAAGACAAAACTTCCAAGCATGCCCACCCAATTTCGGTTCCCTTGTGTAATATGGAGTCCATTTTATTTTTGTCAATTGTACAATTGTATGTCATGTGACATGTGACATGTCTTATGTCATGTTTTAATTTAAAATGCATATTTAACAAATTAAATATCATTTACAAATTAAATAAATCATATTTAACAAATTGACTAGTAATATAAAATTACTTTCTCATAAAATGGTCATTTAATTACTAGTTAGTATAATTCACAATATCTTGTAATTATAACTAACTTATCATTCTCATCTCGCGTGTTTCGCAAACACCGATTAATTTTAATAATATAACTTCTTAAATTACTAAATAAAATCTTATTTAATCACATTATAATAAGATGTCATTTTCTCTCTTATGATAATAATTTGTTCAATTTTAAGGAATTAATTAATCAGACGCATACAATTAATTAACCTTTTCAATTAAGGGAATCGTCCTTTAGGTGTGACCTCAAGGATCAATCGATCACCACCGCACGACGACAAAGAATGTCAAACTCTAGCCAGCCAATCATTACCGATATGTGTGGACCAGTTGACTATATATGTAATGTATCATCCCTTTCGTATTCTTGGTATGAGATTTAAATATGTGATCAATATGATCGACAATTGTGATCGCATTATTGTCGGGGACAATTACTCCAACAATTTCATGGCGACTCGACTACACGTCTGAAGCTCGTCCCGTCTCTCGCGTGATACCAAATTAACCTGTACTCAACCTGCTCCTCATATGATCGAAAACATCATATGGATCGACGCATGCCACCCCGGAAATAGGTGACAATTTACACACAACCAAAACACGTCAGTTTCAATAAATAAACATAAAACACGATGCAATATGTATGTATGCAATATGCCAATGAAATGCATAACTCATGACTATACAACACCACACCAGTACCGGAACACGCCCAGCCGTACCCACAACCACACCGGTGCCAGGGACACGCCCATGACACCGCACCTCACGAATAGGTACTCGGGGCACGCACGTAGTACCGGGTTCGGAAGACAACCAGATCCTCTGCCAGGCGTCGTGCCTCAACCACACGAGTCCCTCCGTACTCAAGCCATTAATGTGCACATCCCTCCTGGGGTGGGAAGCTCCAAGAGGCGATTCAAGCGTAAGACGGTCCCCAAACCGTCGTACGTCTCCTCAACAACAATCATATCCTCAACATATATGACAATAATAAAGATAAAATATGCAACACAACATATCAAAATAAGACTAATTATGAGACACACTTCCCAAACATGCCATGAATATTCATTCCTCAAATATCCCGACTCCTCGAGTTATCATAAACCAACGCCATGTTATAATGCATTTCCGACGATATAAGAGACTCACTACTATCCTCAATCACCACAATCATATGCATACAATGCATGTAAGGACAAATGACCAACTAACAAATATGCACATTATCAAAATCGAGTAGGATAAACCGACCTTTTAGCAAATCTTCATAAGCTACTCGAATCCGACCCTATTCCGTCTCATGAAACCGTCTTATCCTACACAAATCACATAATACTATCACAATACACCATACACTATTATGCACTACAAAACCTCTTATTATTACCCATTAATTACCCATATTACATATACTAATTACTAATTAATCAACCCAAAGAAAACCCCCAAAAGTTAGGGTTTCATAAAAGATAGAAAGTGTAGATCTCAACTTACAAGGTGGCGGGAAAGAAGAACAAGATGAGAAAATCCTTAATCCAAGATTGCCATTAGGAGGTATTTCTGATGTTTTTAGAGAGAAGGGGGGAAGATTTGGAGTAAGAAGGAAGAAGAATAAAATAATTTGGATAAGATAGGATAAGATCCCGAATTAGGTGTTATCGGGTACTGTTTAGTGGCACTCGGTCGAGTGCCGAGTCCACTCGGTCAAGGATCACTCACTCGATTGAGTGCTCGTTCACTCGGCCGAGTGCCAGCCACTCGATCAAGTAAACACACTACTCGGTCCATTACAGCCCAACTATGTTTAGTCTAGGTCACATTTGGTCTAGTGTACGGTCATCCTTTGCTTCCGAGTAGTTATCCTCTAGTCTTGAGATCTCCTCATGCATACCAAGGTACTTTTGCGGGTCCCAAAGTTTCCGGGTATTACAATTTCCCCCCCTTAAAATGAAATTCGTCCCCGAAGTTTGCCTCACTCTTTCTTTCCCACCGTTCTCTAAGGTCTCTCCCCATCTCGTTACCAGCTCTCAAGTTAAGTCTCCTCTCTTTCCTGAGCACTTTACTGTATCCACTCTCTTACACACGAACACATCTCAACACCAATACAACCAATGTCAACAATTACTCATGTTTACTCAAATTTGGTCCTTCTCGACTGGGAAATAAGTTGCTCGACATCAAAATCTTACTATATTGAAAGATAATATATGAATGTGGAGGACTACGTATGTGTCTTCACTGCAACAATTCGACCTCACAAGTTAGTTAAAACAATTAACACTTTTATGACCTTGAACATCAACATACATTGAAAGACAATTAATCCAATTCATAGCGATCCGACTTTTAATTCTTTGGTCCATGTTTGATCCATTTTTACAACTTCCTCTTTTACCTATAAGAAATGACAGGTAACCATCTTGGATATAAAACTTGTTACTAACAGCCAAATCCAAACAATTTATCAACTCATCTGGAAGTCTTTTTTATGGTCTCTTTTGGACATCAATGCTATTACAATACTTCATTGATCTTGCTAATTTTTATAGACTTCTCTAAAGCATCCCGGTTTTATTTGATATGAATTACGGACCTATAGCTAAATCAATTGCTTTATTATTTGGTTAGACGTTATGTAAGACAAACCGATTTTAAGAACCCTTGTTTTGTTTTATCAACTTGAAATCAAATCCACATACTTTCAAACATAACAGATAGTCAGAATCGATCAATACTCCAAATCGTGAAACAACAGTGTCTAAACCAAAATATGTATTAAAAATGGTAAGAGATGTTGAATTTACCAAATGCGTAGAAGGTTCGAAGCACAATTTGAAGAACATCATCTTTCTTCAGTTAGGAGCCAAGGTCTACAAAATTGAAGCTCATTCTTATTCTTGCAATTAATAGAGGGTGTCAGGCTAGATAGGGGCGAGTCCACCTTCAACTATGGTGAAACAATTGCTACACCATTTCCAAAAAAAATAAGAGAACAAATTGTTTTGCTACACCATTAATTATCCATTAGAGAATTATGTATATCTATGTAAAACTTGTGTAATTGCTCCCTAATGTCACACGGTTTCATATTTTGTTTCACCATTTATTATTTTCAATTTAATTTATGTGTAATCTCAATTCTATTAGTCTACTACTACTCTACTTCCAATTTACATTGAGTAGGAATACCAAACATCAACCACCAATACAACCAGTGTCAACAATTACTCATGTTTACATTCCAATTGTAATTTACGTGCATTAATACATGTCTCCAACACATGATACTTTTTAACGTAACTTTTTAGTTCTATATGTTGGTTACTCTAATTTTTCTAGGGTTTTCTATCCTACGCCCACTAGGTATAGAATAAGAAACCCAAAAGGGAAAGAATTAATGATGTTTTTATGGGAAATTGCAATATCCTATAACTTTACAAGAAAAACATCATTAATTCTTTCCTTTTTGAGTTTCTTATCCTATGCCTAGTGGGCATAGGATAGAAAAACCCATTTTTCTATTATACCAATTTTTTAAAACAAGCACATCCTTTTATTAGAGTAAACTTTTATTCAATAGGAACAATTGAACATGAAAAAACAATTACCACCTCCTATTCGCTATAATGTTCTCTCTTTTCCGAAATGGATTATTCAAATAATGTTCCCTTTCCTTTTTTGGTAACTTTTACTTTTATTATATTCATCTCTCTCCTATCAACAAACCCCACACAACTCTTTTACTCATATTTTATTACTTTCCTTAATGTTTTGGCCCCACAACTTTTTATTTAACTCCTAATAATTCATCCCTTTCTAGTATCACCAACCCACCAATTTCTTTTATTCATTTGTAATAGTATTCTTTAAGTATCGTGTCAAAGGCAAAAGGGGAACATTATAACGAAGAGGAGGGAGTACTTCATATGAGGTAATTACATAAAAGTATTATCATAGAATTGATCCACGTTACTTGTGTTTTTAGTTTGTTTATTTTTTTGGTTGGTTACTAGTCTTTGCTAGGTATATGAAAATGAGGTTTTATCGCCTTAAATACATCTCGTATTTAATTGACACGAAATTGTCTTGTATAAAATTATCTAAAACAAACATTTTACTTCATTTGTTACAAACTTAAGGATGATGCAATCTTGTGAATTTTATATTTTATGGCCCTTTACTTTTGCAATGCAGAAAAATACAAAAATGTATATAAGTAAATATTTATCCATACACTACCGATAATTTTTTTTCTTAAAAAATAGTATCTTTTCTTGCTACACCATAGAATAATTTTTGGACTCGACCCTGGGACTAAACCAGAACACAAATTATCAATTTTGTAATTTGTATAAAAGTGTATTCAAGTAAATGAATAGAATTAAATAAGAAAATAGTTGGGTAACTAAAAAAAAATACTTCATAGTTACTTTTTAACTGTGAATATACATACATAAAGGAATAAATGATAATCATGATGAGCAGAGAATGAATATAAAGTACATTTTAACAATGAAAAAAAATGAGTATGGAATAATCGGTCCTACTGATTGGAGTAAGTTTACAACTTGATATCATGAGAATAAACAGATGAGAAAGCTTTGAAGCAGAAAATGCCTTTGAAACGGCAAGAACGCTGTTAGGGTTGTTATCAATTTTGTTCCGATATTAATGACGGCCTAAGAAATTTGGAAAAGAAGCAGCGGGGTGGTAATCGTGAAGTCGATATTACAATATTGTTCTCGCTTGTTTGAGTCATAGTTCCTTATAGTGAAGGAAGTTCGTTACTCTGTAAATAAAAATATATCTTAATTAAAATGAAAAGATGGGGTAGAATAAATACTAAGAAGGATCACATCGAAACTGGTTGTAACCAACAATGAAACATACCGGAAATAATGCTATCAACTTGAAACCCGGTTGCACAATTCCTAATATTAGATTTCCAATTTCCAAGTTGAATCCTATAGCAAATATTAGTAGTTGAAGAATAAATTAGCCAAAATAACAAAACAATAACAAAAAACAACTTTCTCCATCGATACCCAATAAATTATTAAAAATTAAAGGGTTTTTTGTCAGAAACTACCTTTTATTTAAGGTTATTTGTAAACAACTACCTTTCATTTTATTTTTGGCTTTCAACTGCCTTTCATTTCTTCATTTTGCGAAAGACTACCAAAAATCACCTTCAGGCGAAAAATGTCAAATTTACGGCGTTGATTTACCATTTCATGTTGAATCTAACTCTTTACTTCATAACCCTAATAATCGATGATAAGATTGATTAAACCCACACCTCAATTTGTCTATCTCTTACCCGAATCAAAGTCCTAATCACCTAAACAAAATCATCATTAATATTAATCTTAACATGGTAAATAATTCTTCAACAATATGATCTATTATTGCCTTGTTGGCAAAATTAACTCCTCGTGTTAACTATTCGAAAATAATCATGAATTCACTCTTAGGATCACTTGTGTGCTACTATCTCATTAGTTTTCATATACCCACCATATTACCATGAAGAGATAAAGAAGGTACTTTAATATGACTTAGATGGACAGTAGGTTGATGAATTAGGAGTAGTCTGTAAGGTTGTTGAAATGTGAGAGTGAAGGTGAAAGTGGTAGTAAAGGTGACGACTCAGATGGAGATGGAGATTGAGATGGTTGATTCATTGATATTGCTTTGAACAAACTTTTGATAAGGTGTTGGGCATGGAGAGGAGCTTTTTCGGATTTTGTTGGGTGAACAAAGGGCGAAATATGGGTTATATATGTGAGAAAGGGAGAAAAGGGCAAGTCAACGCCGAAAGGTTGACTTTTTTTGTCGGAAGTGGATTTTTGGTAGTGTTTTGCAAAATAAAGAAATGAAAGGTAGTTGAAAGCCAAAAATAAAATGAAAGGTAGTTGTTCACAAATGACCCTGAATAAAAGGTAGTTTTTGACAAATAACCCAAAATTAAATGTTTGAAAGTTAGTTTAGCAATTTTACTTGAAATACTCCATCTACCAATCATTAGATCCATCCTTTATTTTGATATCCCTTGGTTATTGCTATCAACATGCTTTGTATCTTGGATTTGCTGCAGTTTTATCAAGATTTATTTTCGAGATTATAGGAAAATCAAGAGAAAAAGGCAAAAGAATAGATTATAATGGGAGATGATAATTTTGTGATGCAAGACCATCCCCAAGCATAGTCAATTGCTAGGTCATGACCTTATTTGGTCATGCTAATGACTTAATTAAGTGAAATAATTGATGACCAAATGTAGTTAATTAGTGACCTTCTGAAATACAAGGTCAGTTTATGACCATTGTTGAACAAAATTGACCACCTTGGTGACCACCTACCTATGTGTGCAATTTCTATTGGTTGAAAATAAAAAAAAAACAATAAAAAAGTCTTCATTGCCAGTTTCATCTCCCAACCATTGCCATTATGCTTTTCTGCCAATTTCATCTCCCAACCATTGCCAGTTTCATCTCCCAACCATGGTGACCACCTTCTTCATTCACTATCTCCACTACCCTTCATTCACTCCAACTCCAATTTCAACCAATACCTAACAACAATAAAATTAAACACACATTAATTAACTTATTATTTTTTAAAATAAAAAAATTCTTATAAAAAGAGGAAAAAATTTAGTCAATTTTTATTATCTTCTACCAAAAAAATATTACTTATCCTAACTCTTTAAAAAACCCCAACCTGGTTACTGTTGCTGTAACAGTAACTTTCAACTATTCTCCCCATTCTATCCCTGCCTTTTATTCTTATATTACATCCTTGCCATTTCTGTTTTCCTACTCTTTATTTATCGGCTCATTCTCCTTCTTTTCCTCTACCATGCTCAATCTTCCCCTGGTTTATGCTCAATCTTCATCAATAGCAATCAATCAATTATATGGAGAAATCTCCCTTTTAAAAACTCAACCTTACCCTAAACCTACCCCTAATAGTCACCATAATTCTTCTATTTTCTACTTTTTTTTTTGGAGAAAGCAACTCGCTTATATCATATTGGCCCCAATGGCGATCACTAATTCTGGCCGGCTTATACGAAAATGTAGCAGGTAAGGTTTATGAAATTGATTCCATGCATTAATTTGGGCAATTAAAATTTCTGGGTTATTTGCGTGCTTTGATCCCCCTATTACTGTTATTTTCAGCTCGATAATCGCCTGCAAGTTAATTGAAATAATTTTATGGTTTATTCAACTCGATGATCGTCTGCGAGTTAATTGAAATAATTTTAGGGTTTATTTGTTTGTTTAGATTGATTGCATGCAATTATCTGGCCAGTTTTACAGGTTTAATGCTATGATCTGGGCCATTTTAAAGGTTTTAATTGATTGCATGCAATCATTTGACAAATTTAAATTTATGGGTTATTTTTGTGGTTTGCTATTATCTTTGGTGTGGGTTAAGTTGATACAAATTGAGATTTTCATGTCATTGTTGTTATTGTCAAATACGCAGATTGGGACGATTGATGTGATAACAACTACAATGGGACATGCTTTGGCTTCCGAAGGAGGGTTCTGCACAGAATCGTTTTTCAGTAATTCTGGATTTATCCAAGACCATGTAAGGAAACTACAAAAATTTGATTGATTGTAAATCAGTACTCTTTTGTTATAATGATGCCGATTCCCTATAACTTAAATATTACCTTGATTTAGCATGAGACTCAGTACAACTTATGCATTGATCTTGTGTTCAAGGATAATGAAGTTCTATATTTCTTATAACCTTTCATAGATTATCATTTCTTGGTCGGCAGCATCTAGATAGCAAAGGTTATATCTTTTCTGCTTCTCTGCCACCGTACTCTACAAGTGTCGCAATGTCAGCTCTCGGAGTGCTTGAAGAACATCCCAATCTAATAAAACAGTTAAATGAGAACATTACCTTCTTAAGGGCCGGTACATAATCTCACTTCTTGCCTCCTTTAATTTGTTGAGAATATATGGCAGAGTATTCTGACACAATCTTGAATACAAAGGCCTAAAAATGTTACTTGTGTTAGGTTTGTCGAGTATAGGACTTGAATTGGTGTTTTCTTTTAATTATAAGATTGTGTGTATTTGTTTGAATTGGTATGCTATTTCGCCAGTATGATTCTCGGGTTGCCTTTTGCTTGAAATGATGGGCTTAGTAGTCAGCCTTATATCCTTCTCACTTCAACAGCCATCCAGTTGACCATATTACTTTATCATCATCTTATTACTATGTTTTCCCTTTTCTCATTAATGAGTACATCTGGACTTTATTGCGAGATGGTGCTAATTAATTTATGCATTTGCTACCTATGGTGCTCAAATTAGCTACTGGACATAATCAATATTTTCAATTTGGTTGCAGTGTCATTAAAATCAAGGTCCTTGATTCAAGATGGCCTCCTGGACTGCATGTGGGAAAGAGTTTCATGGATTGAAAGAGTGTTCGTATATTTCACCTGTAAGAAGGGTAAGAGTACTTATCACTCACTGAAATTGAACTCTATACAAGAATAAGCGATTGCAATACGTATCCTTGCACGCCCATAGCCAAACATTGTATTGTACCTTGCCTTTTTGTGTTTGAAATTAGTTTTGTTTTCAGTTCTCTTTTCGTTTTAATAATCAATTGATGTTTATGTTAGATGTTTGCTACTGAGGTGCAATATCGATTGTGAATTAATAAGTTGGGGTTTATTTCTGGGTTTTAAATTGATTGCATGCAATAGTATGGGGCTCAAAAGAAAAGGCTTGATTAAAGTGTTGGACAATGCAATTTGTATCTCTGATAAGGCTAAAGCTAATTTTTATAGTCCCTTTGTTATTAGGCCTGACGTTATGTGGATGTTTGATTCTAAACGATTTGGTTTCAATAATTTTACTTATTAGCCGTTCTTTACATGTTTTAACTTTTAAATACTGTCTTTTGTTTATGCCATTTTAGGTCCCTAAAGGTTTCAATGTTGTTTAAGAGTCGTTGGGTTACATTAGAGTGGTTTCTCATTCCAATCCATTCCATTCCTAAGTAGTGAACCAAACGACCCCTTATAAGACTCAGATTCAGAGATACATTTCAATGTGGCTTATTTCTTGTATCAGGAAGTCATTCAATCATTATGAGGGCATTAGCCTTGTCAAACGGGGCGGGATTAGAACAACCGTTCATCTTAGAATTATGCATAAAACAGTAGCATAACCACTATTCTCCAAGTTAGCTGAGATTCTAAGTTAGGAAATAATCCAACTGCTCTACTGCTCGACTACCATTTTCTAGAATATACAATATTATCGTGTCGGCAATTATATTGTGTAGCCATATCTCTACACATTATATATTTATCATTTATATTTTGTGAACAGAAACTTATGACTTGCCCTCGTAAAGATGTCAGTATTGATGATATTAGAATCAATGTCTGTATATTTGTGTTTGTTTTATTGTATCTGAAGTGTTTCTTTTCTTGGCGCTAAGTACTAAATATGCGTTGTTCATATCAGAATGGCTGTACTTAACCAGTCATTGTATCTACATGATTGCCATGTAACGTCTCACACTAAATCTTCGTCAACTTTATTTTCAGTCCCATTTTTTTTAGCAAGAATTCTCCTTCTTCAATTTGCAACTGCTTTGTCATTTCAAGATGCAAAATTATTACAGAATTCCTTGGACGAATCTGCTCCCACAAGGTACTTGCATCTCTTGTTTCATGGTTTCAGTTATAGAACTTGTAATGTATGGACTATGGAGCATGCTTGTTTGTGTTAGTACTTAGTAGGTATAATTAGTGCAGTTATTTTGTTTATGTGATTAATAAACTTGAAATTTGCAAATTACTTATGAAGTCGTATATAGAGCTTTCGAAAATCATCTCATCCTTGCCATCGAAACCTAATAGCAGTGGCCTGTGCTAATGTCAGAGATTACCAGCTACCACGCCAAATTGTTAAATTGGTATACTGGATGCGACTATAAGCTGGAACGTTTCTTTCTTTGAAGGCAAGGGAATTACGGTAAAACTTTTCATTACTGAGAGATGTAATGAAGGAATCGTCATAAAGTTGATATATGGTAAACTAAGGCTTGCTGTATGAGAAAGAGAATCGTATTTCTATTGAATTCCATACTCTGGCTGGCTGGTTAGATGTTGTCCTGTGATTGTAAGAAACAAAGATTTGTTTGAATTTTCTACTGATTATTTCCTGCTTTAGTTATTGTAAATTCTCCTGATCAAGAGTCAGTGCCTTATGAGGCTGTATCTGGAGAAGATGGACCGGGTAGTTGCGAATTTCTGCTAATTGGAAATCAGCTTATACTTTTTAGTATGTAGCTTTCCTTGAACACTTAGTTTGGAGCTGCCTATTGCAAGTGTTTCTACGCTTGTTAAGTCCTATTGCATACTCTGTAAATGAATGCTACTAATTCTGGTTCTGTTACCGATTAGGAAAACTGAATTATACCGGTTATTTGTGGAATCTATACTCACTATCTTAACTTTTATCTCTTTTTGTAGCTGCGAGGGTCTGATATTCAAACCATTGGGGATGAACTCCAAATATGAACTTGGAAAACGCAATTGGCTAAAGTTAAAGAAAGATTTTATTGAGAGGTTAGTGCATTTTTGTACTGTTTGGTTCACTCAAATCTTTTATTATTTTTCATGCTCGTCTTAATTCCATTTCAGTATGTGGGATTCACTTGATCTCGTACCTATCGGTACTTTTTATGGCTGTGGTAAGCGTACTGGTAATTAACTTCTTCAGCTTTATTCTTTTTGGCTGCAATCTTTGTATTAAATTTCTTTTTTTCTTTGATTTTCCTTCACTTATTTATTATACATAAATTTTACACTAGGTGTTTATGGGAAGTTTCTTCTTGGTTGGAACCACATGCATGTTAAGCTTTTTATATTTTGGTTATTAATGTATACCTTTAGGGTAAACATTAGAAAAACCGTTATTATTATATCTATTTGAGAATATTTTCCTTATTAACTGGTTGGCCACTGGTCTTTCTAACCAATTGCTGGATGACTGCCATGAACGTTTTGCACCTAAAGTCATAACAAATCCGAAGGTTCGTCTCATTTTTTTGTTATCCTTGAATGGAATGAGATGGTCCTCTATCTTAATTTTTTAACTGAATTATACTGCTAATAATGTCTCTTCATGTGATGCAGTCGAATTACATATATAACGCATACAAAGTTCAACCAAATGTATGGTTCGAACCATCGGGGAGGTAATGAAGTCTTGATTTCTGTTGCAAAGTTATTGAGTAGTATTGACTCTGCCGGTGTCCTGGTGTGCTGAAACATGCAATTATTAGTGCAACTCTACGATTTGCTGCTCTTATGTTAGTATTTTGTTCTAATTAATGATTATTGTTATTTGTTGACAGCTGCCTGTACCAAGATAAAGGAAAATGGGAATAGCGGAAAGACATGAAGAAGAGAAAGAGGAAGATAATAAGAACGAAAATGAGGATTAGACGATGAATATCGAGTATTTCTAATTTTGTAACGTACTCATATCATTTACACTTATAAGTATCATTCACGGGAATAGTTTTGCAAATAATTGCGGAGCGTTACTAAAAATTATAGGTGGTTGTCGTCGATGTAAATATATATTTGCCCTACATTCTAAAACAGAGAGTATTATTCATTTTGAGGATTTAAATGTAACTACCTCATGTTTGTTTCATTCAATGCCTTTTAACTCTGTGAAATACAACAGAAGTTTATATGAAATACAACGCTTTACTCTAAATTATCGACAATCAACTTTAGGGAATCAGGGGCTCCCTTGAAACCATCCATGTCGGACAATACCACAAAAAGTCCGTATCCTATTCTGTTGCTATACTTCCGACTTACTTTTACTTAGCATTTCGCCAAATTGGGGCACCGCGCCCGATAGGGCGCGGTGCAACAACTAGTAGTAAAAAAAAAACACATTTACATATCTCTAATTTTCAAAAACTTATGGATTTAAATGAATATGATATTTCAAATTATGCCACTGATGATTATTTAGCTCAAAACAATCCAACATTCGATTTAAATCAAAGTACTTCAACTTTTACCGAATTATTATCGGGTAGTCAGTCAAGTCAAAAACTCGATATTTTTGGAAATCTGATGTTGTTGTCTCGACTCCCGACTAACCATTTTGTAGCGGAAACCCCTCTTTATTGTGCAACTAAATCCAAAAAAGGCACCATAAAAAAAAATCACATCAATATAAATATCGACGGAAAAAATTGGTCCGCAAAAGAGGATGAAGCTCTTATGTCCGCTTGGATTTTATATAGCACCGACTTAATATTTGGAAAACCAAAAATATAACACAATGTGGAATTCAGTTTACGAATTATATGAACAAATTCGTAAGGAAAATCAAAATGAAGGTGAAATTGGCATTAGGAATCTTGAGGGAATGAGAAATCGTTATAAACGACTCAATTTCCTAGTAAACAAATGGGTTGGCTGCTTCTATAAAGTTGTTAATCGACCATCGGCAAGCGGTACTAACAAAGAAGACGACATACAATTAGCTCAAAAATTGTTTCGTAATGAGAACGGTAATAAAGAATTTGTTGAGTTCATGTTTAGAATAAAATCATGAGTAAGCATGCAAAATGGAGTTTACAAAAAAAAATCAAATTGATGTAAGTGAGAACATTAGTTTGTCGGGTTCAAAAAGTGTAATGCTCTGACATTTTAAGATAAAACAAGGATTACAAAAGTAACCTTTTTATTTATTAACAACGTTTACAGAAATAAAAAGGAAAACAGAAAAATTGACCAAGGCGCTACCGCCGTATTTCCTCTACAGGAAATACAAGGCTATAATCTTAATTATTAACTTAACACTTGACAATCGCCACTCTAGACTGAGGATCGGGTAAAGGCAGAGGATTATATTATACAAGTCTATCTTATTTCACATTATTTTTAATACAACATCAGTTCCTCCCACATTCTTACTCCCGCATTTCCTTAGCACAACAACCTGAAAAGAAGTATGAAAGTAACAGATCAGCCAACCACAGGCTGAGTATAACTCCGGTTCCCTATAATGGCCTTACGTTCCATTATTTTATTTATTCTTATTTTTATTCTTCTCATATGGGTCTCTCAAGAATACATATTATGGAACAAAGAGAATACTTAAAAAAAATGACATAAATCCTTCACTTATCATAATCATATCGGCCTACTATTACTGAAAAGAGACTTATTACGGAGTCAAGACTCCTCCAGCCTAAGTCCATTTTTGTGTACATAGTATAAGAAATCCAGGTCTGAGACCCATCTCGGCCTTTGCCGGATAACATAATTAACGTTCATATGGGGCTATACTTTCCCATCCCCTCTTTGTTCATATGGGGTCATACTCCCCCCTCCCCTCCTTCCATGTACACAGGACAAATTAATGTCGTCTCAATCCAATAATCGTATCCCGAATGCTACAATTGGCCAATGATGCATTATAACGACAGTACCCTTATAACTTTATATGACGGTAAATAATATAATATGTGGGCAGTATAACGATTATAAGATGAAATTAACAATAAAACTAACATAACATGCTATTTCTACTATCTTATTTCAAATGTAAACAATTACTTATATCGACGAAGGGTTCCGAAATCATACCTTATTTTTAGAGAGAATTAGTGGTATAAATGAAATTTTATAACACACTTATCGCTTTCTTACTGGTATACGTATTCGAGTAAGATGATATATAAACTCGTAAAATGTTATCAAAATAGTAATGCAAAGCTTACTATTTATAGTAAGCGGAAACTTAGCCTTGAAAAATTCTATTTGGATAAGATTCTCCTACGGAATTGCACGTAGCTTAGTACAAAATACATGGCATGCAAAGCTCTCAAACTACATGCCATAAGGCACATTGCTTTTAGTGCCAAATAATAGTTCCGTCTTGTTATCTTATGTACCCGTCTTTTCGATATTAACTATATTTTCTCATTAGCGGATAATATAAAAAAATATCATAAGGGTTAATTAATAATATATATTCTCACCCTTAATCCTTGTGCCCATATCAAAGGGGAAGAAAATAGCAAATTGGAGGGATTATTATTATTATTATTATTATTATTATTATTATTATTATTATTATTATTATTATTATTATTATTATTATTATTATTATTATTACTATTATTATTATTATTACTATTATTACTATTATTATTATTATTATTATTATTATTATTATTATTATTATTATTATTATTATTATTATTATTATTATTATTATTATTATTATTATTATTATTATTATTATTATTATTATTATTATTATTATTATTATTATTATTATTATTATTATTATTATTATTATTATTATTATTATTATTATTATTATTATTATTATTATTATTATTATTATTATTATTATTATTATTATTATTATTATTATTATTATTATTATTATTATTATTATTATTATTATTATTATTATTATTATTATATACATTTTTTTTTTGAAATATTACATTCTACCCTCCTAATAATAAGTTTCGTCCCGAAACTTCTAATAACTTGCCATATCTGAATTACCTTATTTATTGGAACAGATGAGAGTATTTGTTTTTCATCTCCTGTTCTACTTCCCATGTTGCTTCTGTTTCTTCATGACGAGACCAAAGAACTTTCACCAATGAAATGGTCTTGTTACGGAGGACTTTCTCTTTGTAATCCAAAATTTGAATTGGTAGTTCCTCGTAACTAAGATCTTCCCTAACTTGTAACGGTGGTATGGTAATCACATGATAGGGTCAGTGATATATTTCTTTAACACTGAGATGTGGAAAACGTCATGAATTTTTGATAGCTCTATCGGAAGAAGTAATCGATATGCCACATCTCCCACTCGTTCTATTATTTCAAATGGCCCTATATACCTTGGGCTTAACTTTCTCTGCTTTCCAAATCGTACCACTCCTTTTGTAGGAGATACTTTTAAAAATACTGAATCACCTTCCTGAAATTCTAAGGGTCATCTTTTTAAGTCGGCATAACTCTTTTGACGACTTTGAGCAGTTCTCATTTTCTCTCTTATAATTCTTATTTTATCCGTAGTTTCTTGAATCAGATCGGGTCCAATGATCTCGGTTTCATCTATGTCATTCCAAAACAAGGGTGTTCTGCACTTTTGTCTATATAAAGCTTCATAGGGAGCCATACCAATACTAGCATGGTAACTATTATTATAAGAAAACTCTATTAAGCGTAAGTGTTTCTCCCATGAGCCTTGGAATTCCAAAATACATGCTCTTAACAAGTCTTCTAACGCTTGTATTGTCCTTTCACTTTGACCATCTGTCTGCGGGTGAAAAGCAGTATTATAGTTAAGTTGAGTTCCCAATGCTGTTTGGAAACTTTTCCAAAACTTAGCAAGGAAATTTGTATCCCTATCGGATATAATCGTTTTAGGAACTCCATGTAATCTTACTATTTCCTTTATGTATTTTGTAGCTAACTGCTCTGAATTCCATGAGGTCTTAGTGGCTAAAAATTGAGCACATTTGGTTAATCTATCCACTATTACCCATATTTCATTCATTCCTTGTGACATTGTAGGCAGTCCTGTTACAAAGTCCATTGTAATTGATTCCCATTTCCATATAGGAATATCTAAGGGTTGTAAAAGTCCGCCCGGCCGCTGATGTTCGATCTTTACTCGTTGACATGTTAAACATTTCATGATAAATTCGGCTATCTCTTGTTTTATATTACTCCACCAGAACATATGTCGAATATCTTTGTACATCTTATTTCCTCCGGGATGTATCGAATATCAAGAGTTATGTGCTTCATCTAATATTTTATTTTTAAGGGTTTCTGAATTTGGTACACATAAGCGGTTTTAAAACCAAAGTGACCCATCTTCTTGGATTATGAAATCATACGCTTTCCTTTTTGTACATCTTTTCGGATTTTCTCTAGTTGAGGATCGGTTCTTTGGGCTTCTTTTATTTCGTCACTCAAGGTTGACCGTGTTTCTAGATTTGCCATATAACCTGTTAGATCACCCACAACCATTTGTATGTCCAACCTTTCCATATCATTTTGAATACAAGGTTGTTTAACCCTAAGCACATTAAGGGTCGGAAAAGGCTTTCGGCTAAGTGCGTCAGCTACTACATTAGCTTTGCCCGGGTGATATTGAATATCTAAGTCATAATCTTTGAGAAATTCAAGCCACCGGCATTGCCTTATATTGATTTCTTTTTGGGTAAAGAGGTACTTCAAGCTTTTATGATCCGTATACATACGGCACCGGACTCCATAAAGATAATGTCTCCAAATTTTTAAGGCAAAAACTACTGCAGCAAGTTCTAAATCATGAGTGGGATAATTATGCTCATGGGGTTTTAATTGTCTTGAAGCATAAGCAATTACTTTTCCATTTTGCATTAACACACATCCTAATCCTTGTTTCGAGGCATCACTATATACTTCTAAGTCATCTGTGCCATTTGGGATAGAAAGAACAGGGGCAGAAGTAAGTTTACCCTTTAATTCAGAAAATGCCTTATCACATTTTTCACTCCACTCAAACTTTGTACTTTTTCTCACAAGATTTGTGAGTGGTTGGACCAGTTTTGAAAAATCTTTTACAAAACGTTGATAGTACCCAGCTAAACCCAGAAAACTACGTACTTCAGCCACATTTGTAAGCACAGGCCAACTCATAATGGTCTCAATCTTTTCAGGGTCTACCTGTATTCCTTTACTTGAGACAACATGACCTAAGAAATTTATTTCCTTTAACCAAAATGCACACTTCTTAAACGTGGCGAATAATTGATTTTCTCTTAAGATTTCCAAAACTGTTCTTAAGTGTTGAGCATGATCTTCCTCATTCTTAGAGTATACAAGGATATCGTCAATAAAAATAATAACAAATTTGTTCAAGTAAGATCTGAATACTCTGTTCATAAGGTCCATGAAAACTGCAGGAGCATTAGTGAGTCCAAAAGGCATTACCATATACTCATAATGTCCATATCTCGTTCTAAAAGCTGTTTTAGGAGTATCTTTGGTTTTTATTCTCATTTGGTGATATCCGGAACGAAGATCAATTTTCGATAAAATAACACAACTTTGTAACTGATAAAAAAGGTCATCTATACGAGGTATATGATACTTATTCTTTATAGTGATTTTGTTAAGTTCTCTATAGTTTATACACAACCTCAAGCTTCCATCCTTCTTTTTGACAAATAGCACGGGTGCTCCCCAAGGTGAGGTACTGGTGTAGACACCTCGTTTCTGCACCCCTCGCAAACCACCCGGTGATGATTGGGCCGCATGTTTGATTCGCGGAACGATTTGTGACAATTCGTAAGATTATCGTCAAGTGATTGCTCAAATATTGAATGTCAACCTCTTAGTTGTCATCTACGTGCCGATACGGTCGTTTTGGCAGTAATTAGAGTACATTCGGAGTCCGGGTCAAAAACCGTCTCCATTTTTCGATAGTTTGTTAAATCCGAGTCAGAATGTTCTGGAATGTTCCGGATATTTCTATTCCATATTTATCAAATTTCATCTTTTGGCAAACAATATCCCGTAATATTCAAAAGATAATCGAATTAAATCCGTCCTACCATAACTTAAACACGGAAATCTTTCTTAAAAAGGAGGAAACCTCCACGGGGAACAGACGCGAGCAGTCCGCGCCTCTTCCAAGAGACGCAAGTGGGCTGCTGCGCCTCTTCCCAGGCCCTTCTTTGCATGATTTACGTATCTTTTTTATATCTTTCCGAGATTCACTTCCAAAGAGTCTCCGAAACCCTATTCCTCCGTGTGATTAGTATAAATAGGAGCTTTCGTTCCTCATATTTCTCACGCGAGTGTCCGCCCTTCTCTTCTCCCTTTGCATTCTAGACTTCGTTCTTACTAATTGGCGCCTACGTGCTTGGACTTCCGACCACGTAAGCTCGGATCTTTCCGGTACCACCTCTCCGTTGCATGACCGACCAATTTGACCACTACACTCAATCAATCTAATTAATCAATCTTGTTAAATCGTTTTCCTCTTTCGAGGGCACTCTTTCTTTGCATTCGCGTCGAGCATCACTAATCGATCTTCTTAGTTCTTCTCGTTCCGTCAACATGTAAGTCTGAGGGTGTATATTCCTTTTATTTATTGTATTTTAATTATTGTATAACAATTGTAAGATTTATGTCGAAAACACCATTAAAATCGATTTCTAAAAACCGTCTTTAAAACCTGTTTTTGCGGATTTCCAAAGAGATGACGTCGAGAAAAGACGCAAAGAATCTGCGCCTCTTGAAGGAGCGCAGCACTCTGCGCGCTCTTCGTGAGGGCCGCAGATTCTCGCTTCTTTTCTTTTTCCTCCAAATCCTCTCGTAGTTCGTATCAAAATTGTTCCTTTTGTTTTGTTCTTTAATTCTTCATCACGGTAATTTATAAATCATATGTATATTATATATAATTCATCATTCATGCTTAATTAGTCATCAAGTCCGACTTCAATCCCTTATAATTCATATTTGCGGGTTTTCGTCATTAAATTCAAGTTTCGGGTTTTAGAGGTTCAATTCATTCATATTGAGTTTCTGGAATTCGTTGTTGATAAATTTGCATCTGTTTATTTATTGTTCATCACTAATTCGTCATCAATTCATCATGTTTAGTTTGATCAGTTAATTGTTTGTTAGTTAGTTTATTCATTCATTAACATCGACCCTTCACATAATTAATCCGTTTAATTCCGTCTCATCCATGTTCTACTGTTTTATGACATATGCATGTGTAAAATAATCCATTAATCCGAGTCTAAAAATCATAATCAATCCATTAATTTACCAATTAATATTAACGATTTGCGATTCGCTACGGCAGAACTCACCCTTGAACAGCAGACGCAAAGAATCGCTGCGCGCCTCTTCCAAAGGGCGCATTATCGCCGCTACTTTGTTCGGGGTGATTTCTGTCCCTGAATTCCGTTTCTGCCTTGACCTAGTTTGTTTAGATTACGTATTAACTAACTAATATTCGTATTATCACGCTAATTCCTGTTCGTAATTTTATTCTTTTATTCGTTTTCTCAATCATCCGTTTTAAAGGTATTTTCGACATAAATCACCTAATCCGTTGTAATTAATGTAATTTTCATTATTGCATTTATATTTATTGTATTTCTTTCGTTCTTTGTATGTTTTCACATGTAAATCTATATTAACTTCTACTTCGACCCGATTGTATGCTAATTATTTGTCAACCGATTTAGTTAAATCTTCATATGCTAGGATTAAAACTTGGATGTTGCATTGCATGCATATAGCCGACGATATATCGAGTACGAATAAACTCCCTAATCATTAGTAGAGGCCGCTATCGAGGCGGGCGGGATTAGGTGTTCGATCAAAAGAGCTTCCTAATACGTACCCTCACCCCTTACCCGGATCTCGTGAGCACCCGTGTTCATTGGCGTCCACGAGAGTCATTCTAGACATAGAATGCTAAGGGTAACGATTGCTTAGTGTTCATGTCACTACTTTATGTCTTGACATGACATGAGGTATTCGAACGGTTCCAATTTCCCATAAAAATTGGTGGCGACTCCATACAAAATGCAAACGCTTGTTTTCGAGCCCCTTCACCAAGCGCCCCCGTGGGCGGCCCGCTGTCCACAGTTTGGCGACTCCGCTGGGGATAATACACTTACGTGTAGCTAGGGTGAAACTTGAACAAGGTTAGGGAATAGTTTGTACAAGACAATTGTCGGTTTTCATAACTCGGTCTTCCTAGACCGTTTAATTCGGCCTTCCTAGGCCCAACCCAACCCATTCGACCAATCGTCCCGTCTAAACGGTCCTAATTCTTATTTGGGCCTAAGGATGGATAGCGATTGACGTCATCCATACCATGATGCTTACTCTTGTTTGTATCAAGGGCCTTCACTACTTGAGGAAATGGACTAGGAATCGGCCTTACTCTTGTTTGGCACGAGCCTCTCCACAGACTTCGGGTTTGATGGTTCGGTATGGCAACCCACCCTTTAAACCAAAACCCTTCTAAAAGCACTCAGCATCCCGTTATAATGCTTGTATAAATATGTAAACCTTACGTGATCACCATTTCAAAACAAATCATGACGAATTTTCAAAAAATCAAAACCCAAATTTCAATCAAGAATTTCGAAATAGGGCCTTTAATTAGTACAAAATCCGGTCAAAACTCTGTCCGTTTGTCGTGTCAAAATTCGGGCCACAAGCCCATTTCAAACCTCACTTCGAGTCCACTCCTACAACTACACTACAGTTGACTAGGACACACATTTTCAAAGACCTTGTCTTTCTTCAAAACTCACTCAACACAAGTGGCACACACCCACTTCACGAGTCAAAATTTTTCCTCTTTTAGCAAGTGTGATAGAAAGGTCGATCGTGTTTTGATTCGTCGCCGATCTCTTATCCAGTTTCCAAGATGCCCGGGTCAAGTGATGATACGAACCTCCAGCAAATTCAAGAAAGTAATGATCGAATCCTAGCCGCGCTAGCCCAAATGCAAGTTACCCAAAACCAAACCTATGACCGCCTCGAGCTCATCGAAGGCCGTATCTTTGACGTAGAGGGAAGGTTGCCTCCCATTAAAGGTGAAGTACTACAATTTTCCGACGACGAGTCTAAGGATGAGAATCCAATCATAGGGACAACCGCAGCTGAGAAAAGACTCCAATACCTAGAGGAGCAATTGATGTACCTTAAGGGGGATGACATTTACAGAGAGAACAATCGTAAGTATGAAGCCGTCAATTCCAAATTGCCCACTAACTTTAGCATGACGGATATCCCTAAGTTTAAAGGACATGAGAACCCTTTGAACCACATCCGTGCCTTCAAGGACTACATGTCTATCAAAGGCATCAAACCCGAGATGTTCTTAAGGATCTTTCCTTCATCTCTCGACACCATCCCAAAGCAATGGTTCTACACTTTGGATCACAAAAAGGTCGCTACTTGGGAAGACGCCGCGATCGAATTCTCAAAACAATACGCGGATAATGCCGAGATCCAAGTCAATATGCGCACTCTAGAGGTTCTTACCCAGAATGACAAGGAAGGATTCACCGACTTTCTAAGTAGGTGGAGGAAGACTAGTACTCAACTAGTAGAACGCCATGGGATGAGGCCACTCTTGTGGAAAAGTTCGTGGATAATCTCAAGCCCATATATGCCAACCATTTGAGATATCAAAACATAAAGACTTTCAAGGACTTAACCGTATTAGGGACACGAATTGAAGATGACATCCGCAAAGGACTCTTGTCCAAAACGGTAGGTCGAGGATACCAAGGGTCCACAAGTCGTTCATACGGCTCTACTAGCAAGACCGACGAAGTTAACCTTCTCGAGCCATCCAAGAAAACTAGCCCACCAAGGAAGTTCACAAACCTTGGGGATACATACTCCAATGCTCTAAAAAGGCTAGTGAAGCAAGGCAAACTCCAACCCATTGGACCTACTCCCGAACCCGAAAGGAAATCCAAATTTCGGGGACGAAAATTCCTCCGTGAATACCATAGGGGCAAGGGGCACGACACGAAAAATGCTACAAGCTGAAACACGTGCTTCAGGATATGATTGAAGACGGTCGACTTCCAATTCCACCAGGAGGTAAGCCCAACAACACTCAGAATCCTCTTGGAGTTCTAGTGATTACAAGTGATGAATCTACCTTAGATTGCTCACACCTTATTTCTCCTACCGAAAATGAAATTCATACAATTGAGAAAGAAAGACTCTACTCTACCATCTCCCCTACCATTTCCGACTTCATCGCATGGGCAAGGAGTGTAGATAGACAAGTATGGGAACTAGAAAACATGGTAACAACCTTGCGCAATCCCAATGCAACACCTAAAGAGCGCGTACCATTGACCTTCCCTCAAAATGCCACTATGCAAGAAGTAGTCACCATGGTCGACAAGCTAGTCGATCAAATCATACAACTAGAAAGTGACATCATGAGGATGAGGGAACTAGCCGCAATCAATGGGGTTTGGGCCGATGACGATGAAGACGAATATCTCATTGAAAACTCCTTAGTCAAGGAAATAGTCCAAAATGGCGAAGACCAAGATGTGGATCACCTAACTCGCTCGGGTCGTCCATACCAAAGCACTACTCAAAACGGTCCAACCAACGTCATCACACCAAATGACAACGAAGATGACCCCACTGATCATTTGCTCAAGCAATTACAAAGAACCAAGGTGATCTTTCAAGTATGGCAACTAGTGGCAAGCTCATTTCCACACCGCCAAGCTTTTCGCAAGCTTTGGCCAAATTGAATGTGGCACATAACTCTACTCCCGAAGATGTAGTCAACTTGGTCTTCCAAGAATCACCGAAGCTAAGTAATCCTATTACTTTTTCAGACGAAGACTTGCCACCTTTTGGCGCCAGTCACAACCTTGCTCTATACATCACCGTCATCTGTCTAAAGAAGAATGTGCCAATGACCTTGGTAGATGATGGCTCCGCGGTCAACGTCATACCCTTCAAAACGGCATACAAACTAGGCATGAAAAGAGTGGTGGACCCCTACAAATCAAGGTGTACGTGCATATGACGGTACACGACGAAAAGTGGTAGGACTTGCTAACCTAACCATAGCAACGGGACCAATCGAACGAAAGGTCAACTTCCAAATAGTGGACATCGAAGCTTCATTCAACATACTTCTGGGAAGGCCTTGGATTCATGCTTCCAAAGCAGTAACATCCACCCTTCATCAAAAGATCAAGATCCCACTAAATGGCACGGTTGTGACGATCACTTCGTCACCCATCAAGGCCATAATCGAGAAGCAATCAAATAATCAAGTCCTTGCGGATCCCATATACGAACTTGGGGGCTTCCAAAGTGTAAATGTCTTAGAAAGTGAGTTGGCACCCTTATATTATAATCCCTACTCTAACTTGGTGGTCAACCACATACTCAAAAACCAGGGATACTTCCCTGGAATGCCTTTGAACCCAGTTCGGAAGAACACCTTCGCGCCATACAAGAAAGACAACTCATCAAGAATACCACTTGGACTAGGGTACAAACCCACAACAGAAGAAGTTCTCGAAATGCTCGCCCAAGTCCAAAACCGCAAGTATGTAGGAGTCCAAATGAGGCCATATCTCCCTACCTTAAATGGATACTTCGTTCAAGAAGGAAGTTCGGAACTCTTTCATGGATTTCCCGAACCTTGGCATTACCTCGAGAAGAAGTTAGCCGGAATCGAGATCTTTCACGATTGCTACTTCATCCCTCCGAAACGGTTCCCTACCGTCAAAACCCGTCAAGCACCTTGCTTAGACGAACAAGTCTGTTAGCCTCCTATTTGGAGAGGACCGATTTGTTAGGGCGCGCAAGATGAGATCATTACTACGTTACTTCAAGACGATCGCTTCAACCCCACCGCCTTGATCACGGAAATCGACACAAAGCAAAGCGAGAAAGGGTGGAGGAAATCAATCAAATGGACCAACAATCAAGGAAGACTCTTCAAGCTCACTACTGGAGAAGGAGAGATGTTCAAAGAAGAACCAGAAGACGATGAGTTCGAATCGGAGTCGGAGTCGGAGTCGGAGTCTAGAGAAGTCATTAGAGAGTCTACTCTTGTCGTCATCCCCACTCCCCTCGTTTCTCCTAGCTTATTTTCAAGTAGTCACGGTAGTTCGGGAAATGCCCCACCATTCGTCCCTTTGCCGCCACTATCCATCGATCGGTTGGCTCATTTGTTTCAACTTTACTCAAATCTTAATATGAATAAATCGGGTTCTGCTTACTCTTTGCGTTATCTTGAGTGCAATTCTGTTTATGATGATACCGAGGATGACCAAAACCCAGACTTGACCGAAATACCTCCCTACGTAGCCAAAGAAATACTACGGGAAGGGGAAGGGGGACCTGTAATTGAGGACACCGAACCCATCAATGTAGGAACCGAACTAGAACCCAAAGAACTTAGGATAGGGACTACCTTGAGCTCTCACCGAGCGGGCCGACTTCATAGACCTCCTAAATGAATTCAAAGACGTTTTCGCTTGGTCCTACAAAGACATGCCGGGATCGACGGGGATATCGCCGAACATAGGATTCCGATTAAGCCAGGTTTCAAACCCGTGAAACAGAAGCTTCGACGAATGAGAACAGAGTGGGCTCTAAAGATTAAGGAAGAAGTTGACAAGCAATTCAAAGCCGGGTTCATCAAAGTTTCCGAGTATTCTGATTTGGGTAGCTAACATAGTACCCGTACCCAAAAAGGATGGGAGAATCCGAGTTTGTGTTGACTTTAGGGATTTGAACAAAGCAAGCCCAAAAGACGACTTCCCTCTACCTCACATTGACATATTGGTAGACAATACCGCAGACCACGCATTACTATCCTTCATGGATGGATATGCGGGTTACAACCAAATCAAAATGGCCATGGAAGACATGCATAAGACTGCGTTCGTCACCCAATGGGGAACCTATTGCTATACAGGAATGCCGTTCGGATTGATCAACGCCGGAGCTACATACCAACGCACCGCGACTACACTCCTACATGACATGATGCATAAAGAAGTCGAGGTATATGTGGATGACATGATCGTCAAATCCAAGGAAAGAGAGGGACATATTGCGAACCTTCGCAAGTTCTTCGCAAGGCTACGGAAGTACAACATGAGACTCAACCCTCAAAAATGCACATTTGGGGTAACATCCGGCAAACTCCTAGGATACGTCGTTAGCCAACGAGGCATAGAAATAGATCCTTCCAAAATCAAAGCTCTGATCGAAATGCCACAACCTCAAAAAAAAAGAAGTCGAGGATTCCGGGAAAAGTGCAATACATAAGTCGATTCATATCGAAACTTACGATGATTTGCGAGCCTATCTTCAAGAAACTCAAGAAAACAGACCACACCATGTGGGACGACGATTGTCAAAAGGCGTTCGACCTAATCAAGGAGATATTGGCTAAACCACCGGTGCTCATGCCACCACAACGAGATCAACCTCTTGGTTTATATCTCAAGAATCGAAATCGCCATGGGTGCTATGCTAGCTCAAACCGTAGGAAGTGAAGAAAGAGCTATTTACTATCTAAGTAAGAAGTTCTTGGAATACGAGTGCAAATACTCACAACTCGAAAAGACATGCCTCGCTCTTGTGTGGGCAACAAAGAAGCTACGTCACTACATGCTTAGCTACTCACAAGATATTCTCCAAAATGAATCCAGTCAAATACCTCTTCGAGAAACCCGTTCTCAACGGACGCCGGCAAGATGGACCATGATGCTCTCAATTTGACCTCAAATATGTGCCATCGAAAGTAATAAAGGGTCGCGCCGTCGCCGAATCCTTCGCAGAAAATCCCATCAACGACGCACAAACCATAGATACTTGGTCATTTCCCGACGAGGATATACTTCAAACTGATGTAGACTCTTGGGATCTATACTTTGACGGAGCATCAAACCTAAGAGGATTTGGGATAGGAGTATTGCTCATTTCTCCTGAAGGTGAGCATACACCAATTGCTGTCAAACTCGACTTCGAGGTGACAAACAACGCTGCAGAGTATGAAGCTTGTCTCATTGGACTACAAGCGGCAGTAAGCTTAGGCATCAAAAACCTACGAGTGCACGGGGATTCGTCACTGATCATCAACCAAGTTACGGGATCCTGGAAAATCCGAAGTGAAAGCCTAGCACCCTATCAGGCTAGGATAGACCAAGTGGCTCAATTCTTTGATCATGTAACCTACTTACACCTACCTTGAGAAGAAAATCAATTTGCGGACGCTCTTGCGAAGCTTGCATCTTTGATAAATATGCCAGATTACATGATGGAAATGCCTTTGTGTATCGAACGACGGTCGGAGCCAGCGTATGTCCATCAAATTACCGATGAAGAAGAAATCGCACAAGAACCCTGGTTCCAAGCAATCCTAAACTTCAAGCTTAATGGTACCTATCCACCAGATATGGACAAAAGGGGACAACGAGCTATACGCCTACTAGCTTCCCAATACATCCTAATGCAAGGAGAATTGTACAAAAGAACACCTCTTGGTGTAGTCCTACGTTGCCTTGATCATTCACAGGCACGAAAGGTGATGGAAGAAGTCCACGATGGAGAATGCGGTCCTCACATGAGCGGACCTATGATGGCAAAGAAAATCACACGTCTAGGGTACTATTGGACCACAATGGAATCCGATTGCATCAAATATGTGAGGCATTGCCACAACTGTCAAATCTTCGGGAACGTACAACATGTCCCTCCTTCGTTGCTCTATACGATGACATCTCCTTGGCCATTCTCCGCATGGGGAATTGACATAATTGGGAAAATAACCCCAAAGGAACAGGAGGTCACTGTTTCATCCTAGTAGCAATTGACTACTTCACCAAGTGGGTAGAAGCGACTTCCTACACCGCTCTTACGGCTAAAAATGTGGCAAAGTTCATACACAACAACATCATCTGTCGATATGGTTGCCCACATGAGATCATCGGCGATAATGGGTCACACTTCCAAGCCGAAACCGAACAATTGCTAGCCAAGTACAAGATCAAGCATCACCACTCCTCGCCCTATAGACCACAGACTAACGGCGCGGTAGAAGCGACAAACAAGAATGTCGTCACAATTCTCAAGAAAATGATCGACAATTACAGAGATTGGCCAAGCAAAATACCCTTCGCTTTGTGGGGGTATCGTACATCAGTTAGGACGCCCACTGGGGCTACTCCTTTCTATTTGACCTACGGCATGGAAGCCGTACAACCAGTTGAGCTAGAAATACCATCCCTGCGCATCCTCCTCGAGAGTCAAATCCTAAGCCGATTGGAAGAAAGATAGATACGAAGAACTCATCCTCCTGGATGAGCGTAGGCTACGTGCCTTACATAATGTCCAAACATATCAAGCACGTATCAAACGAGCTTTCAACAAAAGAGTTAGGCCAAGAAACATCAAAGAAGGAGACTTAGTACTCAAATCGGTTAGAGCTCTTTTACCTGTCGACCCGAGGGGAAAATTCAAACCTAATTGGGCCGGACCATATCTAGTCAAATCCATACTCCCAGGGGGTGCGGTTAGAATCACAGACCTAGATGGGAATGAGTTTTCAAACCCCACAAATCTCGACCAACTGAAACGATACTATGCCTAGGATAGAAGTAAACGCGCCTCGCGTAAACCCACGTGTCGCTCTTGTGGCACTAAATAAACGGCCCCTGGCCTATTTGAATGTCACTATGCTCTTGCATCTTGGCAAACTTGTCATCCTCATATCATCAAACAAACTAAATTCGCACCTCCAGAGTAAGCAAAAGCTCATGCTTATCTTCTATGTTCATTACAAGCTCTTGCTTCGAACAATTATTCTTTTACATTTACTCGAACTACGCGCAAGGGTTTGATTTCGCTTTTTTTCAAGTGAATACGTAGGCAATCCTTCACGGGATTCAACCCACCGTTATATTTAAAATGTAAATAGAAGGACATTTGCATTGCATTTGAAATTCGACAAAGATAATAATAGAAAATACCAACGGTTTCATAACCATTTAACCTTTTTATTTCATTCATCCATTTTCTAATAAAATAGTACGACAAATAATAAAAATAGATAGGCTAGGATTCTAAAAATCCCTCCTTTTTATTACAACAATAATAATAATAATCAAATAATAATAATAAGACTTGGGCTATTCCTCCATCTTTCCCTTGCCCTTGTCGTTCTTGTCATATTTCTTGTCACGACCTCGAGCCGGGCGCTCTTGCACCACTTCAGACCTAATCACCAACGGTCTTTCTCGAGGCCTGACTCTTCCGTTCTTGCCAACCACCATCTCGCGACAGAGTAGTCTTCGATTTCTTCGAAGGATGAATGACTTGAAAGCCGGCTTCTTCTTCTCCTTCATCGGATGCTTCTCTTTCTCTTTCTCTCCTCGCACTTTGTAGTCAACGGGCTCGCGCTTCCTCGATCTTTCGCGCTCTTAAGTTGCGGCCTTTCTCCACCTCGGATAGGAATCGACACCCACAAAGCATTGGCGGAGAAACTCAGGAACCACATGTTTCTTTGGGCCCATTTCATAGCCCACTCTCTTCGGCTCTCGGTAGTCAACGCCATAGCAGTCTGCGGGACGGTGTCAAGCCTAGGGATCATCTGCTTCAACCCGACTTGCCTCATCAACCTCTCAGGAAAGATGCATACCATAAACTCCAATCCAGGAATGCGCACGGACCTAGTAGGATCCAAAGAAGACACTCCAAAGTGATGACTTGAGGTGCCACCACGGTACAACCCACCCGATCAAAGGGCCATCATCGTCTTGACTTGTTCTTCCAATAGTCACGACCGAGTGAAATCCACCATGTACAACCTCGTCCTCATCGAAATCATACGGGCATGATAGGAAAGTGCATGAACAGGGGGCTCGAGCAATCGGAGCTGTTCCATAAGCCAAACCTACCAAAACAGGTATTAGACACCCGCAAAAAAAAAAAAAAAAAAAAAAAAAAAAAAAACGAAAAAAAAAAAAAAAAAAAAAAAAAAAAAAAAAAAAAAAAGGTGTCTTTTACCTGTAGGATGACGGGACTCCCAAAAAATGGAAGATCGCGGTTGGATTTCCTATTATCCAAGCCCAAGATAATCTCCCTAAGCATAGACAAGTGGGCTCTGCGCCTCCATTTGCTCAATAAGACCCAATAGACGGGGATCACCTCGCAGTTCTTCGTCAACATGTCCCCGAAAGACATATACATGAAGCAAACAGAAGCCAAATGCTCTCCTTCTAGCAACATAAGAGACGGAGGGTCGGCCTGTTGATGAATCGATCTATAAAATCCAACATCCGCACGCCTTTCAAAGTAACAAGACGATCCACCTCGAGTCCGGTCACCCAAGCAAATCTCTAAACTTGCTCTTATACCCTTGAGCGAGAGGGGATGGCGGGTAAATGTTCGGGGTCCCACCCGCCAATAGCAAACAATTTCCTCCAGGAAAAGGACAAATATCACCTCCCGGGAACGCAAAAACATGATAATTTGGATCCCAATAATCAAGGCAAGCATCCAAGAACGGTTTTACAACCTTAATGAGTTTCAAACTCAACAAAGACCCAAGGTTATAAGCACCCATATGATGCTTCTCCGTGTTCGAAAATTCATTGGTCCATTCCTTCAAGCGGATCTCCAAAGTATTCATGATGATAATTTTCTCTTGAGAATTTGTTTTGAGAATTTTATGTGAGGCGACGAAGAAGAGACGGAAGAATTATATAATTTAAAGCTTCGTCGACGCTTCTATTTATGCCAATTGCTGTTTCCAAAAATCAGTCAGAACTGACCTGCTTGGGAACAGGCGCGGCACCTGCTGCGCCTCTTCAAAGGGACGCAACTCATGCTGCGCCTCTTCCCCAGACTCACTTCTGTGATTTCCGTGTTTGGATCTTTCCTAATTCTATAACGAATAATTTTCTATTCCTACGGGATTTTATTTTGGTAAATCCGAGAAATTTACCATGCTTCAGGTTTCTTAAATTCGCGGGCACGCATTTCGAGGCGACATCGGCACTTCCGCCATTTCAGCACACTTTAAATCATTTTTTCTTTCTTTTTTTTCTCTTTCTTTATTTTCATTTTAATAAAATTTCAATATTTATATTTCTCCATTTTCTAACTTATAGATTTCTCTTTTTCTTTTTTTTAGGGGGTAGCCCTCCCTACCGTCCGGTCATTTCCGACAAATTTCCGACAAATTTTGTGTTTTTTTTTTTTGCATTTTGGTCCTTTTGAGTCTCATTTTGCACTAATTAAAGGCCTTAGGTGTATATAAAATGTATGTGTTGCGTGATTTTTCTATGTAAATTCTGGCAGCATGACGGCGTAAACCGTTGTCTACCAAACCTGTTCAAGAACTAACCTGCAGGTACAAACAACACAACCCAGCAGCAAAGGCACTCAGGCCGTCGTATATGCAACAAAAAGCAAATTGGGGGCTTGCGCCCCGAACAAGGTACAAATGCACAAGCAAACTGGGGGCTTCGCCCCAAACAAGTAAAAAAGACCAAGTAAACTGGGGGCTCGCGCCCCAAACTGAGTCCAAAAATGTTTCAAAATCAGATGTACAAAACTACACAAGCTACTGCTGGGCGCCCTCCAGCTCGGCAACCCTCGCCATAAGAGCAGCGATCTCGGCATCCCGAAACTCGAGCTCCCTCGACAGGCGAGCCGTCTCCTCCCGAGCCTGGGCCAACTCTCGTCCCGACTCGCGGTCACCCTGCAAACAGCAACGAATTGGCTCCTGTCAATCAATTCAATCAAAAACTGGAAATCAAAAAAATCGAAAAATAGGTATAAAGGTTCATACCTGACGACCTCGACCGCCGACGAGTGCCTCAATGGCCATAGCTCGTAGCCGGTTGGCCACCCTCCATAGTGCCACGAACCGAGATGGCGCGACCTGCATTTCAAAAGAATTCTCAGTAAATTAAACAAATTCCATCAAATGTGTTCTTACACGAAAACTATGCAAAATGGGAACTCACCCTCCGAATCAGATGCTGCCAGTCATCTAGGCCAGCATCCGTCACAGCTACGTCAAAGTCACGTAACCCGGAGATCGTCGTCCTCCCGAGCGTCGGTGTACTCGAGGGTCTCGGGGTACTCTGGGGGCTCGATGCCCGCCGCCTCAACCTCCTGCAAAGACAAAACGACTCTCATTAATCGATGATCCTTCGTCGTAATTTTCAAAATCAAATCAGCAAGAAAACAAAGGATACTCACCACTACCGGCCAATAGGCCAACCTCCCGTAAAGGAACGCCGAGTAATCCTCATCAGGGAGAAGAAGGTCGTCACCACCGGCACCGGCCAAGTCCGCCTCCCTCTCAGCCTCGGAAGGCTCCCTGAACATCGTCCTAGGAGGATCGACGGGAACCGTCAACGCGCCCCGAAAGCACTGACGAGCTAACCGCTCGCCCAGATACCATACAGGACCCATCGACGTCCACAACAGCAGCCGACTCGAGCTCCTAGGACGAAGGACCTCAGCAACAAAAGGAGGCGCTCCAGCGTACTCCGCCCAAGGTCTAGGAACCCACTGCGACAATATGAAGGCAAAGGTCATTCCTATGATCAATTTAAAGCAAAGGACAAAAATATGAATGAATACAAATGGGATACTCACGCTGCTCAGCTGAAGGGCGTTCACATCCCGCCGGTAGACATTGTGAGAAGAACGCTTGCTCTTCGTCGGCACATGACCCAATCCTCACCACGGGATAGGCCCTCTCCAACGGCTCCGTCCTCTTGGGCGCGAGGCCCGGAAAGTAGGAGTACACCCACGCCTATAAAACAGAATAGTCAATGACGATCTTTCGATCTTTGATAAAGAAAGGAATTTACGTTGATCTAAAGGAAGGTTCATACCTCCAACAAGAGCCTGTGTCCGACGGCGGCAGGAGAAGTCCCCTTCTCCATCAACTCCGGACGAACCATGGCCCTCATAAAGCGGATGAGGACCGCAAAACCAAAAGATGACCCGGTCCCAGCGCCCTAGGGAACTCGGGTCGAAAGAAAGGGAAGAAGCTTCGTCGATGACCTCTCACCCTTGTCTCCGAGGTAGATCGAAGACAAGAACCACCAAAGCCACGGACGAGCCCCTGCTCATTTGTACAAGGAGGAGGAGCCGTCTCCCTCCCATCGATCACCACCGATGCGGGGTCTTCCCGCAAAGTAATCTCGAACATAGGTACTGGGTACCAAACCCGACACCGCAACACCTTCGGCGACGGTGTTCCACCGATCAAACTCCTCGCCTCGGCCGAATCCGCCCTCATGCCGGTCTCCGGCCACGTCATCTCCTCGCCCCACACGGCGGACCGAGAAATCATGCCGTAGTCTTCCAAGGTGACCCCCACCTCACCAAAAGGCAGGTGAAACGTGGAAGTTGTGTCCCGAGATCGATCCAAGAAAGCGCGGACCAGGCTAAGGTTGGCCCGCAACTTCCTCTTCACGATATCCCTCCGGACACGAACAAGAGGACCAAACGCTCCACGCTCGATCATGGCCCTCTCCTCCGCCGACAACCGCTCGTAATGCTCCATCATTGTCGTATACCCCGAGAACGACCGGATGTTCCCGGCCTCCTATTATGATTTGAAACAAAGCTATCTTTAGTTTTGAAATAAATTTAAAAGAGATTTGAACAAAAATAGAAAAGGATAGGTAATGAGTTAGGGAATTCCTATTTACCAAGCTCTTCACCGTCCTGTAGGACAAGTGACCCTCTGCAGCCCACACAAGGTGCCTACTCTCCCTGTGTCTCGGCCCACGCAGAGCACCTCTCGGTGGCGACCTCCTCGTCCGAGATGGGCCCGTCTCGGAATCTCCTCCTCATCGCCGGCCTCCTCCTCGGGAACCTCCTCTGCAGCAGCCATCACCGCAGCGGTGAAGGCCTGCTCCAAAGCCTCCTCAACAACAGCGGCATCTACATCCATGGGATCTCTCCCGGAAGTAGAAGCATCGTCACCTGCAACGATTAAAGCAAATCCAGGCCGCATCACATGATGACAAGCCTTTGTTAAGTAGTATTTCGAGCCTTCAAGGCCCGGAAATCGCCCCTTTCTGGCCATCCTTGGCCATATTCCCACCAAATAAATCACTCATGTGATGAATGGGGTCAAGTCAAGTCCAAGTCAAGACCTAGTTCCGAGTTCGAGTCGAAAATTCGGCAGCATTTCGCTATAACGGCGATTATGCCCTAAAAGGTGTCCTGCAAAAATTGTCACAAACCAAACTTCCGAGATGGTAGAAAGTTTACCCATCATCCAAGGGTCCCAAATATCAAATTTCATCACAAATGGGCAATCCTAAGGCCATTTTCGAAGCAATTTATGATCTAGCTGTGAAACCGTCTCAAAATTCGCTCAAGGGCTCAAAACTTGATGAAAATTCGAAGTAAATACATGGTTATGTTCCTAACATTGCCTACTACTCATTTCTAGTATCAATTTGGCATGACAAATCCATTTGGGGGAAAAGCCCCAAATTTTCGATCAAAAGGGTCGAAAACCCTAATGTTCGCGGCTCAAAATTCGACAAATGTGGAAGATTAACGCAAGATTAAAGCACATACCTCGATTAGTCATATTTCAAGCAAGCTTTTGAATCCAACCTCGACGAAAATGGTGAAGATTTGAGAGAGAATGGAAGGATTTGTGTTTCGAATGAAATGAACATAAACCTTCTGACTTTCGCATTTTTTACGCAGAATTGCCAAATTGGGAACGAGACGCGGCCAGTGTCGCGCCTCTTCCAAGAGACGCAGCTCTTGCTGCGCCTCTTCCTTTGTTTCCCTCCATATGGATTTTCAAAAATCCGTTATGAGTTCGTTATTCGTGGGCCCATCTTTGGTGCGCCTCTTCCTCGATGACATTTTATCACTTTGGTCCGTTTCGACGATTTCCTTTCGTTCCGGCCCGCATTTTATCCAAAGGCGACAAGTATTTTGCGTATTGTCCAAAAACATTTTACCCGGCAGCAATGATATTTCGCAAAGATTGCTCAAACATTTTACCTGGCGCAGCAGAAGATTTCGCAAAGATTATTGCTCAAACATTTTACCCGCAGCAAGAGTATTTTGCAAGATCTTTGCTCATTCAAGGTTTCCCCTACGACGATCAAGATGTTCCTAGTCGTCGATATGTTCCCCAACAAGAGTTCGCTTGAGACTGACGCAAGCAGATTCAAATTTCCAAATTTCGCCAGAGTTCGCTTGAGACCGACGCAAGTGGATTCCCCCAGCAGTTTCTACTGACGTCCTGCTGTTTTCAATATCTCTTATTCCCCGCGAATTTCGATTAAGTCTCAGGTATGATCTCTTCTTATGGCTGGCGAGCCTCCTTACGTAGTCTAATGGACTTTAAACGACCCTCCCCGACAGTCGACAGACTCTAAAATGTTCCCGACGATAGGTCCTCGGCTCAGACCCCTTGAGCCGCCTCGCGTCGCCATAGTCGCCAGGTTGTAATCTTCGATTGACCTGATGGCTATACTTTGACTTTCGCCTTGTCCAAGCCTCAGTCAAAGTGGGGGCTCAGAGACACCTCGTTTCGCACCCCTCGCAAACCACCCGGTGATGATTGGGCCGCATGTTTGATTCGCGGAACGATTTGTGACAATTCGTAAGATTATCGTCAAGTGATTGCTCAAATATTGAATGTCAACCTCTTAGTTGTCATCTACGTGCCGATACGGTCGTTTTGGCAGTAATTAGAGTACATTTAGAGTCCGGGTCAAAAACCGTCTCCATTTTTCGATATTTGTTAAATCCCGAGTCGAATGTTCGGAATGTTCGGATATTTCTATTCCATATTTATCAAATTTCATCTTTTGGCAAACAATATCCCGTAATATTCAAAAGATAATCGAATTAAATCCGTCCTACCATAACTTAAACACGGAAATCTTTCTTAAAAAGGAGGAAACCTCCTGGGAACAGACGCAGCAGTCTTTGCGCCTCTTCCAAGAGACGCAGTGGGCTGCTGCGCCTCTTCCCAGGCCCTTCTTTGCATGATTTACGTATCTTTTTTATATCTTTCCGAGATTCACTTCCAAAGAGTCTCCGAAACCCTATTCCTCCGTGTGATTAGTATAAATAGGAGCTTTCGTTCCTCATATTTCTCACGCGAGTGTCCGCCCTTCTCTTCTCCCTTTGCATTCTAGACTTCGTTCTTACTAATTGGCGCCTACGTGCTTGGACTTCCGACCACGTAAGCTCGGATCTTTCCGGGTACCAGCCTCTCCGTTGCATGACCGACCAATTTGACCACTACACTCAATCAATCTAATTAATCAATCTTGTTAAATCGTTTTCCTCTTTCGAGGGCACTCTTTCTTTGCATTCGCGTCGAGCATCACTAATCGATCTTCTTAGTTCTTCTCGTTCCGTCAACATGTAAGTCTGAGGGTGTATATTCCTTTTATTTATTGTATTTTAATTATTGTATAACAATTGTAAGATTTATGTCGAAAACACCATTAAAATCGATTTCTAAAAACCGTCTTTAAAACCTCGTTTTTGCGGATTTCCGAGAGAGACGTCGAGAAAAGACGCAAAGAATCGCTGCGCCTCTTCGAAGGAGCGCAGCACCTGCTGCGCCTCTTCGTGAGGCTGCCGCAGTTCCTGCTTCTTTTCTTTTTCCTCCGTCCTCTGTAGTTCGTATCAAAATTGTTCCTTTTGTTTTGTTCTTTAATTCTTCATCACGGTAATTTATAAATCATATGTATATTGTATATAATTCATCATTCATGCTTAATTAGTCATCAAGTCCGACTTCAATCCCTTATAATTCATATTTGCGGGTTTTCGTCATTAAATTCAAGTTTCGGGTTTTAGAGGTTCAATTCATTCATATTGAGTTTCTGGAATTCGTTGTTGATAAATTTGCATCTGTTTATTTATTGTTCATCACTAATTCGTCATCAATTCATCATGTTTAGTTTGATCAGTTAATTGTTTGTTAGTTAGTTTATTCATTCATTAACATCGACCCTTCACATAATTAATCCGTTTAATTCCGTCTCATCCATGTTCTACTGTTTTATGACATATGCATATGTAAAATAATCCATTAATCCGAGTCTAAAAATCATAATCAATCCATTAATTTACCAATTAATATTAACGATTTGCGATTCGCTTCACGCCTGAGAACTCACCCTTGAAAGACGCAAAGAATCGCCGCGCCTCTTCCAAAGGGCGCATTGTCTGCTGCGCCTGTTCCCGGGTGATTTCTGTCCCTGAATTCCGTTTCTGCCTTGACCTAGTTTGTTTAGATTACGTATTAACTAACTAATATTCGTATTATCACGCTAATTCCTGTTCGTAATTTTATTCTTTTATTCGTTTTCTCAATCATCCGTTTTAAAGGTATTTTCGACATAAATCACCTAATCCGTTGTAATTAATGTAATTTTCATTATTGCATTTATATTTATTGTATTTCTTTCGTTCTTTGTATGTTTTCACATGTAAATCAATATTAACTTCTACTTCGACCCGATTGTATGCTAATTATTTGTCAACCGATTTAGTTAAATCTTCATATGCTAGGATTAAAACTTGGATGTTGCATTGCATGCATATAGCCGACGATATATCGAGTACGAATAAACTCCCTAATCATTAGTAGAGGCCGCTATCGAGGCGGGCGGGATTAGGTGTTCGATCAAAAGAGCTTCCTAATACGTACCCTCACCCCTTACTCCAGATCTCCGTGAGCACCCGTGTTCATTGGCATCCACGAGAGTCATTCTAGACATAGAATGCTAAGGGTAACGATTGCTTAGTGTTCATGTCACTACTTTATGTCTTGACATGACATGAGGTATTCGAACGATTCCAATTTCCCATAAAAATTGGTGGCGACTCCATACAAAATGCAAACGCTTGTTTTCGAGCCCCTTCACCAAGCGCCCCCGTGGGCGGCCCGCTGTCCACAACTGGGTTTTATATATCCTTTTTATAACAACTCATCTAGTTGTTTCTTTAATTCTTTCAGTTCTGCGGGAGCCATCCTACAAGGGGCTTTTGAAATCGGTGTACTTCCAGGCACTAATTCAATAGTGAACTCCACTTCTCGGTATGGGGGTATTCCCGAAATTTCTTCAGGAAATACATCTGAGAATTCTTTAACCACTGGTATGTTGGTTATATCTGGCTCAAGTTTTGAAGGTTTAGAAATGTCACCTAGGTAACCGTTGCAACCTTGTCGTATTAATTTTAGTGCCTTTAGGAAGGATATTATTCTAACTTCTTTATAAGCTTTGTCATTTCGGAAAAACATTTTCTCTCCATCTGGCCTCATAATTGTTAATGACTTTTCGTGACAATTTAATATCACGTGATTCTTTGCAAGCCAATCCATTCCTAATACAATATCAAAATCTTGTAGGTTAAATTTAACAAGATCTGTGAGGAAGTATCGTTTCCCTATTGTTAAAACACAATCTTTATACAAGGTAGAACACTTAACTATCTCTCCCGTTGGTAATCCAATTGAAAGTCTTAAACCTTGATAGAGAGGTGTTAACTTTGACTTTTTACTTAACAATTCAGATATAAAGGAGTATGATGCTCCAGTATCAAATAAGACATTAACAGGAGTAGAGTTTAGAAAAAGGTTACCCGTAATCACGTCGTCATAAGATTCCACCTCCTGGGAATTCATTACATACATCCTTCCTCGAGTTGGGCCTGGTTTTTGAGCTTGGCGTCCCTGTGGTTTTCGAATAGATGTAGAAGGTGTAGATGTAGGATTATTTCCCGACACCATTGTCCTCCGTCTTGGACAATTATTCCTTACGTGATTTGGGCTTCCACATTCATAACATCGCAGGTTTAAAAGTCTACACTGACTGGAAGGGTGATTTGTGCCACCGCATCTGGCACAATTGGGTACCGGGTTTCTATCTTGGAATTGGTTATACGGAATCTTCCCAAAGTTTGGTGGTTTGTAAAAATTTCTCCCGTTAACTCGATCGTTTTCAAACTTTCTTTTATTCCCCACTTGTTCAACATCTTTTTCATTTATTATCCTTTCTGCATTTGTAGCCTTATCATACATGTCCTGATAGGCTGAACAAGTATGCGTAGATAACCTGTCGCGAAGATTCCAACCAAGTCCTCTTTCAAAGCGATTCATTCTTAATTCTTCTGTTGCAACCATATGTGGGGCAAATCGGGACAACTCCATGAACTCGGTGGCATATAACATGACTGACATTGACCCCTGTTCAACTTATTAAATTCTTCCTCTTTTTCTTTCCTAAGTGAGGGAGGATAAAACTTTGATCTCATAAGTTTCTTAAATTGAGTCCAATCAAATCCTTCCTCATTTTTTCTTTCTTTCACTGTTTCCCCACCATAAGTCAGCTTGCCCTACTAAGTAATATACCGCAAATTCCACCCTCCATTTTTCGAGGCATTGTATAACAGCAAAAAGTTTGTCAAGACTTCTTATCCAGTTTTCAAGTTCCACTGGATCTAATTTCCCATCGTAAGTTTTTGGATTACAATTTCCCATTTTCTTAAAATATTGAATACTATCTTCCTCATTATTAAGTTTGTTGTTCCTTATAGCTTCGCTTACTAAGGTGGCAAGATTTCTGATATCTGAATGATTATCAGATATTGATTGATCAACTTCTGAATTATTAGGGTTTGACATCCTATTAACCATAAAACACATGGATTAGATATTTACGAGTAAATAAAAAATATGTACATATACGTTGAAAACTCATTACAGTTATTATACATACACACTACAAACATATGTATACAATATTAACTAGTGTACATATATTATACATTCACACTATTTACCATTTTCTGAAAACATCGTTCTATTTACAAACTATATACCAAGATGGGGTGGTCATCCTTATTTATTCTACAATCCCCAACAGAGTCGCATACTTTCATTTTGTTTACTTATTTCCAACCTTTTTCCCAGTAACAACCATTGTTTAGGAACCTCTTAATCATTACTTCCAACGGAGCTCCACTCCTGTGTCACTGTACCATAGTCCTCATTATTACCAGTGTTTACTCCATTATATAAATTGTAATATTCCAAAACCAAGTAGTTGTGATCCGATTCATCGTCTGACGCGTAAACAACATTATTTTCCTCAAAAGTGGTAAGTTCTAAAGCCAATTATTCAAAAGTAGAAGACCATATGTCATAAATTAATCCAACATGAAAGTACTTGGAGTGATTGGGTACTCCATAAATAAGCATGTCGGAATATTTCTGTTTAAAAGTGGCCCATGGAATTGTGTCTGGCAAGGTCATAAGAAGACAATAAGCTTCATATGGTTCCTAGATGGAGTATAAAGGGGAATGGAATGCGTGATCCTTAAGAACCTTCCTTAAACGATCAATATGCGAGGAGACCTGGTCACCTGGCTTCATAGCTAAATCTTACAGATTTGATAGCGTCATACTACGTATTATAACAAAATATAACTAAATTAGTCAACAAAAAAGTATGGTCTCGTAGTAAGGTTTCTAAGTAATTCACAAAGGTTATTTATATTTCACATCATACATTATTTATGTACCTATACATTTTCGAGGGATAACGATTGCTAGTCACTGATTATCCGTCAAAATTTACATACTAACAACCACTAAACTATAAACCTAGTGAGCCGCCTTTTTAGTTTACATTATTTATATACATTGCCTAACAATATAACTGGTACTAACTTCCTAATTATCACTTTCTGAACCAAATTCTTCTTTTAGGGGATCAGTAGTGGGACTGTCATCCATATTTTCATTGGCCTTAGTACTTTTATTAGCATTTCTATGTTCATTCCCGTTATCTTCTGATTGATAAACAACTCTTTTTCTTTCAAGGGTTATGAGTTCCCAAACCAAGGCTTCAAAAGTGGGAACCCATATATCGTAAAATGCCCCTTTATGTAAGTATTTTGAATGATTTGGAGCCCTATTTACCACAAGATCATAGTATCTCTCCTTAAAAGTTTTCCATGGAATAATATTGGGCAGGGTTTTTATAAGACAGTCGGCCTTAAAAGGTTCACTCATAGAATATGCAGGGAACAAAACATTGTGTTCAGATAAGGCCTTCCTCAGCCGTGCCACGTGCTGTGATACTTTTTCGGATGGATCCATAACCAAATCATATGGGTGAGGTCTAGCCATCGTAGTTTCTATAACAAAACAAGTTTAAATATCAATGGCATAAAATTCATGGAGCTAAATGATTATAATAACACACATTAATAAAATCCTATGGTATCTACCCTCTCTCATTTTTTTTTATAGCTCTGATACCAATTTGTAACGCCCTGACATTTTAAGATAAAACAAGGAGTACAAAAGTAACCTTTTTATTTATTAACAACGTTTACAGAAATAAAAAGGAAAACAGAAAAATTGACCAAGGCGCTACCGCCGTATTTCCTCTACAGGAAATACAAGGTTATAATCTTAATTATTAACTTAACACTTGAAGGATTATATTATACAAGTCTATCTTATTTCACATTATTTTTAATACAGCACCAGTTCCTCCCACATTCTTACTCCCGCATTTCCTTAGCACAACAACCTGAAAAGAAATATGAAAGTAACGGATCAGCTAACCACAGGCTGAGTATGACTCCGGTTCCCTATAATGGCCTTACATTCCATTATTTTATTTATTATTATTTTTATTCTTCTCGTATGAGTCTCTCAAGAATACATATTATGGAACAAAGAGAATACTTAAAAAAAATGACACAAATCCTTCACTTATCATAATCATATCGGCCTACTATTACTGAAAAGAGACTTATTACGGAGTCAAGATTCCTCCAGCCTAAGTCCATTTTTGTGTACATAGTAGAAGAAATCCGGGTCTGAGACCCATCTCGGCTTTTGCCGGATAACATAATTAACGTTCATATGGGGCCATACTTTCCCATCCCCTCTTTGTTCATATGGGGTCATACTCCCCCCTTCCCCTCCTTCCATGTACACAGGACAAATTAATGTAGTCTCAATCCAATAATCGTATCCCGAATGCTACAATTGGCCAATGATGCATTATAACGACAGTACCCTTATAACTTTATAAGACAGTAAATAATATAATATGTGGGCAGTATAACGATTATAAGATGAAATTAACAATAAAACTAACATAACATGCTATTTCTACTATCTTATTTCAAATGTAAACAATTACTTATATCGACGAAGGGTTCCGAAATCATACCTTATTTTTAGAGAGAATTAGTGGTATAAATGAAATTTTATAACACACTTATCGCTTTCTTATTGGTATACGTATTCGAGTAAGATGATATATAAACTCGTAAAATGTTCTCAAAATAGTAATGCAAAGCTTACTATTTATAGTAAGTGGAAACTTAGCCTTGAAGAATTCTATTTGGATAAGATTCTCCTACGGAATTGCACGTAGCTTAGTACAAAATACATGGCATGCAAAGCTCTCAAACTACACGCCATAAGGCACGTTGCTTTTAGTGCCAAATCATAGTTCCGTCTTGTTATCTTATGTACCCGTCTTTTCGATATTAACTATATTTTCGTATTAGCGGATAATATAAAAAAAATATCATAAGGGTTAATTAATAATATATATTCTTACCCTTAATCCTTGTGCCCATATCAGAGGGGAAGAAAATAGCAAATTGGAGGGAGTATTATTATTATTATTATTATTATTATTATTATTATTATTATTATTATATACATTTTTTTTTTGAAATATTACAAAAAGGTCAAGGACGGAAATGGATTCTAGCCCATCAAGCATCAATGTCCCTACACCGTCTAGTTTTAATGTCCCAACCCCATATAGTTTAAATGTTGACGCTTACGAACGACCCGAAGGAAGGGAGGCAACGAAAAAGAAAAGGAAGGGTAAAGCTCATATGGCCGTGTCCGACTAGATGTTTACTTCGGAAGATATCTCAGTTATTGAAAGAAATAGACTATCAATGAAAGAGCAAGTTCAGCTTCGACAAAAAAGAATGGATGCAGATTTTAAAATCAAGAACTAAGAGTTCAATACCGGAGAACTAAAATGGATATGAATTAGCTAAACACATTGCTCTCGTAACAAGATTTAAACCCGAAAGATCAAGAAATGAAGGATAAGCTAATTGACAAATATATGTCCCAACTTTAATTAATTAATTATGTTTTAATTTAAGTCTTTAATGCTTTCTTTAATCATGAATCATCGGTTTTAAGCGAGCTACGGATTTAATCGGAAATAAGGAACAACAAAGATAGAGAACCAACAACAATTTAACACACAAATTAAGGGAACCAGCAGCGAAAATTAAACAAAATCGTTTGAACAACAATTTAACGACACCGAAATCGTTTGAACAACAGCGAAAATTAAACAAAATCGGGGATGAAGGCTATATTAAACAGCAGCAACACGGTTTAAATAAAATCAGCGAAAATTAAACAAAATCGGGGATGAATTATATTAAATAGCAGCAACACGGTTTAAGCTATTATAAAAAAAAAGCAACACATTTTAAGCATGTAAGATCTCGTGTGTGGACACAGGGGGCCCACGGGGTCGCTTGGGAAAACAAGCGTCTGCATTTGTGGAATCGCCACCAATTTATTATTGAAAATTGGAAACCGAATACTTCGCGTCATGTCAATCAAGACACAAAATAGTGACATACACACCAAGAACTCGTTACCCTTAGCATTCTATGTCTAGAATGACTCTCGTGGATGCCAATGAACATGGATGTTCATAGAGATCTGGAGTAAGGGGTGAGGGTACGTATTAGGAAGCTCTTTTGATCGAACACCTAATCCCGCCCGCCTCGATAGCGGCCTCTACTAATGATTAGGGAAATCATCTATACTTGATATGTTGTCGATTATATGAATGCAATGCAACATCCAATAAATTAATCCTAGCATGTGAGAATTAACTAAGTCGGTGAACACATAATTAGCACTCATTAATGTCGAATTAGGGTTTAGATTAATGACATGTGAAAACAAGTAAATAAATCATCTAATACGATAAAGATACAATAAATAAAAAGCTATAATTAAAATTACAATAATACAACGAATTCAATGATTTACGTCGAAAATACGTTTACAACGGATAATTTGAGAAAAATAATTGAAAATAAATTAGGTTAGAAAACACGAACAAATTAAGGGTGATAGTACGATTAATAGTCGATTAATACGTAAGCTAACGAATTAGGTCAAAGCAGGAACGGAAGTTCAGAGACAGAACTCAACCCGGAACAGGCGCAACAGTGCTGCATCCCTTGGAAGAGGCACAATGGTCACTGCGTCTGTTCCTGAGGTGAGTTCTGCTGTGAAGCCGGAACTGCATGTTGTTAATGTTCGTTGGTGATTTTAATGATTGATTATCGATATTAGACTCGGATGAAAATGTTAGCATATTATTTACATATGAATTGGTCGTAAAAGCAACAAAATACAAGTTAAAATGGATTATAATGATTTAAGATTTATTAATTACAAATTATAAACAAGTTAAAGTTAATTAGGGTGAATTAGGTTAAGTTATGAAGATGGAAACGATATGAAAAAAACAATGAAAACATGTACAAGAAACGGATTCCTGAAACTTGATATGAACGAATCGAGTCTCTAAAATCCGAGTTTGATGTTGGTAACGAAAACCCGCAAATATGGATTATTAGGGATTTAAGTCGGATAGAATTATTTAGGAACATGCATTAAAATTATTATATACGAACGAAATAAGAGGAAAAGACGGGAAGACGAAAGAAAGAAGATGAATTAACGAAGAACAGAGGAAGAAGAAGAAAAGCAGAAACTGCGGTAACCTCAGGAAGAGGCGCAACAGTTGCTGCGTTTCTTCTCGACGTCCGTCTCCTGTTAATCCGAAAAAACAGTTTGATAAAAGGTTTTGTAAATCGATTTTAAAGGTGTTATCGACGTAAATCTTACAATAATTAGTATAAAGAAAAGGTACAATAATAAAACATGGGATTTACACCCCCAGACTTACATGTTTGACGAAACGAGATTGACTAAGTTTACGATTAGTGATTGCTCTACTCAAATGTACGACGAAAGTGCCCTCGTAAGAGGAATTAAACTAGATTGATTAAATTGATTGAGTGGAGTTGGTCAAATTGGTCGGTCATGCAAAACAAGGCTGGTACTCAGAAGAATCCGAGCTTACGTGGTCCAAAGTTCAAGCACGTAGACGCCAATAAGCAAGAGCACGGTCTTAGAATGCAAAGGGAGAAAAGAAGGGCGGACACTCGCGTGAGAAATATGTGGAACAAAGGTCCCTATTTATACTAATCACACGGAGGAATTGGGTTTCGGTAAAACTTTGGAAATAAATCTCGAGAAGATTTGAAAATACGCATAAAGGAGTTGGGGAAGAGGCGCAACAACCACTGTGGCTCTTGGAAGAGGCGCAGCAGGTGCTGCGTCCTTTCTCCAGAAGTGTCCTCCTACGAAAGAAAGATTTTCCGCGTTTCTGTTATGCAATTGCGGTAGATCTCAACTTTCTTATTGTTTAAAATATAATTTCAGGATATATTTTGCCAAAAGATGAAAAGATTAAATTTATGGAATAGAAATATCCGGAATATTTCAGAACATTCTGACTCGGCATTTTAAACGGTTATTAGAAAATGAAGACGATTTTTGACCCGACTCCAAATGAACTCTAATTACTGTCAAAACGACTGTAATGGCACGTAGATGACGACCAAGGGGTAGACACAAGTATTTGAGCTATCACTTGACGATAAACTTACGAATTGTCATAAATTATTCCGTGTACCAAACATGCGGCCCAATCATCACCGGGTGGTTTGCGGGAGGTGCAGAAATGAGGTATCTACAGAGCCCCCACTTTGACTGAGGCTTGGACAAGGCAAAAGTCAATGTATAGCCATCAGGTCAATCGAAGATTACAACCTGACGACTATGGCGACGCGAGGCGACTCAAGGGGTCTGAGCCAAAGACCTATCGTCGGGAACATTTTAGAGTCTGTCGACTTCCAGGGATGGTCGTTTAAAGTCCATTAGAATACGTAAGGAGGCTCGCCAGCTATATGAAGAAACCATACCTGAGACTTCTTCTTTTCTTGAATGCCAAAAGGAAACAAAACGTAATATCGAAGGACAGCTGGACGTCGGTAGAAACTGCTGGGTGGAATCAGCTCGCGTCGGTCTCAAGCGAACTCCGGCAAAAAATCTTAAGGTTGAATATGATTGCGTCGGTCTCAAGCGAACTCCATGTCTCGAGAAGTGCAATCGGCTGTCATGAACTCTCGCTGGGAAAATAATTAAGGTGTGTCGAAACACCGTCGAAGAAACTCTACTCGTTGTTGCAAGAAAAGTCTTAATAAAGTACTGCGATGATTCATAGTCTGCTCGAAAATACGGGTCCGGACGAAGAACAAATATCAAACGGACCAAATATACGATATATGATGTTGGAGAAGAGGCGCACCAAAGATGGGCCCACAAATAATGAACTTATAACGAATTTTTGAAAATTGAGTTGGAGGGAAGCTGAGGAAGAGGTGCAGCAAGAGCTGCGACTCTTGGAAGGGGCGCAGCACCTGCTGCGTCTTTTCCTGGGTTCGTCCCTGTCTGAGTAAAAACTCGACAGAACCCGTGTTGTTTCATTATTCATAAAACACAAATTCTTCAAATCTCTCTCAAATTCCGACGATATTCTGCCAAAACTTGATCAAAATCTTGCATTTATCATGACTAATCAAGGTATGTGCCTTATTCTTACTTAATTATTAACATTTTACTTAATTTGAGGCGAGAAAATTATGGTTTTCAACCCTAATATGTCGCAAATTTGGGGCTTTTCCCCCAAATGGATTTGCCTTGTAGAATTGAAATTAGAAATGGACAATTGGTAGTGTAAGGAACATAACCATGTGTTCCTTTCGAATTTTTATTGAGTATTGAGCATTTGAGTAGAATTGAGATGGTTTCACAGCTATTTCGTAAACTGCTTCGGAAATGGTTTTAAGATTGCCCATTTGTGATGTAACTTGATATTTGGGATCCTTGTGTGATGGGTAAACTTCCCACCATCTCGGATTTTTGATTCGTGACGGCTTTTTCAGGACACTTTTCTAGGGCATAATCACCGTTATGGTGAAATGCTGCCGAAATTTCGACTCAAACCCATTACTAGACTTGAACTTAGACTTGAATTGACCCATTTTACCACATGAGCGGTCGGGTTTTGAAATAAATGGCCAAAGATGGCGAGAAAAGACCATTTTCGGAGTTTGAAAGCTTAAAAATACCTTGACTGAGGCTCGCCGTCCCTTGACGCAGCCTAACAAGCTCTAATTTTGCAGGTGACGAGGCTTCTATATCAGGGAGGGCTCCCATGGACGTGGATACTGACTTCGACTCTTCTGTTACTTTTGAGGAGGTGTTAGAGGAGGCTTTTGCTGCGGAGGTTGCTGAGGAGGAGGCTGCTGAGGAGGAGGCCCCGAGGCGGGCCAACGTCGGATGAAGTGGTCTCAAGCTAGTGAGGGCACCTGGGTGGGCTGGGAAATGGGATGGTCATCATCTCATTTTGTAACACCCCGATTTATGAAGGAGCCTTTAACAAGACATTCCCTAATAAACCGGACTGTTACAATCTCGGTTTCCCGAGGTAGTGAATAACAAAATAAACTCCAAGGCAAATTATATAATTACTTTAACTTAACTATTACAAAACCTCTTTTACATAAATTTCAAAGAACTAGCATAAATAATAGTGAAAGTCTTCTAAATAATGATCTAGCTACTAAGTCTTCTGATCCAGCGTCTCACGCCCATCAAGCTCCCATCCTATCTCATAACCTGTCAAGTCTGCTCCCCAATATTTGGATCATCACAGGTGTTTACGAATACAGAGGGTCAACCACGAGGTTGAGTAGGGAATACAATGAAACAACAAAGTATGATATGCATGCTCCTCCGTCACCTCCACCTCCACCTCAACTCATATCTCATAACCCGTACAACCCAGCCATACCGATCCCCGGTAGACTATATATCGACCGTAGCCGATCCGCGACTCGCGGTGAGGACACCAGGGCAAGTCTTGCAGAACCCGCCTGGGCCTTATCACAACATCATCATCACTACACTACATCACCACAACATCCTCCATCTCCAATGCATATGAATGCTCAAGAAATTAATGCAACACAATATGTATACATTGAACTGGTAAATCATAGAATCATGCCGGTTACCGAATGTTGTGATAATATACTCAATACGATCAATTCAGTCAAGCACATTCCAGGATATGAATCATAACATGAATCAACAACCACGAATCCAGTCAACGTTCACAGTTTGGTCATATGAAACACAAACAAGTCAACACAATTCAACAACAATGATAATAAGTCAAGTGTATTTCCCTACCTCGATCATGATCAAATAGTTGGGTGCTCAGTAATATTCCACAACAATTCGCCCTCTGAAAGATAAATAAATGATAAACTATTACTTAAACCATTCCCGTTCCCAAAATAGAAAGTTACTAAAATAGAAACCTCTTAAAATGGAAAGTTTCCTTAAATGGAAACTTTCCCGATCTAGCAGCTTTTCCATTTTAACAAACCCGGCTCAAACCCGTCTCTAAACATTTTAAATGACTCGGGAATTAAATTAGCTAATTAAGAATACGATAAATAAAAGATAAAACGAGTTATACGATCAAGAAAATCGAAACAAACATTGAATAATCCTATCAACCCGACTCTTATAACCCGCGCCTTCACTCTCGCCCACACCCCTCACGCGCCGCCTAAACCACCACGACAACCACCAGGCCTGCTCCCCTCTTCGACCCCACCACCAACAACCGACCCCAACCTGGTCGACTGCCGCCGGCGAGTCGAACCAGGGCCGTCATTTGGCCTGGTTCACCACCGTGCCTCACCAAACGCCCCCTGTCCTCGACTCACAACCACCGCAGCCATCACCTAACCCCTGCCAAACCACCACAGCCCTGCTCGCCGTCAGACCACGCACCCAGACGCCGTGGCACCGCCGTTTCGACCTCCCCCGAGTCCACGGTGGTGCCACCCCAACCTAACCATCTAAACCCGCCTGAAAACCCCTGCTTAAACCCGTCTCGATTGTCTCGTCGACAAAGCCTCTGCCGCCATTTCCACCGCCTACAATCACCCTAACCGCCACCAACAGGGGCGCCTCAAACCACCCAATACAATTTCCCGACACCAACCACCATTACCACCTCCCTGAGACACAGGGTGACAACCAAAACCACCCGACAAACGACAAAAGAGAAAAAGAAAGGGGGACTGCTTACCTAAACTGCCACGTAAACCACCACCACGGCCGCCTCAAGTGTCGACAACCACTCTATGCTCTTCCTTGCTGCGCCGTCAACACCCACACTCACTCTCGTTGCTCTCGATTTGCGTGAAGGTTGGGATTTGTGTTTTGAAATGAGGGAGGCGGGTGAGGGAGGAGTGTTTGTAGAGCTAGGGTAAAAATTTAGGTTAAAGATTAGGTTAGATGGTAAATGGGTCATGGGTAACGTGATTGGGTAAATGGGTAAGCTAACGTGACTTCGTTCAGTTAACCTGTCTCAACAAGTTTACGAATAACTCGATCTTACGATATCAATACGACTAAACAATTAACTCGACTCAGTTAGCGATATAAAATACGGGGTATTACAGTCTTCCCCCCTTAAAATGAACTTCGTCCCGAAGTTCGCTCATCTATCAAACCTCCACGCATCACCGTGGTTACCAAAACAGATTTTCTAATATAAGAACTCATGAACTTAGGCCCATAAAACAAAATGTTACATTCTACCCTCCTAAAAAGAAAGTTACGTCCCAGAACTTACTTCATGCAAACATATCACCACGAATCATTCCATCATGCTACTACCGTCGTTCACCTCAAACTATCAGAGCACCATAACAGTAGTTTAATTACACAACATAGAGAACTCATTTGTATGGGTACCACACAACGAAACATCAACTTGATCAAAACCACAATCTACAACTTGATCAAAACCACAATCTATAAACAAGTGCAACATAAACATTAAGATTTTACAATCCTACCCAACTAAAAACATGGTTACGTCCTCGTAACCTCTTTTCAACTTTCATATTCCTATGCAACAAAATCCCTGTCAACACATGTAACAGAAAAGAACACATGATAAGAGATTGCGCAGTAACATTAAAGTCGAAAACAAGGTTTTATTATGGAATTAACTGATTGTCAACAAGTAACACTTATTACTTAGCTCATGCTTGACTTAAAAACACAACATCAAACTAAAAGAACAGCAAGAAAGGAGCTAAAGGTTTACACGGTTTCATAACAGATCGATCATGGCGTTACTAGCTCTAACCTAACAGTTCTTAGGTCGCGCTTACTCTGATTCTGGTGACTTCTATGTCATTCCCTTCCTGGTTCACCTCTTCCCCAAAGTCTGGCTTGGGTGGTTCAGTCGTACTTTCGGCATCAGGTACATTAGCGTAAAATTCGTATCTCAGTGCTTTGATATAAAGTCAAAGGTATGCTCGGGCGGGTAACTGGCCCCGCAGCAGTAATTGGGGTCACGGCATAACCTCATGCAATGGGTGGAAAACTCTCTCATATAGAAGTGTTTTCTGTCCTTTAGTATGCCAGAGTCAGGGATAGTATCGATAAGGGTATACGCTCTTAACTGAGTATTAGTTAAGTACTCAGGGTGCCCATTATGGCCATACTTGTCCATGGCAGCACAAAGTTTCTCACAATGCTCATTGAAGTCAGCATCAAGTGACATGTAACAGTCTCGCGGGTGTACATTGTAGGGATCCATCCTACAAAGTGGAAAGTTAAACAAATTAAGACACAAGGGTGCTACCGTAGAAGGGTGTTAAGATAAAGGATTCATTCACAAGGTTTAAGTGTGCGAAAGTTATATAACAAGTTTTCGTAGTAGTCATGTTGTAATACCAGGGTTTTGGTCAACTCAAGATCATCACAGTTCGCATTATCTACCAGAGAACAACAACCTTAGGAAGATCAACCACAAGGATACACGTATACCAGCATACAATCTAACATTGACCCCACCAAATTCCTCTCCCAAGTCAAAACTATTACTAATTCCGAACAATTGAACCATATGCGCATTCATTCCGCCCTACTACTAATCAATCACCAGGAGTATTAAAACATGCGGTGCATATGCACTACTTAAACACTTTGAAACCATAGAAAACGTAACACGTAATCAAAACCATTTGACTCATCAGACATGCAACACGAGGGTTAGTCAGTTTGTATGATATAAATTCTGAAAACATATTTCCCAATAAAAGTTACAACATATGATCCATGACAACAACTACATTACTTCCATATCCCCCATGTGTTTAACATTTTAGCAACCATATCGTTCAGTTGTGTCCAGCAACTTAGTATAACTCCTTTTCAGCAAAACAAAAGATATCGCATAAATAGCTCAGACATACACATTTGCCCTCATATACTTTGTAGAACCTTATCTATGATAAAAGATTAGCAACTTGAACAACTTCTCCGATTTGCACGATTTGAATAATTAGGCAACTCGTAGGCTCAATTGAATGTAACTATAACGACTATCATTTAAACCAACGCATATCATGTGAATCATCAAAGGGTTATCCCATTATAATTGCCAACATAGTTATCATAAACAATCTTCATTAGAATATAATTGATAGCAACGACTCGAGAATATAGGTATGTCAAATGTCGTGCTACATCAAACAGTTTCCTTGATATCACTCCCATATGACTGCAAGAATCACTTTAGCATTTTATGACAGTATAATAACGAGCATATCCAATAAGGAATAACAACACTGTTTATTATCATGTCATAGGTTTAGGTTCAACTGAAATAATTTAATGCGATGAAGGTATTAAATATAACTATGGGCACACAAACCCACATTAAAGACATTAGAACTCAGATGGCATACCACATGTGTGAACATTTAGACATACTCATTACTACCATCCATGTGTAAACATTTAAACATAATTATTATAAATATTCATGCGGGTATATTAGAACAATCAAGTTAACATTTAACGCCACCAACTTTACCAAGATATGACAATATAGCTTTATATTTATATATATCCGACCACTATACAAATATGATGAACACCAGAGATATTACAACATGGCAAGCATATATAAAATATGCAAACAACCGGACTCGTATAAAACATTTCACCCTCGATTAAGGATCAAATTATGCTATTCTATCTCACTCATACTATCATGCCAACAATGTTATCAACTAAGCTTTAATTTTATCACTTATTAAGATACATAACTACTGAACATACGTGCTACTATCGTCATATGAAAACATTATAAGGTCACATTAATAAGGCTCATGAAATAACCAAACAATTGTATGAAAACTCAACATAGAACACACATTTTACAAGTCATGATTCACGTTGTAACTTCCAAGACCACGAACAAATAACCGTCCGATTAAAACTTGATTCATATTACTTTTATAAAATACGGAGAGTTACAAATACAGGGGAAAAAGAATTAGGTCTAAAGCACAAGAATTCTATTTTTAAAGAATTTTACAACTCAGTTGGTCCAAATAAGTATGTGACAGCAATTGGTCCGAAACTTGGGTCAGTTTGCAAAACTTACTATTTAATATAGAGACATCAAGAATTTTCGTGGCTCATCAATTTGAAAACATATGCGAATCTTATGATCGATGGAGTTAGAATTATGCAAAAATTATTAATACAATTTAAATGAGGATTTTTACAAAATCGTTGGTCAAAACATCACTGCACATGAACTTCCTGACCACAGCCCACTAAAATATTTATTACTCCTAATCCGTATATCCTATAAGCATGAAACTAACGCCAAATGAACACTAACTCACAAGGCTATCTCTCATAAAATTTTCATCCATAGGCAATAAACAGAAAAGAAATGGTAGTAAGTTCAATTAAAGAGTAAAATCAAACAAAACGAGTTTCAGCACTAGGTCATTCTTTACTATGTTACAAGCTCTTATGAACATACTATGTATACTAACCCATCCCAACTTAAATCTCACACTTTGTGCTTACGTAAACATCTATCCCATAGAATCCCTTCGCATCTCGATCTACTCCTGACATCTAAATCACGATTGCTATGACTAGAAACATGCACTTCAATAGTGTTTCAGATTACTATCACAATACTATACTAGCATGGCTTCGGGATCACATAACCGCATATCGCTAGACATATTAGCTCTATCAACACGTCATTCAACATCCATGCAAATAAATATCATCAATTCGCAATTATTTTCACGCTCACGATTACCACAATCCAACACTTCATTGATTATCAACCAGAACACGAAAATTTATTTCTCATCTCCACAACATCATATGATCACGTCATCATTCATACAAAATACTTACTGTAACGTCGTCCTGCAGAATGGTTAGAATATATGGGTCTCAAGGTATACATCAGCTCGATTATATCCAAGGTTTTACTTCTAATTACCCCATTCACTCAATTTATCTCGGGTTACCTGGCTCAAAACTGAGAGGGCAAAAGAGCACGTATTAAGGGCGCCTTCTTAACCGCACTGTGAGCTCCTAACAGTTCCTACCCAGGGGTTCATTTTATTTAGACACTTCCTACGTTCATTGAGTTCATTGGTTTAGGCCTGAGGATCGTTCGCTCTGATACCACTTTGTAACACCCCGATTTATGAAGGAGCCTTTAACAAGACATTCCCTAATAAACCGGACTGTTACCATCTCGGTTTCCCGAGGTAGTGAATAACAAAATAAACTCCAAGACAAATTATATAATTACTTTAACTTAACTATTACAAAACCTCTTTTACATAAATTTCAAAGAACTAGCATAAATAAAAGTGAAAGTCTTCTAAATAAAGATCTAGCTACTAAGTCTTCTGATCCAGTGTCTCACGCCCATAAAGCTCCCATCCTATCTCATAACCTGTCAAGTCTGCTCCCCAATATTTGGATCATCACAGGTGTTCACGAATACACAGGGTCAACCACGAGGTTGAGTAAAGAATACAATGAAACAACAAAGTATGATATACATGCTCCTCCGTCACCTCCACCTCCATCTCAACTCATATCTCATAACCCGTACAACCCAGCCATACCGATCCCCGGTAGACTATATATCGACCGTAGCCGATCCGCCACCGCACTTGTTGAGGACACCAGGGCAAGTCTGCGCAGAACCCGCCCGGGCCTTATCACAACATCATCATCACCACACCACATCACCACAACATCCTCCATCTCCAATGCATATGAATGCTCAAGAAATTAATGCAACACAATATGTATATCATTGAACTGGTAAATCATAGAATCATGCTTAAGCTTCGAATGTTGTGATAATATACTCAATACGATCAATTCAGTCAAGCACATTCCAGGATATGAATCATAACATGAATCAACAACCACGAATCCAGTCAACGTTCACAGTTTGGTCATATGAAACACAAACAAGTCAACACAATTCAACAACAATGATAATAAGTCAAGTGTATTTCCCTACCTCGCATCATGATCAAATAGTTGGGTGCTCAGTAATATTCTACAACAATTCGCCCTCTGAAAGATAAATAAATGATAAACAATTACTTAAACCATTCCCGTTCCCAAAATAGAAAGTTACTAAAATAGAAACCTCTTAAAATGGAAAGTTTCCTTAAATGGAAACTTTTCCGATCTAGCAGCTTTTCCATTTTAACAAACCCGGCTCAAACCCGTCTCTAAACATTTTAAATGACTCGGGAATTAAATTAGCTAATTAAGAATACGATAAATAAAAGATAAAACGAGTTATACGATCAAGAAAATCGAAACAAACATTGAATAATCCTATCAACCCGACTCTTACAACCCGCGCCTTCACTCTCGCCCACACCCCTCACGCGCCGCCTAAACCACCACGACAACCACCAGGCCTGCTCCTCTCTTCGACCCCACCACCAACAACCGACCCCAACCTGGTCGACTGCCGCCGGCGAGTCGAACCAGGGCCGTCATTTGGCCTGGTTCACCACCGTGCCTCACCAAACGCCCCCTGTCCTCGACTCACAACCACCGCAGCCATCACCTAACCCCTACCAAACCACCACAGCCCTGCTCGCCGTCAGACCACGCACCCTGACGCCGTGGCACCGCCGTTTCGACCTCCCCCGAGTCCACGGTGGTGCCACCCCAACCTAACCATCTAAACCCGCCTGAAAACCCCCGCTTAAACCCGTCGATTGTCTCTCGTCGACAAAGCCTCCCGCCGCCATTTCCACCGCCTACAATCACCCTAACCGCCACCAACAGGGGCGCCTCAAACCACCCAATACAATTTCCCGACACCAACCACCATTACCACCTCCCTGAGACACACGGTGACAACCAAAACCACCCGACAAACGACAAAAGAGAAAAAGAAAGGGGACCGCTTACCTAAATCGCCACGTAAACCACCACCACGGCCGCCTCAAGTGTCGACAACCACTCTATGCTCTTCCTTTCTTGTGCGCGTCAACACCCACACTCACTCTCGTTGCTCTCGATTTGCGTGAAGGTTAGGATTTGTGCCGCTGAAATGAGGGAGGCGGGTGAGGGAGGAGTGTTTGTAGAGCTAGGGTAAAAATTTAGGTTAAAGATTAGGTTAGATGGTAAATGGGTCATGGGTAACGTGATTGGGTAAATGGGTAAGCTAACGTGACTTCGTTCAGTTAACCCGTCTCAACAAGTTTACGAATAACTCGATCTTACAATATCAATACGACTAAACAATTAACTCGACTCAGTTAACGATATAAAATACGGGGTATTACACATTTGGGCAGCGGAGAGTCACCTGTCCTATAGGACGGTGAAGAGTTTGGTAAACCTTAAACTCATCATTCTCTCTTCATTTTTCTTTATTCATTTATTTGTTATTTCATTTCTCTTTCACTTCAAGCTAAAGATAGTTTTGCATCGAATCAATATAGGAAGCTGGGAACATGAGGTCCTTTTCCGGCTACACAGCGATGATGGAGGCCTACGAGAGACTGTCAGAGGAGGAGCAGGCCATCATCGAGCTAGGAGCTTTCAGAGCTTTGGTGGGAGCGTGGAGGGAGATCAAGGGAAGGAAGTTTCGGGCTAACCTTTGCCTGGTTCGAGCCTTCCTTGATCGGTATTGGGACACGACCTCGACTTTTCACATGCCGTTTGGTGAGGTCGGGGTCACTCTGGAGGACTACGACATGATTTCTGGTTTGCTGTGCGGAGAGGAGGTTGTGGTGTGGTCGTCGACGGCCATGAGGGTGGACTCGGTCGAGGCTAGGAGGCTGATCGGCTGGAACCTAGCGGCATTTGCTGCTACGGTTCCCGGGCTAGTGCCGAGTACTTACGTTAGGGATTACTTTGCGGGTAAGACCCGGCGTTGGTGACGATAAATGGGAGGGAGGTGGCTCCTCCTCCTTGTACTGCGGAGTAGAGGGCTCGCCTGTGGCTCTTGTGGTTCTTGTCTTCACTCTACCTTGGAAACAAGGGGAGAGGCTGTCGACGAAGCTTCTTCCCTTCCTTTCTGACCTGAGTGACCTAGGTCGCTAGGACTGGGTCACTCCTGGCTTTGCGGTCCTCACACGCTACATAAGGGCCATGGTTCGTCCCGAGCTGGTGGAGAAGGGGACTTCTCTTGCTACTGTCGTTCCTGGGCTGTTGTTGGAGGTAAGAACCTTCACTTCGTATCCCGAAAGATCATTTCTTCTTCTTTTTATCGAATCGTGAAAGATCGTCATCGATTGTCTTGTTTTGCAGGCGTGGGTGTACTCCTACTTTTCGGGTTTTGCGCCCAAGAGGACGGAGCCTGGACCGAGAGCTTATCTCGTTGTGAGGGATTGGGTGATGTGTCGTACGAAGAGCCAGTATTCTTCTTACGATGTCTGTTGACAGGGCGTGAATGCCCTGTAGTTGAGTGGCGTAAGTATTCTGAATCACTTTTCCTTTACTCATCGTCTCTTAGAAATGATCATAGGAATGACCTCTTGTTTGCTTATCTTAGTGGGTGCCTCGGCCCTGGGTGGACTACCCTGACGCTCCTCCTTTTGTGGCTGAGGTCCTCCGACCTAGGAGCTCGAGTCGGTTGCTGTTGAGGACGTCGATGGGTCCAGTGTAGTATCTGGGCGAGCGTTTGACTCGTCAGTGCTCTCGTGATGCTTTCACGGTTCCCATCGATCCTCCTCGGACGATGTTTAGGGAGCCTTCTGACGCTGAGAGGGAGGCTGACCTGGCATACGTCAGTGGCGACGCTCTTCTTCTTCCCGGTGAGGAGTACTCTCTGTTTGTTCGTTGGAGGTTGGCGTACTGGCGGTCGGTCGTGGTAAGTGTTTCGTTTTCCCTTTTTGAGTTAACTTGACAAAAAATGATGAATGATCATAGAATAAAGACTTCATTTTAATTTTGCAAGAGGTTGAGGAGGCGGGCGTCGAGACTCCAGCGTACCCCGAGACCTTTGAGTACACCGACGCGGCGGGGATGACGATGATCTCCGAGCTCCACGACTTTGGCGAGGCGGTGACCGATGCTGGTCTGGATGAGTGGCAGCACTTGGTTAGGAGGGTAAGCCCTTGATTTAGCTTTTGTTGTTGTATAATAATACATTCGTCCATTTCATTGAAAATCCTTGTTTATTGAAATGCAGGTGGCGTCATCCCGGTACGTGGCATTGTGGAGGGTGGCCAACTGGCTTTGAGCTACTGCCATCGAGGCACTTGCTGGCGGCCGAGGACGACAGGTATGAACCTTTTATTTAGTTTATTTCAAATTCTGTTGTAATTTCTCGTACTTGAAATGACTGAAATGAGGTATTTCTTTGTCATTTGCAGAGGGAGCGTGACCTGGACCAGGAGCTGGCACGGTCCTAGGAGGAGACGGCTCGCCTGTTGAGGGAGTTAGAGGTTCGGGATGCCGAGATTGCTGCTCTTGAGGCGAGGGTCACCGAGCGTGGCGATGACCAGGAGTAGTGGTCTTTGTTTTTTTTTGTTGCCTTCACATTTTGTACATTTAGGACTTCATTTTGGACTTTTGGAACTTGCTTTGGGCAGGAGCCCCTGGTTTGATGTTCATATGGCATTTTGATTGTATATATATTGGCCTGAGTGCCTTTGCTGCTGGGTTGTCTTGTTTGTTCCTGCAGGTTAGCTTTGAACAGGTTTGGTAGATGACGGTTTACGCCGTCATGCTGCCAAAATTTACATAGAAATTGCACATAGAACACATATTGTATACATATGGCTTGAACTAGCGCAAACCAAGGAAAAGGCATAAAAATGAAAAAAAATGAAAATTTTTTTTTTGCAAAAAATGACCGGACGATAGGGAGGAAATAACCGGACGGTAGGGAGGGCTACCCCCTAAAAAAAATGAAAAAAGAAATGTATAAGTTTGAAATGAAATGTGAAATGGGAGTGAAATGATTCCCCCAAAAAAGAAAATAAAATGAAATGGGTAAGTGTGCTTATTTGACGAAAATGTCGATTTCGTCTCGAGAAGCGTGCCCGCAAGATTAGGAAACATAAAATATGGTAATCGACGGAATTACCAAAATAATAACCCATAGGAATAGGAAATTATGCCCGAAGGAAATTAGGAAAGATACAACGCGGAAAAATCACAGAAATCCTCTGAGGAAGAGGCGCAACACGAGCTGCGATCCTTCGAAGAGGCGCAACAAGTGCTGCGCCATTTCCCCAGTTCGCCAGTTCTGACGGATTTTAGGAAAGAACTTTTAGTATAAATATAGACGTTGAGGGAGCTTTTATTCACATAATTCTTCCGTTCTTCTTTCGTCTATTATATAAAACTCTCCTTAAAATATACATCATGGATGCTTTGGAGAACCGTCTCAAAGAATGGACAAACGAATTTACAAATGTCGAGAAGCATGATATGGGTGCTTTCAATGTTGGATCAATCTTGAGTTTGAAACTGGTGAACGTTGTAAAACCATTCTTGGATGCTTGTCTCGAATAATGGGACCCTAATTACCACGTGTTTACCTTCTCCGGTGGTGATATCTGTCCGTTTCCTGAGGAAATTGCTACAATTGGAGGATGGAATCCGGAATATATGCCTGCTATAATCTCTAGCTCTCAATGGTACAAAAACAAGTTTAGAGATTTGCTTGGACTAACTAGAGCCAAGGTTGACCGTCTGGTGACCTCAAAAGGGGTCCGAATGCTTGATACTATTGACCGATATATAAGTAGGGAAGACCCTTCGATCTCTTATACGGCGAGGCGTAGAGCATTCGGGTTTTACCTATTGCATGGTTATGTCCTCCAAGGGCATGTGGATAAAGAAATGAGAGGAGATCCTCGTTACTTGAGCTTTGTTGAGCAAATGGAGCTGCGCAGGAGCCCAGCTTCTCTGTGCCTAGGAGAGATCATTTTGGGGTTGGATAACAGGAAAGCCAACCGCAAGCTTCCTTATTTGGAAGTCCGATCATTTTGCAGGTAAGAACGCAACCCTTTCTTCTTCTTCTTTTTTTCGTTTTTTTCGTTTTCGTTGAACTTTAATTCCTGTCTTTGGTAGGTTTGGCTCATGGAGCGTCTGCGGTTGATCGAGCCCCCAGCTAATGTACCCGGATACCATGCTCGGCCGATTGCGATGAGGACCAGACTCTATATGGTGGACTTCACTCGAGTGTGCAACTATTGGCAGAATAAGCTGAAGAATGAAGATGTTCCTTTGATCAGATGGGTTGTGCCATGGTGGCATTTGAAGTCAGTTACTGGAGTGTCATCTTTGGATCCTACTCGATCGGTGCGCATTCCTAGCTTGGAATTTATGTTATGCATCTTCCCGGAGAGATTGATGAGGCAGGTGGGCCTTATACAGACGATTCCCAAGCTTGATATTGTTCCTCAGACTGCGGTGGCGCATACTACCGAGAGTCGTAGAGAATGGGCCCTCAGGTTGGCTCAGAGAAACATGTGGTTCCTACAGTCTTCTGTTAGTGCGCTATAGGTTTCAGATTCCTATTTGCAATGGAGGAAGGCTACTACGCCTGAGAAGCGCGAGAAATTGAGGAAGCGCGAGCCTGTTGCCTACAAGATTCGTGAGGTAGCAAAGGAGAACGAGAAGCATTTGACTCAGGGGGAAGAAGAAGCCGAATTCTGAGTTGTTCATCCGTCGAAGAAACCGAAGACTTTTCTTGTCGCAGAGATGGTGGTTGATCGAAATGGTAAGGCTAGACCGCGAGAGAGACCTTTGGTGATTAGGTCTGAGATAACGTAGGAGCGCCTGGCTCGTGGTCGAGATAAAAAGTATTACAAAAATGATAAAGGCAAGGGAAAGATGGAAGAGTAGCCTAAATCGTAGTATTATTTATTATTATTATTATTTGTAATAAGTGGTGGGGTTTTTAGAATCCTAGCCTATTTATTGTTAGCATTTTTATTTATGTGGCGTACTATTATTATTTATGGAAGAAAGAAAAAATGATGAATAAAAAGGTTAATTAGTTATGAAATTATTGCGATTTCCTTTCTTTTATTATTCTTGTCGAATTTCAGATGCAAATGCAAATGTCCTTCTATTTACATTTAAAATAATTGGTTGTATCCCGTGAAGGATTGCCTACATATTCATTTAAAAATAAAATCAAACCTGCGCGTAGTTCAAGTAAATGTAAAAGAATAATTGTTCTAAGCAGGAGCTTGTAGCGAACTAGAAATTGAGCATGAGCCGTGCTTACTCGTAGAATACAATTTAATTTATTTGATGACATGAGGATGACGAATTGTCAGAATGCAAGAGCAAGGTGACATAAGCTTTATTTCAGCGGGCCAGGGGCCGTTTTTGTTTCGTGTCGTATGAGCGGCACGTGGGTTTTACGCGAGGCGCATTTTTGTCCTATTCTAGGCATAATATCGTTTTAGTTGGTCGAGGTTAGTCGGATTGGCAAACTCATTCCCATCTAGGTCTGTGATTCTAACCGCACCCCTCGGGAGTATGGACTTGACCAGAAATGGTCCTGCCCAGTTGGGTTTGAACTTTCCTCGCGGATCGACAGGTAGAAGAGCTCTAACTGATTTGAGGACTAAATCTTCTTCTTTGATATTTCTGGGTTTAACCCTTTTGTTGAAGGCTCGTTTGATACGTGCCTGATATGTTTGCACATTATGTAATGCGCGCAATCTTCGTTCATCCAAGAGGATGAGTTCTTCATATCTATCTCTTTTCCAGTCGGTTTCTGGAATTTGGCTTTCGAGCAGGATGTGTAAGGAGGGGATTTCTAGTTCGACTGGTTGCACAGCTTCCATGCTGTAAGTCAAATAGAAAGGAGTAGCCTAGTGGGTGTCCTAACGGATGTGCGATATCCCCATAAGGCGAACGGTATCTTACTGGGCCAATCCTGATAATTATCGATCATTTTCTTGAGGATTGTGACAACATTCTTATTGGGTGCCTCCACCGCATTATTAGTTTGTGGTTTGTATGGCGAAGAATGGTGGTGTTTGATTTTGTACTTGACTATCAATTGTTCAGTCTCAGCCTGGAAATGTGACCCATTGTCACTGATGATCTCATGTGGGCAACCATATCGACAGATGATATTGGTTTGTATGAACTTTGCCACGTTCTTGGCTGTGAGACTAGTGTAAGATGATGCCTCTACCCATTTGGTGAAATAGTCGATAGCCACCAGAGTGAAACAGTGACCTCCTATTCCGGCTGGGGTGATCTTCCCGATGATGTCGATTCCCCAAGCAGAAAATGGCCAAGAAGATGTCATGGTGTAGAGTAGTGAAGGAGGGACGTGTTGCACATTTCCGATGATTTGGCAGTTGTGACAATATCGGACATATTTGATGTAATCGGATTCCATTGTGGTCCAGTAATATCCCAGGCGCGTGATTTTATTTGCCATCATTGGTCCACTCATGTGAGGGCCACATTCTCCATCATGAACTTCTTCCATCACTTGTTGTGCCTGTGAATGATCAAGGCAATGCAAGACTACACCAAGAGGTGTTCTTTTATATAATTCTCCTTGCATAAGGACATATTAGGAGGCTAGTAGGCGCATAGCGCGTTGTCCTCTCTTATCCATATCCGGCGGATAGGTGCCATTGAGCTTGAAGTTTATGATTGCTTGAAACCAAAGCTCCCCTGGGTTTTCTTCTTCATCTATGATTTGGTGCACATACGCTGGTTCTGACCGTCGTTCTATGCATAAAGGCATTTCTTTCATATCGTCTGACATGTTAATCAGGGATGCAAGTTTCGCAAGAGCGCCTGCAAACTGATTTTCTTCTCGAGGTAAGTGTAGATAAGTCACTTGATCGAAGAACTGAGCGACTTGGTCTATCCTGGCCTGATAGGGTGCTAGACTTTCACTTCGAATTTTCCAAGATCCCGTAATTTGGTTGATAATCAAGGATGAATCCCCGTGAACTCGAAGATTCTTGATGCCTAAGTTTACTGCCGCTTGTAGCCAAATGAGGCAAGCTTCGTATTCTGCTGCATTATTTGTCACCTCGAAGTCGAGTTTGACAGAGATTGATGTATGTTCACCTTTAGGAGAAATGAGCAACACTCCTATTCCAAATCCTCTTAGATTCGATGCTCCATCAAAATAAAGGTCCCAAGAGTCTACATTGGTTTGGAGTATATCCTCATCTGGAAATGACCATGTGTTTATCGCTTGGGTGTCGATGAAGGGATTTTCCGCGAAGAATTCGGCGACGGCACGCCCTTTATAACCTTCAGAGGTACGTATTTGAGATCGAACTCTGAGAGCATTAAGGTCCATCTTGCCAAGCGTCCGTTGAGAACGGATTTTTCGAAGAGGTATTTGACAGGATCCATTTTGGAGTACACCTTGACGGAATAGCTTAGCATGTAATGGTGTAGCTTCTTTGTTGCCCACACAAGAGCGAGGCATGTCTTTTCGAGTGGAGTGTACTTGCATTCATACTCCAAGAACTTCTTACTAAGGTAGTAGATAGCTCTTTCTTCTTTTCCGATGGTTTGTGCTAGCATAGCCCCCATGGCTGTTTTGGTCACTGTGAGATATAAACCAAGAGGTTGATCTCGTTGAGGAGGCATGAGCATTGGTGGTTTGGCTAGTATCTCCTTGATTTTGTCGAACGCTTTTTGACAGTCGTCATCCCATATGGTGTGATCTGTTTTCTTTAACTTTTTGAAGATGGGTTCGCAGATCATGGTAAGTTTCGATATGAATCGACTTATGTATTGCACCTTGCCTAAAAATCCTCTAACCTCCTTCTCTGTCTGAGGTTGTGGCATTTCGATTAAAGCTTTAATTTTGGAAAGGTCGATTTCTATTCCTCGTTGACTGACGACATATCCCAGAAGCTTGCCTGATGTTACCCCAAATGCACATTTCTGAGGATTGAGCCTCATGTTGTACTTTCTTAGTCTTAGGAAGAATTTGCGAAGGTTATTAATGTGTCTTTCTCTATCCTTGGACTTGAAAATCATGTCGTCTACATATACTTCTACTTCCTTATGCATCATGTCATGTAGGAGTGTGGTTGCAGTGCGTTGATACATAGCTCCAGCATTGATTAGTCCGAACGGCATAACAGTGTAGCAATAGGTGCCCCATTGAGTAACAAAGGCGGTCGTATGCATGTCTTCTATAGCCATCTTGATCTGATTATATCCTACATATTCGTCCATGAAGGACAATAATGCGTGATCTGCTGTATTGTCTACCAATATGTTGATATGTGGTAGAGGAAAGTCGTCCTTGGGACTCGCTTTGTTCAGATCTCTGAAATCAACACAAACACGGATTCGCCCATCCTTTTTGGGTACGGGTAATATGTTGGCCACCCAGTCTGAATACTCGGAAACTTTGATGAACCCGGCCTTGAATTGTTTATCAACTTCTTCTTTGATCTTAAGAGACCATTTTGTCCTCATTCGACGAAGCTTCTGTTTTACAAGTTTGAAACCTGGTTTTATCGGAATTCTGTGCTCTGCAATATCCCTGTCGATCCCTGTCATGTCTTTGTAGGACCAAGCAAAAACGTCTTTGAACTCGTGCAGGAGGTCTATGAAACTAGCCCTTTCGGTTGGGCTTAGGGTTGTCCCTATCCTAAGTTCTTGGGGTTCTAGTTTGGTTCCTACGTTGATGGGATCAGTGTTCTCTATAACTCGTGCCCCTTCCCCATCTTGTAATATTTCTTTAGCTATGTAGGGAGGTAGTTCGATTGAGTCTGGTTCTGGGTCATTCTCATTATCATCGTAAATAGAATTGCATTCAGAATAGCATAAAGAGTAAGCAGAATCTGATTTATTCATATTAAAATTTGAAAAGAGTTGAAACAAAGAAGCCATGTGTTCAGTAGTCAGTGGCGGCAAAGGGACAGCTGTTGGGACATTTCCCGAAATACTGTTACTACTTAATGCTATGGTAGGAGAAACAAGGGAATTGGGAGTGACGACAGGAGGAGACTCTCTAGGGACTTCTCTAGACTCCAACTCTGATTCCATCTCCGACTCCGACTCTGACTCGAATTCGTTGTCTTCTAGTTCTCCTTTGAACATCTCTCCTTCTCCAATGGTGAGCTTGAAGAGTCTTCCTTGGTTGTTTGTCCATTTGATTAATTTTCTCCATCCTCTTTGTTGATCTAGATTGGTTTCGGTGATTAACGCAGCAGGGTTGAAATGGTCGTCTTGAAGTATCATGGTAATGATCTCATCCTGCGCAGCTTTAACAAATCGATCTTCTCCAAATAGAAGGCTAACAGCCTATTCGTCTAAGTAAGGTGCTTGACGAGTCTTGACGGTAGGAACCGTTTCTGAAGGAATGAAGTAGCAATCGTGAAAGATCTCAATTCCAGCTAGTTTCCTTTCGATGTAGTGCTAAGGTTCGGGGAACCCATGAAAGTATTCTTGACTCCCTTCTTTATCGAAGTATCCATTTAGGGTAGGAAAGTAGGGTCGCATTTGGATTCCCACGTTCTTACGGTTTTGGAACTGTGTGAGCATCTCTAAAGCTTTTTCTTTCGTGGGTTTGTATCTCAATCCTAATGGTATCCTTTGAGAGTTTCCTTCTTTATAAGGTGCGAAGGTATTTCTTCGGACAAGATTCAATGGCATCCCCGGGAAATATCCCTGAGACTTGAGTATGTGGTTGACCACTAAATTGGAGTAGGGATTGAAGTACAAGGGTGTCAGTTCGCTTTCTACAAGGTTTATGCTATGGAAGCTCCCAAGTTCGTATACTGGATCTGTAATGTAATACTCCGTATTTTAGTTGGAGTACTCGGTCGAGTACTTGGTTGGTACTCGGTCGAGTGTGTGTTACTCGGCCGAGTGCACTTGACCGAGTAAAGCGGTTCAGCAAGTTGACGGTTTATTTTATGTTTTGACCAAGGATATCGTTATAATACTTATATAATTTCTAGTTCATTTTAACATCTCTATAAACCATTTTCTAAACCTAGAGAGAGGGAGAGGAAGAAGAGTGTCGAGCCTTTCATTGGATTGGAGATTTCTCATCTTTTTCAACCTAATTCGATTTCCTTGTTGGTAAGTCGATTTCATTCAATTGTTTACACTATTTTAAAGTCGTCTTCTTCGAAAAGTTTGAAAAGAGAGTCCTGTTTATTTGAAGTTTAGTTTATTCATATCAAATCTCGTGGTAAAATTCCTTATGGTTTGTCCTAGGTGATTTATTTATGAACATGTCGCTGAAAAGTCCGCGAATCTGATTTGGTTGTGGAAAATGATTTGAAACCCTAATTTGTATGTCGATTCAGTTTTGGGGCTTTTTCATACATCATCTTTGTAGAGTCTATATGACAATAGAATTTGGAATTTCTGAAAAATAATGTTTTAAACTCGTTTTATGAATCAATACTTTTTATGCGACGGATTCTGTCAGCTTTTGGAAATCAGTCTAAAAACCTTTAATAAATTTGGAATTTGAGAAAACGTCGTTAGATATAATTTGTATCTAAGACTCATGGGGTTCCAATCCAATTGGCCTTGTATCAGTTTGAGTTTTATGGAATTAGTTATGTATTTTATTCCGAGTCTGTCATGTGCTGGAAAATCAGGAAAGTCGTGTTTGTTCTTTAAGTTGATATTCCTATTAAGTTATGATAAGTCTAGGTTATGTGCATGATTAATTGATTTAGTAGGTGGTAACTATACATAATTATGTTATGTAGGTGAAGGATCATAATTGATTGCTTGAGTGTGCTTGGATTGTGAAAAGGTAGGGTTTCTCCGACTCAGTACTGTTAATTGATTGAGATTGCATATGTTTTATAATTGTTGTTATCTGCTGATCATCGGGGGTTGGGTGTTGTGGTGACGGTATTGGTGTGGTTGTCTTTGTGACGGTTGTGGTGTTGTGGACAATTTTGTGATCTTTGTGTGTGTGATTGTGGTGGAGTCACTTGCGGGAGTGGCTTCACACCCTAGTTCGCCTTCCGTGGAACCCGTCACGGGAGGGGATGTGCATATTAAGGGACGAGGTTTGTTAGTCGCTCATTGATGAGATGGACTAGGTGGGGATGGGCTGCGGTCACCCACTGGCGGCGAGGATTACATTGCGATGAGTAATCGCGGGGCTACACACTTCGGTGTGTAGTCGGATTCTTGTGTGAGATCGGGAGACCGGGGATGGAGGATGATCGGTGATTGCATATTGTAATTGTCTTAATTTGATTATGCGAATCGACCCCGTGTTGTTGTTTTGTAAAACTGCGGTGATCCATTCGGGGATGGTGAGCGATTATGACAGTGTAATGCGAGATGTTTAGCTATGGGACAGTCATGGGGAGTCATCACTCGAGTCTAGCTTCCGCCATCAAGAGACTTAGCTTGCATTCTTTGTAGTTATTAGACCTTTCACAGTTATACCTTGGTTTGGTTTTGGAATCATGTAATCACTAACTCTTTATACTTTAATAAAGGTTGTTTGGAATTGGTAACTTTGATATACTAACCTCGGGAAACCGAGATGGTAACAGTCTTTCATGCTAGGGTAGTCCTTGGTAAGGTACCTTGGTATGAGGGGGTGTTACATGTAATCACTTGGTTGCTTGACATCTTTTCTATTAATGCCTTGATAGGTGACGAAGTGATCGTCACTACTTTGCCATGTAGTGGGATCCTGATTTTCTGATGGAGGGTGGATGTTACCGCTTTGGAAGCGTGAATCCAAGGCCTTCCCAGAAGTATGTTGAATGACGCTTCGATATCCACTATCTGAAAGTTAACCTTTCGCTCAATCGGCTCTGTGGCTATGGTGAGGTTGACTAGTCCTACCACTTTTCGTCGTGTACCATCATATGCGCGAACACCTTGGTTAGTAGGGTCCAATCCGACTCTTTCATGCCTAACTTATATGTTGTTTATAATGGTATGACGTTGACTGCAGAGCCATCATCTACCAAAGTCATAGACACATTCTTCTTTAAACAAATGACAGTAATATATAGAGCCAATTGTGACTAGCGCCAAAAGGTGGCAAATCCTCATCCGAGAAAGTAACTGGGTTACTTAGCTTAGTTGAATCTTGGAAGACCAAGTTGACTACGTCATCAGGTGTAGAGTTATGTGCCACGTTTAGTATAACCAAGGCTTGCAGTAGAGCTTGACGATGAGGGAATGAGCTTGCAACTAGTTGCCAGACTGAAAGATCAGCTAGAGGTGGCAATCGGGTCACTCGGGTCGGTTATGGGTCGGGTCAAAGCGGGTCGGGTCATATCGGGTTCGGGTTATGTCGGGTCAGTGACAGGTTCGGGTCGGTTCAGTTCATGTCGGGTCGTCTTCGGGTCGGGTCATCAACGGGTGGCAAGTCGGGTCGGGTCATTAGCGGGCCAGTGTCGGGTCAGGTTATCAGCATATATTTTATCTTATATATTTTGTTTTAGATGGTAATTTTATGTTTAAATAATAGGTAGGTGTATTAATTGTAGTTTTAAGTGAAAATAATTAAGATAAATATCAATTTGGGGTTATTTAAACCATTATTAAGCTAGTTCATTATCGGGTCATCTATCGGGTTGAGAAAATATCGGGTCACGGGTCGGGTCGGGTCGATTCAGGTCGGGTTCGGGTTGGAGAAAATAAGGTTGTTATCGGTTATCGGGTCGGTTCGGTTGGGTCGGTTCGGTTTCGGTTCACCCAATTTTCGGGATGTATCGGGTCGGGTTTTGGGCGGGTCGGGTCGGGTTCCTTGGGTCCGGTCGGCTTTTGCCAGCTCTAAGATCAGCCTTTGTCTTCTGTAATTGCTTTAGCAAGTGGTCAGTAGATGTATCTTCGCCATCATTTGGCGTGACGACGTTGGTGTTAATAACTGGACCATTAGCTATGAGACCATTTTGAGAAACATTCTGATATGGACGCCCTGAACGAGTAAGGTGGTCTATATATTAGTCTTCAATATTTTTGACTATGTCCTCACTAATCTTGACTAGGTAGTGTTCGGTGAGGTATTCATCTTCATCATCAACGGCCCATATGCCGTTGACAGTAGCAAGCTCTCTCAACCTTATGATTTCAGCTTCTAAATGGATTATTTGATCGATTAGGCCATCAACCACGGTTACCACTTCTTGCATTGTAGAATTTCGAGAGAGATTTAGTGGCGTGCTCTTCTTAGGCATAGTACTTAGATTGCGGAGAGATGCCACTACATTTTCTAGTTCTGAGACTTGTCTATTCACGCTCCTTGCCCATGCAACAAAGTCGTCTATGGTAGGAGAAATGGTGGAGTAATTCCCTTCGTCTTCTAATGCATGGATTTTATCTTCGGTTGGAGAAATAAGGTGTGAACAATCTAAGGTAGATTCTTCATTTGTAATCCTCAGAACTCCAAGAGGATTATGAGTATTGTTAGGCTTACCTCAAGGAGGTCTGGGTAGGCGACCGTCTTCATCATGTCTTAAAGGACATGTTTTAGCTTGTAACATTTCTCTGTATCGCGTCCCTTATCTCTATGATATTCACAGTATGAATTTTTGTCCCAACTTTGATTTCTTTTCTGGGTCAGGTGTAGGCCCTATGGGTTGGAGCTTACCCTGTTTCATCAACCTCTTTAAAGCATTGGAGTATGTGTCGCCAATGTTTGTAAACTTCCTTTGTGGGTTATTCTTCTTTGATGATTCGAGAAGGTTACCCTCATCAGTCTTGCTAGTGGAGCCATAAGAACGACTCGTCGAGCCTTGATATCTACGACCTACCATTTTGGACAAGAGTCCTTTACGGATGTCATCTTCAATTCTTGTCCCTAGCACAGTTAAGTCCTTGAAGGTTTTAATGTTTTGGTACCTCAAGTGATTTGCGTAAATGGGTCTTAAATTATCCACGAATTTTTCCACAAGGGTAGCTTCATCCGGAAACTCAACGAGTTGTGTACTAGTCTTCCTCCACCTACTTAGGAAGTCGGTGAAACCTTCTTTCTCGTTTTGGGTAAGAACCTCTAGAGTGCGCATATTGACTTTGATTTCAGCATTATCCGCGTATTGTTTAGCGAATTCGATTGCGGCGTCATCCCAGGTGGCAATCTTCTTGTGCTCTAGGGAATAGAACAATTGCTTAGGAACGGTGTCAAGAGATGAAGGAAAGATCTTTAAGAACATCTCGGGTTTGATGCCTTTGATAGACATGTAGTCTTTGAAAGCACGAATGTGGTTCAAAGTATTTTCATATCCCTTGAACTTCGGGATGTCAGTCATATTGAAGTTGATTGGCAATTTGGTGTTCACGGCCTCATACTTGCGATTTTTTCCCTATATATATCATCTCCTTTGAGGTACATCAGTTGCTCCTCCAAGTATTGGAGTCGCTTCTCAGCTTCACTTGGACCTGCTGGAGGGTCTTGCCCAACATAGGGTGGAAGGTTGTCATTCACAAATTCACTAGGGACTTCATCTTCTGCAGGAGGGAGTCTAGTTTCCACAGCAACAATTCGGCCCTCAATTGTGTTGAGGTGATCATAACTTGGTCTTGGCTTATTTGGAGACGAGCGAGCGCGGCTAGGATTTGAGCATTACCATTTTGGGGTTGACCGTTGGTGCTTGTGGTACTAGCTTCAGGCATCTTGGAAACTGGACAAGAGATCGACGACGAATCAGAACACGATCGACCATTGTAGCACACTTACTCAAAGAAAAGACTCGAACTTGTGAAGTAAGAGTGTGCCACTTGTGTAAGTGAGGTTTGAAAATGACAAAGTTTTGAAATGTTTGTCCTAATCAACTGTAGTGTAGTTGTAGGAGTGTTGACTTGAAGCGAGGTTTTGAAATGGGCTTTTTGAGACTCGACGTTTGACTCGACATTTGGGTAGAGTTTCGACTCATTTTGCGCTAATTTGGGCCATTTTTCGAAAATATTTACATTTTGAAAAGGTTTTTTTGATTTTACAAAATTCGTCATGGTTTTGCTTAGAAAACGGTGATCACATATGATACAAGCATTCAAACAGGCATTATAATGGTATGCTGAGTGCATTTAAAAGGGTTTTGGTTTAAAGGGTGGGTTGCCATACCGAACAATCAATCTCGGGGTCTGTGGAGAGGCTCGTACCAAATAGGAGTAAGGCCGATTCCTAGTCCATTCCCTTGAGTAGTGAAATCCCTTGATACAAACAGGAGTAAGCATCATGGTATGGTTGACGTCAATCGCTATTCATCCTTAGGCCCAGATAAGAATTTAGACCGTCCAGACGGGACGATTGGTCGAATGGGTTGGGTTGGGCCTAGGAAGGCCGACTAAAACGATCTAGGAAGATCGAGTTATGAAAACCGACAACTGTCTCGTATAAACTATTCCCTAACCTTGTTAAAGTTTCACCCTTGACAACACGTAAGTGTATTACTCCCCAGCGGAGTCGCCAAACTATGGACACGGGGGGCCACGGGGTCGCTTGGAAAAACAAGCGTCTGCATTTGTGGAGTCGCCACCAATTTATTGTGGAAAATTGGAAACCGTTCGAATACTTCGCGTCATGTCAAGACACAAAGTAGTGACATAGACACCAAGAACTCGTTACCCTTAGCATTCTATGTCTAGAATGACTCTCGTGGATGCCAATGAACATGGATGTTCACAGAGATCTGGAGTAAGGGGTGAGGGTACGTATTAGGAAGCTCTTTTGATCGAACACCTAATCCCGCCCGCCTCGATAGAGGCCTCTACTAGGGAAATCATCTATACTTGATATGTTGTCGATTATATGCATGCAATGCAACATCCAATAAATTAATTCTAGCATGTGAGAATTAACTAAGTCGGTGAACACATAATTAGCACTCATTAATGTCGAATTAGGGTTTAGATTAATTACATGTGAAAACAAGTAAATAAATCATCCAATACGATAAAGATACTATAAATAAAAGCCTATAATTAAAATTACAATAATTACAACGAATTCAATGATTTACGTCGAAAATACGTTTACAACGGATAATTTGAGAAAAATAGAAGAAAATAAATTAGGTTAGAAAACACGAACAGATTAAGGGTGATAATACGATTAATAGTCGATTAATACGTAAGCTAACGAATTAGGTTAAAGCAGGAACGGAAGTTCAGAGACAGAACTCAACCCGGAACAGGCGTAACAATGCTGCGTCCCTTGGAAGAGGCGCAATGGTCACTGCGTCTAATCCTGAGGTGAGTTCTGGCTGTGAAGCCGGAACTGCATGTTGTTAATGTTCGTTAGTGATTTTAATTATTGATTATCGATATTAGACTCGGATGAAAGTGGTTTAACATATTATTTACATATGAATTGGTCGTAAAAGCGAGAAAACACAAGTTAAAACGGATTATAATGAATTAAGATTTATTAATTACAAATTATAAACAAGTTAAAGTTAATTAGGATGAATTAGGTTAAGTTATGAAGATGGAAACGATATGAAAAAAACAATGAAAACATGTACAAACGACGGATTCCAGAAACTTGATGTGAACGAATCGAGTCTCTAAAATCCGGGTTTGATGTTTGTGACGAAAACCCGCAAATATGGATTATTAGGGATTTAAGTCGATTAGAATTATTTAAGAACATGCATTAAAATTATTATATACGAACGAAATAAGAGGAAAAGACGCGAAGACGAAAGAAAGAAGACGAATTAACGAAGAACAAAGGAAGAAGAAGAAAAGCAAAAACTGCGGCAACCTCAGGAAGAGGCGCATCAGTTGCTGCGTTTCTTCTCGACGTCCGTCTCCCGTTAATCCGAAAAAACAGTTTGATAAAAGGTTTTGTAAATCGATTTTAAACGTGTTTTCGACGTAAATCTTACAATAATTAGTATAAAGAAAAGGTACAATAATAAAACATGGGATTTACACCCTCAGACTTACATGTTTGACGAAACGAGATTGACTAAGTTAACGATTAGTAATTGCTCGACTCGAATGTACGACGAAAGTGCCCTCGTAAGAGGAATTAAACTAGATTGATTAAATTGATTGAGTGGAGTTGGTCAAATTTGTCGGTCACGCAAAACGAGGCTGGTACTCAGAAGGATCCGAGCTTACGTGGTCGAAAGTTCAAGCACGTAGATGGCAATAAGCAAGAGCACGGTCTTTGAATGCAAAGGGAGAAGAGAAGGGCAGACACTCGCGTGAGAAATATGTAGAACAAAGGTCCTTATTTATACTAATCACACGGAGGAATTAGGGTTTCGGTAAAACTTTGGAAATAAATCTCGAAAAGATTTGAAAATACGCAGAAAGGAGCTGGGGAAGAGGCGCAGCAACCACTGCGGCTCTTGGAAGAGGCGCAGCAGGTGCTGCGTCCTTTCCCCAGAAGTTTCCTCCTGCGGAAGAAAGATTTTCCGCGTTTCTGTTATGGAATTGCGTTAGATCTCAACTTCCTTATTGTTTAAAATATAATTTCGGGATATATTTTGCCAAAAGATGAAAAGATTAAATTTATGGAATAGAAATATCCGAAATATTCCAGAACATTCCGACTCGGCATTTTAAACGGTTATTAGAAAATGAAGACAGTTTTTGACCCGGACTCCAAATGAACTCTAATTACTGTCTAAACGACCGTAATGGCACGTAGATGATGACCAAGGAGTAGACACAAGTATTTGAGCTATCACTTGACGATAAACTTATGAATTGTCATAAATCATTCCGTGACCAAACATGCGGTCCAATCATCACCAGGTGGTTTGCGAGAGGTGCAGAAATGAGGTATCTACACCGTGAGAAATCTCAATTTTAAAATTAATTAATAATAAGAGTCGCAAGTAGGTTTTATAAAACGGATTTTCTAATATGTGCCCTTAGGGCACATGATAATAAGCTAATTAGTGAAGGTTTGTTGAGAATATATCATGACAAATTAGAGATAAAACACATATTTACCATAATTAGTGATATAATGTTGAACATCTTTCCATACTTAACTTATTATCATGTGACCTAAGGGCACATGTTAGAAAAACCCATTATTATTATTGTTACTGTTATTGTTACTGTTACTGTTACTGTTACTGTTACTGTTACTGTTACTGTTGTTATAGTTATTGTTATTGTTATTTTTATTATTATTGGGTAGCATTATTATTATTATTATCATTATTATTACTATTATTATTATTATTATTTTTTTTTTTTTTTTGCGAGAAAAGATATTTCTCATATATTCAAAATACATGAGTTTACTTCTTACAAAGAATATCCTCTAGCAAACTAGGTAGACTATAGAATACATAAAGTATTCCAAGAATGTAAGAGTCCTCTATGGAACTAAATGTGTCCCTAAAGGACTGAATACATCAAGTAGCTCGTCCTGCAATGCCCCAATCTCTTTTTTCAACAGTGTGGCAGTGACTGTGAACTGCATAATTTTAGCAATGGTAGTGATTGGCTTGTCTTGACCAAGAAATATCATGTTATTCCGTTCCTCCCAGAGCCCATAAACCTGTTGGAGCTTGTGTCCTCCACAAATTAGTGTGATAACATTTATAAATCTCTTACAGGTTTACAAGGGTATACTTCATATATTTAAATCAGTTGATTAACGTTTACCTAATAACGGTTGGCTTGCTAGAAAGTTTGACGTTATTATCATACAGATGGCGGTGATCAACTGGTCCCTAAAGGTCACACCTATAGGATGTGTTTGAGAAATGTGGTTATAGAAATATAATATATTGATGCCCAATATGACTAAATAGTTAGTCAATGTGTTGATGAGATAATTATTTAATGAAAATTAAATAATATTAGTTAAGACGAATTAACTGTCAATTCGTAAATTAAATATAATAAGTCATATTTAATTAAATATATGTAATGTTAGTTTGGACGAATTAATCTGTTAATTCGTAATTAAATATAATCAGTTATATTTAATATCAACAAGATGAATGTGTCATAGTGGTAATAGTGAGGGTACACATACCAAGAGGTCATGGGTTCGATCCTCACTAGATGACAATTCAACACACTTTATATATTTTTGGAAAGACCAAAAATAAGGAGAATAATACTCCTTATTTCGGTCAGTTTGGCCGAAATTAGGAAAGATTTTTCTTTCCTAATTGATTCCAAAATTTCGGTCAGTATAAGAAAGAAAGGGAGATGTTTATTCTACCCTAATTCTTTTTCTTGACATAGCCTCTCTCTCTCATCAGAAAAACACAAAACATCTAAAAATTTACAGAAAATTTTAGATCGATTCTAGCACAATCAATAGGGCATATCTCATATCGTCTTGGGTGCAACTGATAGGCGAATATCAATTTTGATATTGTTCTTAGGCCAATTTTGCTAGGACCGAAGGTTAATTCTGAATCTTTTATACTTTGTTTATGTATTTTGTTTACGACCTTTGATCATCATTGTTAAATTCATAATAATCCTTCTAAATTAAGGGAAGTATACAGATTATTTCTCACAAGTGGTATCAGAGCAATAGGCCACGATTTTGATTTTGATGATTTTCATAAATTTGTATGTGAACAATGAGGATTTTCGAGAAAAAAAAATTAGGGTTTCGAAAATTTTTTGGGTTCGGCAAATTTTTTTTTTTTGCCGAATTGTTTTTTTTTTCTGCCGTCTTTCTTTCAAGTTTAATGATATTTTTCCATTTTATTTTTCATATTATTGTTTTTAATCAGTTAAAATTATCATATGAAGAATTGGTAGTTTTTGATTTAATGCAGATTAAGTTAAAATTAAATGGAATCGTCATGTTTATGATAAAAAGGATGTTTTTGCTATATAGTTTTTGGCATATAAATTAATCATGTTTATTATTTCATATGCTAATCATGTTCTAATAGTAAAGGTAAACAATTTTGTCATCAAATCTTGTTTTAGGGCATATTGCCGCAAAAGAAAGAAAAAAAAAGGGGCAATTAGGGTTCTTGTTTTTTTAGCCATAATTTTTTTGGGTTCTGCTACTGTTCACGGCAGAATTTTTTTAAAAAAAAAAAAATTTTGGAAAGTTTTTTCCTTTTCTTTTCCTAATTGCCGAAAGGAAAAATATTTGGAAAGTTTTTTTTCCCTTTTTGTTTTCCTTATTGCCGAATAAAAAAAAAAAAAGAGGAAATTTTTTTTTTATTTGGTGTGCGAGATGGATTTTAATAAAAAAAAAAAAAAAATTTTTGTTGTTTATTTTTCCAGCCGAGTACAATTTAAAAAAATTGGTTTTTGTTTTTTTTTATTTGGCCAATTAGTTATTGTGAATCGGTTCACAATTTAAAGATACCGAGTTATTTTAAAGCAGTTTAAAATTTTGACGGATAGAATTCATATTACAAGTTTAATATGGATTAAGTATGAAATTAATGTGATTAATTGCGGAATTGTCAATTTAATTTAAATAGGTGGTTTGGATAAATTAATCAACATAATTAAGGAATTGTGTCATGTATGTTTAATTTATTTTTAGTTGATGCTTTTAATTTTGTTGAATGAATCGAATGAATGATTTTTATTTACGTATTTAATTTTTGCAATCGGTTGTAATTTGTATTACTTAGTGTGGCCTTAGTCAAATTATGTTTTCGTAATGAAGGAAACATGAATTTTTATGTAATTATGCGATCTCGAATCTCCTTTATTTTAGTTTTGGGTTTTGAAATTAGAATGTAATAAATAGGTCAATTATGTAATTTTATTTATTGTAATTTCAAAGAAGACTAAAGATGAAGATTCAAGCTCACTCCCGCTACATGGATCAAGATGGAACATCAAGACAAGCTTCTCGGGTCCAAGGATGGATTCCAAACTTGTATTTATTGTTCATTTTGATAGGATAGGCCACACCAGGACTTTTACTGTTTTTTTTTTAAGTTTTTCATTATTATTGCTTTTCATTCACATGTTAGTAATTGCATCATATTCCGCCTAAAACCAAACCACCTACTTCGTTCTAAAATGCATGAAAATTGACTCATATAGGTTGTATGTTAGTTTTCATGGACATGCAGATGTCACAGTCTATAAGCCATCACCTTAGTTTATTCATTCTCGCATGCTAGATAATAGTTCACTTAAAATGAATTAAAATAAAGATGATGGGGTCTTCCTCTAAAACGGAAATTGAGATTAGTCTTTATAAGGGCAAACATCTATGAATCCCTTCTTCGTCGGTAGGCCTAATATGATCCCTTCTACGTTGGGTAAGTAGTTGTGTTGACTTAGTTTACCTCAACATCATAGTCCGAAGAGTTTCTCGTGATTATGATGGATTAAAGATAGAATTTACAGAAATTTATCGACCAAGAATTCTAACGGTAGAATTAGCTAAAAGGTTAGCTTATCAATTTGCAGAGAATTGAGTCTTGGGGTCATTTATATAATTCTTGAGGGAGGTCAATTGTATAAATGTTTTGAGTCTTCGCATTATGACATTAGTTCATTAGACTTAAAATCAAAACGATGCACATGCTTATTATTTTATTCTTCTTTCGCAGTGTAGAACACGTTTATTATCGATAATACTGTTACAACAAATGGCTGGAAATAACGCAATCCCAATGCCTAGTGCCACACTAGATCGTTCGTCCTGGCTAAAAATGTTCATGGACCAAATGAATCAGTCCACTCGACTGAAGAATGATGGGTCCAATTTTGCGGACTGGGAGGCGACACTACGGAATCTTTGCCATCGCTGCGACGGTAAGCTCAGGTATTTAACTGAGCCATTACCGGTCAACCCAGGCCCCAATGCAGGAGCCAACGAGTCACTCGCTTATAGTGATTTCGTTATGGAAGCGGGTGCGATAAAGAACATACTCATCTTTGCAATGGAAACCAATTTGCAGAGACGCTTCATTGCCCAAGGTGCAAACAAGATTTTCACCATGCTCACTAACGAGTTCTCAAAAGCACCGAGAATCATTACATATGAGCATACCTATCGCTTCTTTGATGCGAAACTCCAGAAGGGCCAACCGGTTAGCCCACACATTCTTCACATGATTGAGAATGTCGAGAAGCTGGAGGTACTGAATTGTAAAATCACTGAGAGCATTGTCATTGACCGAATGCTTCATTCTTTTCATGATGGTTTTGCCCTTTTCAGGGCGAACTACTACATGAATGACTTGAAAAAGAGTCCTCATGAGCTACACTCCCTTCTCGTACAGACTGAGAAGGATATGAAATTGAGTGGGAGCGTGAAGCAGGATGTTCTCACGATTTACAAAGGTAAAGGTAAGGGCAAGGCTCATGGTGACCTAGCTGTAGGTAAGCCAAAGTTTAAGAAGCCAGGAAACGGTAAGAGTGCGCCTGGTGAGACTAGTGGCTCACAGGGCAAAGCAAAGAGCAAGGGCGGTGACATAGAGTGCCACCATTGTCACAAGACTGGACATTGGAGGAGGAACTGTCCCGTCTACCGTGAGGACATCAAGGCAGGCCGCGTCGTTCCTGTTGGTATGTCATCTTATATTCATATGATTGAGATTAACCATGCAAGTTTCAGAACTTGGGTACTTGATACTGGTTGTGGTTCTTATCTGTGTAATCATTTGCAGGGCCTAAAGAACATCATACCTCTCGAAAAAGGTGATGTGGACCTGCGAGTCGGGAATGGAGCACGAGTTGCTGCTGCCTCGAAGGGAACATATGTAATCCAACTCCCTAGTGGTTTTGAGTTATTTTTAAATAACTGTTACTATGTACCCAGTTTATCTAAGAACATTATTTCTGTTTCCGTACTTGCTAAAGACGGTTTTGCATTTTCAATAAAGGATAATAGTTGTATTTTCCTTTTAATGAAATGATTTATGACAAAGCAGTTTCCATGAATGGAATTTATATCTTAGATCAAACCACGGAAGTATTACACATGAATAATAAGAAATTAAAGGTTGGTGACAAAGATCAAACCTATTTATGGCATTGTCGAATGGGACACATAAATGAGAAACGCGTGAAGAAACTCGTTGATAATGGGACTATTCCCACATTCGATTTTTCTACATATGGCACGTGTGAATCATGTCTCATTGGAAAGATGACTCGAATTTCCTTCAAAAGTGTTGGAATGCACGCTAGTGACCTATTAGGACTCATACATACGGACGTATGTGGACCTATGTCAATTACCGCTAGAGATGGCTATAGATATTTTATCACTTTCACGGACGATTTGAGTAGATAAGGATATGTCTACTTAATGAAGCATAAAAGTGAATCCTTTGAGAAATTCAAGGAATACCAGAATAGGGTACATAACCAACTGGGTAGAAAAGTTAAAGCACTCCGTTCAGATCGGGGTGGCGAATATCTTTCAAATGAGTTTGATCAACACCTGAAAGACTGTGGAATCGTTTTGCAGTTAACTCCACCTGGAACACCTCAATTGAATGGTGTGTCCGAATGGAGAAATCGAACCTTACTCGATATGGTTCGATCCATGATGAGTCACACGGTAGTGACTGATTCATTATGGGGTTATGCTCTTTTGTCAGCCGCTCTTATACTTAACCGAAGTCCGTCTAAAGCTGTCGACAAGACTCCATATGAAATGTAGAAGGGAACGGTCCCTAACTTGTCCTTTATTCGGGTTTGGGGCTGCGAGGCTTATGTCAAGTGGCGACACGAGGATAAGCTCGGCCCGCGATCGGTCAAGACATACTTTATAGGTTATCTAAAAGGAACATTTGGTCATTACTTCTATTCGCCTACCGAACATCGAGTTTTTATTGCGGCTAGTGCGACGTTCTTAGAGAAAGAATTTCTCGAGAACAAGTCAAGTAATAGAACCTTCGAGCTGTCGGAGATTCCAGAACCAACAACCGAGGAACAGATGGAGGAAGCTGTACCTCCAACTGATGATACGGTTAATATTCATGAGGAACCTAGGAGGTCGGGTAGAGACTCTCATCCTCCGGACAGATACATTGGTATGGTCGAGGAGAATGACGTTTTACTTCTAGAAAGTAATGAACCCGCAACCTATAAAGGTGATATGGCCTGTTCCGACTCAAAGCTATGGCTCGAAGCCATGCAATCCGAGATGGACTCCATGTATGAGAATAACGTATGGGATCTAGTTGATTTACCTAATAAGGTAAAACCTACAAATCTGCAAATGGCTTTACAAAATAAAGCGTTCTGTAGACGCGCAACCAGATATCTATAAGGCACGACTTGTGGCAAAAGGTTTCACTCAAGTGCAAGGATTGCATTATGATGAAATTTTTGCACCTGTAGTCATGCTACGTTCCATTCGGATAATCTTAACGATTGCCGCATTTCATGATTATGAAATTTGGCAAATGGATATGAAAACCGCCTTCTTAAACGGTTATTTGGAGGAAGAGTTGTACATGGTGCAACCCGAAGGTTTCATAGATCCCGAGCATCCTAAGAAAGTATGCAAGCTTAAGCGTTCCATTTATGGACTTAAGCAAGCTTCTCGGAGTTGGAATCATCGTTTCGACCAAGTGATAAAAGAGTATGGCTTCACTCGATCGGTCGAGGAACCATGCTTATATATCAAGTCGAGTGGGAGAAAGATTGTATTCTTGATATTGTATGTCGATGACATACTCTTGATTGGGAATGACATTCCTCTCCTATCTTCGGTTAAAGAATGGTTGAAGAACCATTTCCAGATGAAAGATCTGGGTGAGGCACAACGCATTTTGGGAATCCGTATCTACCGAGATAGATCACGACGGACGTTATCACTTAGTCAGGAGTCTTATTTGGATAAGGTTCTTGAAAGATTCAGCATGACCAACTCCAAGAAGGGGAACCTTCCTATGACGACTGAGATGCAGTTGAGCAAGTCTCGATCACCCACGACGCCCTGAAGGGATAGAGCGCATGAGTCGTGTTCCTTATGCATCCGCAATAGGATCGATCATGTATGCCATGATATGCACACGTCCGGACGTGGCATATGCATTGAGTATGACGAGTCGGTACCAAAAGACTCCAGGTGAAACACACTTTGGATAGCGATCAAAAATATCCTCAAGTACCTATGGAGGACTAAGAATTGGGTATTGACTTATGGAGGCGATACTAAGCTATACGCAACGGATTACGCAGATGCTAGCTTCCAAACGGATCGAGATGATTCAAAATCTCATCCGGGTTCGTCTTCACTCTTAATGGTGCTTTGCGGTCACTGGAAGAGTTCCAAACAGAGTGTTGTAGCAGATTCTACTACTCGAATCGAGTACTATGCCGCTTCGGAGGCAAAGCAAAGGAAGCGATATGGATGCGTCAATTCTTACAAGGGATTTTGGTAGTTCCTAGTTCGAATGACCCGATCACCATCTATTGTGACAATAGAGGTGCCATCTTCCAGGCTAAGGAGCCAAAGTCTAGCAACAAATCTAGACATGTACTTGTAAAGCTCACCGATCCGTGATTACGTGGAGCAAGAAGAGATAGTGATTGACAAGATTGCGACGGATGATAACATCGCGGATCCTCTCACCAAACCGTTGAATTATGATAAGCATGTAGGGCATGTTAATTCCATGGGAATTAAACATGTTCCTGAGTTGTAGTACTTGATTATGGATTTGATACATTATCTTTTTCATATACTATTTATAACTTCATCGTTTTATATATAATATTTTGTTTTTCATGTGGATTGTACTGACAACATTGAACGCCACAAAGTGAACTGAATTACATTATATTTGTTTTGGTCCGTAATCGCCAATGTGAGCTGATAACTCCGGCTATTATATTGTGCAGTCGATTGATGGTGGGTTCAACGAGCCATAAGTCAAACGGTTGACTGATCGATCACATATACGAGATTATGACGATACCTCGTAGGACAACTTTATGTCACAACGTAATGGAGTCCTAAATGTTTAATAACATTCGGTGCCAGGTCGTGGATAAGACATCCATTGTGTTCCTAGAGTCGATTCTTTTGACTATCGACTGTCTCTTGAGATTAAGGCAGTTTTTGGGTGACTTTGGTTTCTTTCTCACGGTCTGCCGTGAATCGGAGGCTAAGTAGATTTTTTCTCGGGTCATTTCATACGTGCTTACATCTGCAGGATTCGAGTTGAGGAAAATATCCAACCTTTATCAGGTATAGTTATTTCTCAGGGCCACTCGAGGAGTTGTAACTGAAATGCATGGCCATGCTCGAATGATGATTCGTTTATCAGTTAAGTTACTTTCTAGTCGGGGAAACTACTCTTGATACTGATCGCTTGTAAAATACGACCTTTGTGAATACAGATTTCGCAAATTGTTTTACATTTAGTGGGAGAAATTTTAGGATATGAGAATCGGTTATCGCACATACACTTGTGAGGACAAGTGGGAGTTTGTTGGAGCTTGTGTCCTCCACAAATTAGTGTGATAACATTTGTAAATCTCTTACAGGTTCACAAGGGTATACTTCGTATATTTAAATCAGTTGATTAACGTTTACCTAATAACGGTTGGCTTGCTAGAAAGTTTGACGTTATTATCATACAGATGGCGGTGATCAACTGGTCCCTAAAGGTCACACCTATAGGATGTGTTTGAGAAATGTGGTTATAGAAATATAATCATATTGATGCCCAATATGACTAAATAGTTAGTCAATGTGTTGATGAGATAATTATTTAATGAAAATTAAATAATATTAGTTAAGACGAATTAACTGTCAATTCGTAAATTAAATATAATAAGTCATATTTAATTAAATATATGTAATGTTAGTTTGGACGAATTAATCTGTTAATTCGTAATTAAATATAATCAGTTATATTTAATATCAACAAGATGAATGTGTCATAGTGGTAATAGTGAGGGTACACATACCAAGAGGTCATGGGTTCGATCCTCACTAGATGACAATTCAACACACTTTATATATTTTTGGAAAGACCAAAAATAAGGAGAATAATACTCCTTATTTCGGTCAGTTTGGCCGAAATTAGGAAAGATTTTTCTTTCCTAATTGACTCCAAAATTTCGGTCAGTATAAGAAAGAAAGGGAGATGTTTATTCTACCCTAATTCTTTTTCTTGACCTAGCCTCTCTCTCTCTCATCAGAAAAACACAAAACAACTAAAAATTTACAGAAAATTTTAGATCGATTCTAGCACAATCAATAGGGCATATCTCATATCGTCTTGGGTGCAACTGATAGGCGAGTATCAATTTTGATATTGTTCTTAGGCCAATTTTGCTAGGACCGAAGGTTAATTTTGAATCCTTTATACTTTGTTTATGTATTTTGTTTATGACCTTTGATCATCATTGTTAAATTCGTTATAATCCTTCTAAATTAAGGGAAGTATACAGATTATTTCCCACAAAACCATGGCAGCTAGGTAGCATTGGAACCAGCTTTTTTTCCAAGCTGGTCTTATGGCCCCTTTCCGAGACCATAACAATAAGTCTCTTAGTTGATGGCAAGAGGTGGAAACGCCTAGCCAGCTGATGATAACAACCAACAGTTATCTGGAAAATGTGCAATTGAAGAAAAGGTGGCGTGCACTTTCAGTAGCAGATTTACATAGGCTACATCTGTTAGGCCATTGAAACCATGTGGTAGCAAACTGATCAATTATAGCTAACCTCCTCTAAAGCGCAAGCATTAAGGTAATTTTGTGTTTGGGTAGCATTTTGCCTTTCTGAACAACATTGTAGCAAGCCTGCACAGGAGGCCTATATCTTATGGCCTCATAGGCAGTACCAACTGAGAATTTGTTCTTGATGAGACAAGCCTAAAGTAGCTCTTTCACATGCTGCATCCCACCCAGCTGATTTGCAGTCCTGTCCCTGGCAATCAAGACCCCTCTGAGGCATTCTGGATAAAACTCTTTGATCTGGAGGTCCCAGATGCTACATTCTTTGAGAAAGTAATGCCTTATCCAGGTACACCAGACACTGCCAGTACCATGATCTATATGCCACAACCATTTAAGGATAGCTTCCCTGTTTCAGGTGCAAACATCTTTGAGGTGGAACCCTCCTTCTGACCATGGAGTACAAATGGATTGCCAAATTTTAAAAACCATGCTTCTTTGTTTACCAGGTGATCCCCAGAACAACTGTCTACAAGCCCGGTTGATGTATTTGGAAATATTCTTTGATAGAAGGATGCTGCTACCCCAGAAGTTCCCTAGGCCAAAGACAATAGACTGTATTACTTGAATTTTACCACCATAGGAGAGATACTCGGATTGACATCTTTGGAGGAGAGAAGAAAGTTTAACAGTGAGCCCCTCATACATGCTAATGCTCAGTCTGGAAGGGTAAATAGGTAGCCCTAAATATCTGAAAGGGAACGACCCTTCACTGAGTCCAGTCTCACAAAGGATTTGTTGTTTTAGTGCAGCACTGACCCCTCCAAAATAGGCATCAGTCTTGTCAATATTAACCTTAAGGACAGAACACGTAGAGAAGATGTGAAGAGTATCAGTGGCATGCTTGACTGAGGGAAGATCTCCTCTGGTAAAAATCATCAGTCATTAACAAAGACCAGATGATTGAGCCCCATTTTAGCACATTTAGGATGGAAGGAGGTGTTGCTTACTGCACATAGCTCTCAAGCACCTGGATAGAACTTCCATACTAAGGATAAAAAGGCTAGGAGATATGGGGTCTCCTTGTCTAACACCACTCTTGCCCTTGAAGAAACTTGTGTTAGTTCCATTCACTTTAAGGGTTAACCAAGAGCAAGTTAAAATTATTATTATTATTATATTATTATTATTATTATTATTATTATTATTATTATTATTATTATTATTATTATTATTATTATTATTATTATTATTATTATTATTATTATTATTATTATTATTATTATTATTATTAAAAGAAGAAGAATATTACTAATAATAATATTAAATTACTAATAATAATATTAATAGTATTAATTATACTAATTTGAGTGATTAACTAGATAGCCACCATGAACACCACGGTTCACCATCAATCTAATTAGGTGAAATAATGGAGCACCGATTTACTAAATTGTTGTTAAAAGTCTAGCTGTGTATCATCCTAATTTGACTGATTAGGTAGCCACCACGAAGCACCAACAATACTAATTTATTTAATTAGATAAATAAAAATCGACATGCCCTTATTTCATCTTTAACAAATAAATAAAATTTGATTGATTAATTAAAACTCAACAAATAATATTAATAATTGATAAACAAGTAAATTAATTTATTATTTGGTAAATTAGAATCCATCTTGTATGTTTTAAGTCATTTGAGCAATTAAATTAAGTTTTAGGGAAAAATATTGATTTAAGAGTTCATTTGGTTTAGTTTTAGGTGAATAGGGTACAAAATAGAACGTTTATGAAAAAAGTGTATGTGAAAGAGTAAAGTTCGTATATGAAAAAACAATTAGATATTAATAATAGTAATATTAAAATTAACAATGTTATTAATAATATTATTAGTTAATATTCATATTCATATTAATAATAATAGTAATAATAGTACTAATTATATTAATATGAATATTATTGATTTTAATAACCATAATATTCATAATAATAACAATAATGAGGATGATTAATAATAATAATAATAATAATAATAATAATAATAATAATAATAATAATAATAATAATAATAATAATAATAATAATAATAATAATAATATTTGTGCCCCTCACTGTTCAAGACTTCAGGCGTATAACATGTTATTATGTGGTTTATAAGACTATTAGTACGATTATAGCTAATAGACTCCATCATGTCCTCCCTGTGTTGGTTGGAAATGAACAAGCTGCATTTATCAAGGGTCGCAACATATTTGAAAATATAATGATGTCTCAAAATTTAATTAAAGGATACAACCAAGGCTCATTTCCCCAAGATGTTTAATCAAAGTTTATATAAAAAAGACATTAAATTCCCTTTAGTGGGAATTTATCAAGCAGATGTTGCTAGGTCTAGGCTTTCCTCATAAATTTGTTAAGTGGACCATGGGATGCATAGCTTCTCCATGGTTTTCCTTAAAGATTAATGGCAGCCTCTGTGGATTTTTCCCGGGAAGGTCAGGGGTCAGGCAGGGGGGTCATATCTCCCCTTACATCTTTGTGCTAAGTATGGAAATCCTTTCTAGACAGCTTAGAAGCCTTCATCTCCTTCCCTATGTTTCCTCTCATCCTAAGTGTGCTAAGCTCAGATTAAATCATCTAGTTTTTGCTGATGATCTCATGGTATTCATGAGGGGGGATGTTCCTTCCGTGGTAGCTGTTACAGAGTGCTTAGATAAATTTGCTAAAATTTCTTGTCTCCATGCTAATCCAGCTAAGACCAGCATCTACTATGGAGGGATTACTGATGATGTTAAACACCAAATAGAGACTGCCACTGGATACTCTAAGGCACAGTTTCTCTTCAGATACTTGGGAGTCACTTTGAACCCAGGTAGGCTGGCTCCAGGCATGTTCAAATCTATGATGGATAAGATTCAATATGCTATTCACCACTGGACTGGTAACCTTCTCTCGTATGCAGTAAAACTCCAGCTTATTAACTCAATATTGTTTGGTCTTGAGAAATTCTGGTGCTCAGCTCTGATCTTGCCCAAAGTTGTTGTTAAAATGGTATATAAGCTATGTAAGGATTATTTTTGGGGTATCCCCTCTGGCAAACACAAGATGATTTTTCATAGTTGGGAATCTATATGCTCACCCTGGCAGGAAGGAGGATTCAACAGCAAAGAACTTTTGAGTTGGAACAAAGCCCTCCTCTGCAAATGGGTATGGTTATTAACTCAAAATAGGGAGGGCATATGGGATCAATGGACTAAGTCCTATAACATGATTGACTCCTCTATCTGGTCAGTGTAGAGCAAACCCCACCATGCTGAAAGTTGGCGTGCGATTCTTAAAGTAAGGGACTATCTTTTGGATATCACTGGAGGACAGCTTGGTGCCCAGCCAGTCCTACATTCTTGTGTTGTTAAGGGGCAATTTGTTATCAGGAAGGCATATGATATTTTCAGGAGGAAACGTGGTAAGCTTGGGTGGACTAAGGCTCTGTCTCATCCTGAGATCCTCCCTAAGCACAAAATCTGTGTTACTCAGGCTACTCTAAAGGTGCTCTCAACTATTGACAGGATTTGTACTCGAGGATATCCCATGGTGAACTGGTGTTGTTTGTGTGAATGAGCTATGGAATCTCATCGGCATCTTTTCTTTAGATGCCCTTACTCCCAGCAAGTTAGAAGGTTAATGTTGTATTGGCTTGACTTACTTGGTTCTTGGTCTGATCTTGACTTGAAGAATTGGCTTTTTATTGGCTAAGCAAAGATTGTCTACATGGAAAAGAGTCTTGGTCTTTAGTAGTTTGGCAGGCTTGATTTTTTCAATTTGGGAGAAAAGGAACAACTGTATCTTCAAGGGCAAGGCTAAGGGACCTGAGCTTGTTGCTAAACAATTGTAGTGGGTCATCAAAACGCGGTTGTTAGCTAGTAATATCCCCCAACTTAGATCTTGGTTTGTAAACAAGTAGTATAGTGTGACAGGCTCTCTTAGTTTGTTTTCTGTGGTGTTTTGTCTTTTTGTAAGATTTCTCTCATTTATTTTTTTCCCTTAATGAATGAATATAGATGAGTACAACTTTCTTGCAAAATAATAATAATAATAATAATAATAATATAGATGAGCACACTTACCGTAGTGTGCTGGGGTATCGTCTGGGTGTTCCGTTATTCACGGTATCTAGGCCCTGTCCGGCTTGCTCTCGGGGTTTTTGCTGGGGATGTTTTTGGGGACCACGCTGTTTCTTGTCTCTTGATCTTGTGGGCGTTAAACATCGGCATAACCTTGTCCGGGACACTCTTTTCGACATCTGCTATAGATCTGGTATTACTGCGGGGAAGGAGGTTGATATCGGTTTGGTTGATGGGCATGGTGGCTCTCTTCGTCCTGCGGATTTATTGCTTTATTCTTGGGACAGGGGGCGTGATGTGTGCGTCGACCTGACAGGTTCTTCACCTTTGACTCAGACTGGGTTGGCAGATTTTGTGCCGGGCCGGGTTGTCGCTGATGCTGTTCAGCGAAAGTGTGCTAAGTATGGGGATTTGTGCGCGATAGCGGGTTATGGTTTCCTTCCTTTCTCCTTCTCTTCACTTGGGGAGCTGGGTTCGGATGCTGTTGCCTTGCTCAAGCGGATCCAGAAATTCTCGGTATCTCAGGATGCGGGGGCTAGGGTGGCCGCTTATATTTTTACTAGACTTAGCTTTACTATTGCTAAGGGTGTGGGAGCCCAGATTGTCTCTCGGCTCCCCACCAATTTCATGTAAACTTTTATTCTTATTTTAATGAAAGTTGCGCGCATAAAAAAAAAAAAATAATAATAATAATATTAATAATATTAATAATATTAATAAAAACTATTAAGTTTAAGATTTGCAAAATTGAAATAAATTTGAATTTAGTGGAGCGAATCGAATCGAATGAAAAGTGAATCAATGGAATCGAGCCGAACCGAATGGAGATTTGAGCGAGCGAATCGAGTTGAAAATAAGCCAGAAAGAACAGGGTCAAAATTAACTCTTGCTTCAGCTTCATTCACTCCAGCTCAGCTCCATTCAATTTAGTTTCATTCAGCTCTATTCCATTTAACTCAATTCAGTTCATTTTAGCCGAAAAGCACATAACTAATGTATGTACAAGTTGATCCTTTCATATCTTTTCATTTGCAAGTTGTTATTCACCTTTTGTCAGTTATGAGAACATGTAACTATATTTCTACCAATTAAGAAAATTGTTTATCATAAACATAATCAATATAACATTTATTTTAAAATTGATCAATTTAGCATCCAATAGTTTCGTTCTCTGTTTGTAAGAATTTTTTTCTTTTTATAACTTTCATCTCAAATTAAGATTTTAATCGAAAATCCTCCGTAAATTATTGATAATGAACATATTTTTTCTAATTTGTAAGGGTAAGATTATTGGTAGTCTTGAGATAAGACTTTGTTAAGTCTTAAGACAAGACTCACTAAAAACTACCAATAATCTACCTTAGTCTTAACAAAGTCTTAAGTTGAGTCTTGGAAATCCAAGACTCGCCTTAAGACTTTGGGTGAGTCTTGACCCCACCTTAAAGAGAAATTAACCAATGAGTGAATTACATGTGTCGTTTCTTTTTTTGTGGAAAAAAGAAGCAAAGTGGAAAAGTAGAGTCTGAGCTGAGTCTGACGGATAATGTATAAATTCTGAGGTGAGTCTGAGGTGGGTCTGAATAATAAAGAAATAATAAAAGTTAGTGGAAAGCTGATGTGGTAGAGTCTTAAGACTTGGGAGAGTCTGACTGATAATCTCACCCTAAACTTGAGATGAAAAGTCCTCTGACTGGCTTAATACGACAACGAATACCACATAATATGAATTCTTTTAATAAAAAGCTATATCTTCAACATTATTTCATGGCTTCGTTATCTAGCCTTTTTGCCCTTACTGAGATTTTCAGAATTACTTTATTATCCGCAATGTTAAAATCAAGAGGAGTTCAAGCTCACAATTGTTGGTGAATGTTTGCCTATTTGACGGTGTGCAATAGATGATTACTATCATTATTAGCGGATGTCGAAGGTATGAGGTTGTCATGAAGGAATTATTAGATATGAGACTTTCTTTTTGTAGTAAGATAAAAGATATTCAACTTCTTAGTGATTGATTTGCCGGACTAGTCACAAATGGTGGACTATTGAGTCTCAGGCTCCGTTTGGCAAGACATTTTAGATACCTAATTTGGTCAAAGTAGCTTATTTGACCAAAATTTCAGGTACCTTATTTTTTTGTAAGCGTTTGACAAGTAGTTTATTTAACCAAATAAGCTAGCTGAAATGAAATGCTTCCTAAGGTAGCATTTGAGATTTTAGTTACCTGATTTGATTTAATTTTCTGTTTTTACCCCTTAAATTTATACTAATGTATTATATAATCATCATATCCTTTTACGTCATTCCATCAAAATCAGTTACCTTTTTAGTTAGTATTCTAAACAATTTTTTTATATAATCAACTACCTTATTAGTTCACTTGTCAAAAAAAATAAAAAAAAATTACTTTATTAATTCCTAATTTTCAGCTATCTTATCAGTTACCTTTTTAAGTTTCAATTAACTTTTCAGTTTTTAACTAGCTTTTCAAGTTTCAGCTACCTTTTTAGTTAATTTGACTGGTGGAACGTTTATCTGGTTGGTTAGTTGAATAGTGGTAATAAGTATGTGAGCTAATGTTACCTTTACCTTAAAAGGACTCTTCAGTCTCAACTCTCAATCATTGGTTTCAGATCAATTTTTTTGCGGCCGTCAAAAGGGAAGTAATTATGAGGCTGGTACCTAAAAGTCTTGCAGTTTATTCCCATTTTCTGATAGATTTAACATATAATTAGTTCACAAATATTACTGGGGATTTTAGACATTTTAAATAGTTCACAAAATAGTATATACCCGATTAATTTAGTCTTCATTTATCTTACTCAGATACATTGTCAGATTTCCTTCAAAAACCTGGATGAGGTCGTTGCTTTGTCCTTATAATGTTACAAGTGTATTTCGCTTAAAGTGAGATGGACCTGCTAATGTAATCTAGCTAAAGCTTGTTTGCTGCAGGAGAGTGGATGAAACTATACAGCCTGTTTAGGTGTTTTTTACCAAGTTGATTGTTTTAGGTCAATGTGGTCTTACTCGTTGGGTGTTCGATTGATCGTTTGTATGATGATACTTAAATAAGGAAATAATGCTCGTAATGTAAATTGACACGTGAGATTTGGTGACGCGGAAAACCCAATGTGGGAACAACCGCGGGAGGGACGGTACCCTGCCAAATATTGTACTTGCTTTAAATAGAAGGATGATTACAATTGTATCGTAATGTTAATCTTGCTAGCACGAGGTATCGAGCTTATAAGATCTTGGATGTATACGTGCGTGTGTGAATGTATATGTGTATGTCTGTATGAATGTCCTTCTTTGATTGCTCCCTTGGCTATTTATAGGGCAAGAACCCTAGACGTATCCTACCTTGATTATGGAAAGGAATATAACTTCCATAATAACTCTTGCCATAACACGCGGTCTCCCTACATTCTCCCTGATCTCCCTGACTTCTCCCTGACCCCTCTTTCCTAAATCCGAATGCTTCCTTCAATGGGCTTCGGCCTGCGCGTATGCCAGCCCATTCCTTCTCCCTCATGCTCACTCCTACCACGGGCTCCCCTTCTCCTTATATGATCTACTTATTTATTAAGTGGGCCTCCCCTTTTGAGTGATTTTTAGCCCAAACAGTTTGCCCCAAATTTCTTGTGATGTACGCTTCGAGGTGTCGAGTAAGGAATTTACGTAGTCGACTGCTAAAACCCTAAGCCACCATTTGCACTCATTTTCATGCAAATTCATCATTTCAGCCGCCCACCTCCTCTTTTCTCGCACCCTACTCCCTCTCTCTTCCTTTATAACCTGTGGACACGGGCCACGGGGGCGCTTGGGAAACAAGCGTTTGCATTTGTGGAGTCGCCACCAATTTATTATGGAAAATTGAAAACCGTTCGAATACCTCGTGCCATGTCAAGACACAAAGTAGTGACATGAACACCAAGAACTCGTTACCCTTAGCATTCTATGTTTAGAATGACTCTCGTGGATGCCAATGAACACGGATGTTCACAGAGATCTGGAGTAAGGGGTGAGGGTACGTATTAGGAAGTTCTTTTGATCGAACACCTAATCCCGCCTGCTTCGATAGCGGCCTCTACTAATGATTAGGGAAAATCGTCTATACTCGATATATTGTCGATTATATGCATGCAATGCAACATCCAACGTTTTAATCCTAACATGTGAGAATTAATACTAAGTCGGTAAACAATTAATTTAGCATACAATTAGGTCGAATCGGGATTTAAGTTCAATTACATATGAAAGCATACAAGCAATAAAAAGTACAATGATAAATACAATAAAGGAAAATTACAATAATGAAAATTACAATAATTACATCGGATTAAATGTTTATGTCGAAAATACATCTAAAACGGATAATTTAGAAAAGAAAGAATAAATAAACAAACGAACAGATTATTAGGTGATAATACGATTAATAGTAAATTAATACGTAATTAAATAAATTAGGTCAAGGCAAAACGGGAGTTCAGAGACAGAAGTCAACCAGGAACAGACGCAGCAGTCACTACGTCTGTTCCTTGGCTCAATTTTGGCTATGAAGCCGGAATTTGCAAGTCGTTAATATTCGTTGGTGATTTTAATGCTTGATTATATTATTTGACTCGGATGAAAGTGATTATCATATTATTTACATGCGATTAACGGTCATGAAAGCAATAAACATGGATGAAACTAATTAGGACGAATTATTACAAGATTAAAGAGGATTAATTAACAAATTAATAACTAAACAAATTAATTAGGTTAAATACGATGAATTAATGACGGACTAATGACGAATATGATAATAAACAGGTGAGAATATATCAGAGATCGAATTCCAGAAACCCAATATGAATGAATCGAATTTCTACAACCCGGTTTGACTTTAGTGAAAACCCGCAAATATTAATTACTTGGGATTTAAGTCGGGAATTAATGAGATGAATTACATGTTAATAATGATGAACAATTTATATGTCAAATTATTATGTTTAGATTGTTACATTAAAACAAGGAACAAATGAAAACAAAAGAAAAACAAACGAATCGACGAAAGACGAAGGAAGAAGAAAGGAAGCAGGAACTGCGGCAGCCTCACGAAGAGGCGCAGCAGGTACTGCGTTCCTTCGAAGAGGCGCAGCAGTTGCTACGTCCTTTCTCGACGGTTGTCCTCTGATAATCCGTAAAAAGAGTTTTAAACAAAGGGTTTTAGAAATCGGTTTTAATTGTATTTTCGACATAAATCTTACAATATGATTGCAATAAATGAATAAAAAAGAGATTTACACCCTCAGACTTACATGTTTGACGAAACGAGATGAACTAAGTTAACGATTAGTGATGCTCGACTCGAATGTAGACGAAAGTGCCCTTGTAAGAGGAATTAAAACAGATTGATTAAAGTTGATTATGGTGGAGTTGGTCAAATTGGTCGGTCATGCAAAACGAGGCTGGTACTCAGAAGGATCCGAGATTACGTGGTCGAAAGTTCAAGCACGTAGACGCCAAAAAGTAAGAATGTGGTCTAGAATGCAAAGGGAGAAGAAAAGGGCGGACACTCGCGTGAGAAATATGTGAGACCGAAGGTCTCTATTTATACTAATCACATGGAGGAAGTAGGGTTTTTCGGAGAAACATTGGAAGTGAATCTCGAAAAGATATGAAAAGATACGAAAAATACGCAGAAAAGGACTTGGGAAGAGGCGCAAAGAGTAACGCTGCGTCTCTTGGAAGAGGCGCAGCACTTGCTGCGTCTATTCTCAAGTGGTTTTCTCCTGCGGAAGAAAGATTTCCGTGTTTAGTTTATGGAATAACGGAATAATTTGGTTTTCCTTAATACCTTGTATGAATATTACGGGAAATTGTTTACCAAAGATTAAAAGATTTATAAAATATGGAATAGAAATATCCGGAATATTCCAGAATATTCCGACTCGGCATTTTAATGGTTGTCAGAAAATGAAGACGGTTTTAGGCCCGGACTCCAAATGTACTCTAATTACTGCCAAAACGACCGTATCGGCATGTAGATGACATTTGGACTCCAAATGTACTCTAAGACGGTTATGTAGACATAAATGTTTGAGCGATCACTTGACGATAAACTTACGAACTGTCACAAATCGTTTCGCGTACCAAACATGCGGCCCAATCATCGCCGGGTGGTTTGCGGGAGGTGCAGAAATGAGGTGTCTACATAACCTCAACCTCCACCCTCTACTTTCATTAATCCCAAATCATTTCCAAAAAACTCTCTCTCTCCCCAAATCCTTAACCCCCCTTCTCTTCTTTCCTTGCCGGCTCCACTACTCCACTCTCCGTCGTTCCTTTCACCTGGTATTTCTCCCCTCTTTTCTTCTTAATTAGCATTTTCTCTTTCTTCACCATGGGCAAAACCCGACACTCATCATCGACTTCCACACCCACTGACCGCAATCCTGACCCGGTCTTTCCTTCCCGGGGACTCTTCACTTACCCTCATGATTGTGACTCCGTCTTGACTCCTGCTGACATCTCCATGATCAAAGGTCTGCTTGGTCTCGGTGACGGGGTGGATATTGCCATCCCTAAACCGGGTCAAAAAGCCGACGCCCTTCGTCCAGAGGGTTTTTTTTATCTATACCCGTTTAGATATGGTCTCCGCTTCTCTTTTCCTAAACTCGTCCAAGACTTCATTTTTACAAACAATTTCGCCATGGCACAAATTTCCGCCACTGTCTGGAGGGTTCTTCTTTACTCCTTGGCCGTTTTTCAAAACACCGGTAATTCCATCTCCCTGGGCGACCTGGCTCATATGTACAATATTAGGTCCCTGGGTAGGGGCCAATTCTCACTCCGGGGCTCTAGAGAGGCTCCCTTCAGGCATGTGTCCAAATCTCGAGATGAGAAATGGTTTGAGGACTTCTTCTTTGTGAGGAAGGACTCCATCTAGCCGCCTGTCGACTACATCTTCGAGAAATGGGTCATAACTTCGAGTAAGTAGCCTCCCTACCACCTGATTCGTTTTATCTTGCTGCTTACTAGCTTACTTCATCGCCCTCGTGCAGGTCCCTGCTACCTGACTCATATTGGTGCCCAGATCCCTGCCCGCAGCAAGCTGTTCTGTATTTCTGAATCCGAGAGAAAGTTCCCTAACCTGCTTCCTGGTTTTTCGCCTGCTTCTTCCTCTAACCCACTCCAATAAACTCACAGCATGTCTTCCGGTAGGCTTCCTACAATCGTTTCAGTTTGCATGCAATTTCACTGACAGCTCATTTTTCCTGGCGCCTAAACTGATGCCTGTTTATTACTTCTGCTATCTAACAATCCGTCTGCCTGCAGGTTCCAAAGTCGACCCCCTGGAAGTCATTCTCCAAAGCGCAAAAAGAAAGAGATCCGCTGCCAGCCCTGATGTGGCATCTGCCTCCAAGAGGAGTGCTCCTGCTACCTCCTTTGAGACTCCTCCTACTCACTCCAGCTCTCCTAGGACTGAACCCTTGGAGGTTGATCTGCTGTCTCGCCATCCCCCTACTCCTCCTACCAGTCCTCGTGCCTCAGCTAGCGGAGGCACCATTGCTCACTTCCCAGAGGGTTTTTGGGAATGTTGATAAGGTGCCCTACTGGCCAGAGATCGACCAGCTGCTCTTCCCACCTCTAAAAGAGGCTTTCTCAGAATTTTCTCCAGAGGAGATGGCTGAGAATGATGTGCACAACGCCTTCATGGTAAGTGATCTTCGTCTTTCACCTGTTCTAAATTTTCTCCTTTTAATTTTTCTTGTTGACTTTCAGTTTTTCCTGCCCCAGACCCTCCAGTCTGCTCTTTACAACAGGAAGATGATCAACATAGTGCAGACCACCAGCCATGCCACCAATGTCAAAAACCAGGAGCTGAAAGGGACAATTGATGACTTGGCGCTGCAACGATCTGATCTGAAGGAACGCGTGGTGGAACTGAAGGCTGAGCTTGCTGGTGCCAAGAAGAAGTTGAAGGAAGGGGCTGATCAGCTGGCATGCACTCAAGAGGTGTGCAACATCTTCTCTGATTCTCTCAAGCGCTCTGACGAGAAGATCATCGAGCTGATCTCTCTGGCCACCAATGTTGTTGCATATGCTACCTGGCGGGGAAAAATCAGCGGGATGCATGCTGCTCTAGAGGAGGCTCCAACCCAGCAAGCCATAGATAAAGAGGAGAGGCAGTTGGAGATGCTCTACCCAGCTCAACCTGATCTGAGCGCGCTGATGCCTGAGGTTGGGAAGGTGAATTCTCCTGCGCTGGTTGAGCAGGCTGCTACTGGAGATGCTGGGTTGCCCCAAGACGCTGCTGACGGAGCTCAGAAGGCTATGGCAGCTGATGGGGTGCAAGCTGGTTTGGTACCTGAAATAGAGGGTCAGCAGGCAGAGGAGGTGCCAGAAGTGGAGGTCATTAACGTGACCGATAATTAAGTTTTTTTTTTATATCAATGAACTTTTTGGTAGTCTGGCCCAGTGGTGGTAGACTTGTAAGTTTTTAAACTTTTTCTGGTAGTTCGCCATGGTGGCGATCAAACTTTGGGGCCGTACTTTTGGCCATATTTTGGAATATCCTTGCCATAGTTTGGCAAGTTTCAAGCATATACTGCGTTTTTGTTTCTTAGGTTTCGTTAGTTTAGGAGGTTGTCGTGTCAGCCTGCTGGCTGATTTAGGCGAGCCCTGTCACCCTGAAGAGGCCGACTTTCTAACTCAGCTAGCTGCCATTTCAGTCTGCTGACTGATTTAGGTGTATGCCGCAATGTAAGGTGGGGTGTTCGTGTCAACCTGAGAGGCTGATTTAGACCAGTCGAGTTAGCCTGAAGAGGCTGATCCAGCCTCAGCTAGATGCCGTGTGATGTGGCTAAAGTCGTATCACCAAACCAAAGTAAAACTATCTCAAGACTAACAAGAATAGCTAGTAGTAAGACAGGTATCGAATCCACAGGGAGGCGGTAAAAGCTAAGTCTAAGAGTATTTAAGCTGTCTAGAAGTAACCGATTTCTGGGGGTTTGTTTTGTTTTGATTCTAACAAACTAATTGCAAGTAATTAAATGAAGGTTTTAACGATATTATTAAAAGTCTAGGATTTACGGTTCACTAGGTCAATCAGTCGGGGATTATCAATCAATTGCTAAATCTATCAAGTTGTTTAAGGTCATAAGATCGGTCGACTCAATTATGCCCTTTAGATCGATTCTAACATGCGGTCGCTATGATTAGATACTCTATTTGATTATCGCAGACCTATATCAATTCTAACCCTATCGGGCGATAGGATCAATTCGCTACACTAATTAATAACTCAGGCCTCAAGTTGATTAACTAGAAGAATTACAATAATCAAACAACAGCTTTAACGATATCAATAGCAACTAATTGATTTTCCCTTTTTATTAACCTAGATCCCCTTCATCCTAGATGAGGGGATTAGCTATTCATAATTATAATAACAACAACAATAATGATTAAAGATGAAAACATGATTGGAAGTATAAAACAATAATTAATGAACATAAAACAATCAACGATTAATTAATGAGGAAAGATTAGTACCATACAAGGGAAAGATTAGGGTTCTAAGAGAGTTTTCCAGCAATATCCGAGCAAAATATAACGTAGTCCAACAATAAAACACGAGTTTCTAATTTATAACAAAAGATAATCGTTTTAGGAAAATCCGGAAATAAGCCCGCCAGAGAGGATCCTCGATCGAGCCAGAGGTGACTCGATCGAGGACAGCTGCTCGATCGAGCCAGTGGTGACTCAATCGAGGAACCATCTTCACAGACTTTTTCTTCTCTTCTTTCTCTTCTAGCCCTCGTGCTTCCTTGTTTCTCGTGCCATGCTTCGTGTATTCTTCTATGCCGTGTCCGCCATGCTAATCTTAGCTTGATCATACTCATAACGAGTCATTTCTGCATCAAAACACAAAATAGCGGCAGTATCAACAATTCATTGAAATAAGGCATATAAATGATAAAATAGGCACGAAACGGTATGTAAAGTGGTATAAAGGGGGCTATAAAAGTATATATGAAAGTGATACATCAAACTCCCCCAAACCAAACCTTTGCTTGTCCTCAAGCAAAGCAATCAGGCCAAACAAAGAACAACAAACATATGGTGAATGAATAACTCAGAGCAAATGTCTAGGCACATACAAGTCTCAGCTGTCCATATCTATAACAAAGTAATGACCAAAAATTTTGCCAATAAAACAAATTCAAAGACACGGGTAATAGACTAACGCAGCTCTTACTCAAGATGTGACATGATACCGAGACTCAGCCAAATACTTTTCAACCTTGCAAGACAATTTTGTCGGATTCTCGCGGTTTCACTCATGCACTCATAAGGGGTGAGATATGTGTAAGATAGAAAGAAGTAAGACTCTCACTCGACTTATGAAATATGCATGCAATCTAATGTGATAAGAGATTCTCCAACTAATACGCATTCACAAAACAGACCAAGTACATGTATCAAGGACAGAAAGGTGGTAAAGTGGCATGGGTATAGAAGTGGCTTGTGCAAAAGCACGTATGGATATGTGAGGCTCAGACGGTAGTCGCAGCGCTAGACCAATAGCCAAATCTAATAAGAAATAAAACAAACATCCAACTGGAGAAATAATCTCAACTTTGACAACATATGAGAGAAATGTAAAGGCTCTCCAAATGTGCATTAGACTCCAGTAATTACCACACACGACCTCCTAACAAAACTGAATGAAGCAAACATTTTTTTCCTTCTTTTCTCTTCTGAATCCTTTTTTTTCGAAACTTTTTTTTTTTCATCTCTTTTTTTTTTCTTTTTTTTTCCTTTTCTTTTTTTTCGAGACTTTTTTTTTTCTTTTTCTTTTTTTTCGTTGCTTCATAATACTTCTCTTTTTCAACATAAGAGGTCACACAATTGCTACAAAAAGATAGCTACTACCCACATGACAATAAAAGTCCCAACCCAACCAAAGTAGCTATAACAATAAGGACTCAAGCAACTGCGACTGTCCCGAAAAAGGTAGGCAAATTCTGGAATGTAGCTAAGAAATGGGATATAAAATGGCTACATGGTTCAAACGGGCTAACAAAAACTGGGTAATGTACGGCATATTTGAACAAAAAGAACCGCCTATCCTCATGTACTTAATCATATGAACGCGCAAAAGCTAAGAAACTAATGTCACAATTATGCAGTTTGATATTACATATTCCACAAGGAGACCACACTCATCAGCCTAAATAACAATGAGACCGGTTTATTAATGTTTCCCGGCCTAGGAAGCTCTAAAGACCTCAGAAATTTAAGTGGTTTACCAACAAAATAAAGTCAAGTCTACTCGGCATAAGGCATATTGTGACGATCAAGACTTGAGTAAAGAGCTTTGTTAATCATAGCTAACAGGTCAAAACAATGTACATGAACAACTAAATGAGACTCAAATGCAAAGACAAAGCAAATTATCATCATTGCTATACAATTCACCAAGACTCGACTCAAAATAAATAAAAATAAATAAAAACATATTTTTGTATTTTATAATTTTTCAATTTTTTTTGAATTTTTGAATTTTTTCACACACAACATAAAATAAAAACACACAACAGAAAATAAACACACTCCCCCAAACCTAAATGTCACAGTGTCCTCATTGTGACGCCTACAGCATAGCAGTCACACAGAAATCCAGCAACCTATGGGACACTACTAATAAACGGAAGAAGGGAAAAACAAGAAAAGCAATAAAACAAAACAAGAAAGATAATACCAGCTGTAATGCAGTAGCCTCCCCCAAACCAGCTGGAAAGAGGGGGATGTAGTAACCAGCTGTCACTACTGGGCTTCATCAGTATCATCAAAACCATCAATCTCAGCATAAAGGGACATCAACTCAGGATCAGGAACGACACTGCGGCCACGACCACGGGTGGCTCTCCTAGTACGGCCTCTACCGCGGCTGCCTCCTGGAACAACAACAGCGGAAGTAGAGGCACTAAAGTGACCAAACGGTCCTCTCTGGGAGCAAGGAATACCGGCGTCCTCCGCGAAAATAGAAGTAGGCTGAGAGGGGCGGACTGGAGTGTAAAAGGGGCGGCCCAAGGCACCGTAGGCAGTACTAAACTGCCCGAACTCTGTAGGGGTCACTCCATAGAGATGGAACACACGACTGTCATCACCCGGAGTGGTATAATAGGTAGGTGTCACACCTCGATACTGGCTCCCTGAAGCAAGAGACATGGCCTCCATCTGTTCCCACATCCTCCTCTCTGTCAAAGTAGTGTTGATGCCCGTATGCATCCTCACCTCTCATTCAATAACTGGATCAAAATGGTAACCTGAAGCATAGCCTGGAGTAGGATAGGCTGAAGGAGGTGGAGGAGGAGCAGGCTGAAATGAGCCAGGCAGATGAGTAGTGGGTGGACGACGTCGTCGGCGCCCGCCGGTGGTGGTAGTAGTACTAGACCCAGGAAAAGTGACCAGAAGGTCCTCAGGAATCAGATAAGTAACGGGTGGGGGTCGCTCCACAGCCGTACTCTCCTCAAGGGGGTCGACAGCAGGTAAACGGGCGCAAGGTAGAAGCATGTAAGACTCGCCCCGGACCCTCCAGTAATGGTCCTTCCCATTCTTGATGTCAATATAAGAAATCTCATAACGGAGGTGGTCATCATCAACAAGTGGCTCATGGTCATCCATGGGCTCGTATGGGTCATCACCCTCAAAATCACAAAAAACCCTAGCTATCTTGGTGACAAGAGCACCACAGTCAAGGTTCCCATACCTCTCAACCATCTTATCAAAAGCCGAGCACACAAGAGCAGGGGGAGAGAATTGGAATGTCTCCTCCCGATAAGGATTCAAGTAACTAGCAAGGATTAAGACCTCAATAGTGGAGGTCTTGCTCTTGCCGTGCCGGCCATACAACAAATAGCTCAAATACCTCAAGAACATACGAAGACAAACGTGTTGGACGTCCAACAAAGCCATAGAACTGACATCCGCATCCGCATAACCGGTAAACAATGGAAAATAACGAACAGCGGACAGCCCACCAACACCATACAAGTCTCCGTCAGTATGCTTATCTATTCCCAGAATTTCAGACAGACGGTTAAAGGTTAAGGACCGTTCAACATTAAGCAAGCGAAACTTGATAAGATGATCACTGGGAAAGTAAGTAAATGAGCTCAGAAATTCGAGAGTTAAAGCAGGGTAAGATAATTCGTGGAGCGTGAACAGACCCTGTAACCCTATCTCATTGAACATGCCATACATAATGTCATCAATCTTCAATGTGCGCAAAATTTTCCTATCAACACATCGAGTGGCACTCATAGATTTAGTTAACAGATACTCAAACCTGTCCTTTTGTGCTTTGTCACGGAATTCGATGAATGGGTAATCATCCAAAGGAGACAAATCATCCTCCGAAGACACAACTTCTTCGGGAATCACCTCGGGTTGTTGAACCGGGGCTCTCCTTTCTCTAGTCCTCTTATTTCCTTGCCTAGAAGTCGACATTATCTACATAAAAGCAAGGAGACAATTAAACTTCAACCATAGCATATGGCAATCCCGATTTTTGGCATAAATGGGTCAAAAAATCAACTTTTAAGACTCCAAATCACAATGAAAGCATCCAAAAACTTAGGGGAACATGAGTATGTATCAAATATGGAAGATTCCAAGCAATAGAACACAATTCTAACCAATTTAATGCATAATTTCTACCCGGATTTTGAAGAACCCTAATTCCCAAATTAGCAAATTAGGCATAAATTTCAACAATTAAGGGGCTAGAAAGCAAGGAAATAGCAATTGTATACTAGCAATGGAAGATTTAATACAATAAACTCAAGTTATAAGCAAGAAATTTCAGAATTTTGCGAGACAAATTAGACAAATTCGTGACTTACCTGAGCAGAAAGAGCAAGGAATCACGAAAATAAGCACAAGAAAGTGATGTAAACAAGTAATAAGCAATTAAACACAAGTGTCAAGTGAGATTTGATGATGATATATGATGAATATAGAGAGAAAGAGTGATAGAGGAGGAAGAATGCAGGAATATAGCACGAAAAGAAGAAGGGAATTGAAAGAAATTAGAGTAATAAAAGCATAAAACCGGTGAAAGAAAAACGCGGAACCCGGTCCAATTTGGATCCTCGATCGAGTCGCGGCTGGCTCGATCGAGGAACCAATTTCAGGACTACCCAACTTTCGTTTTAAACTTTTTTAATTTCTTCACTGGTGCCTCGATCGAGTCGCAGCTGGCTCGATCGAGCTGATAGGTTCCTCGATCGAGGAAGTAGGCTTTAGCGTCTTTTTTCGTCATTTATTACTCAAAGCTTCAAATCCCTTCAAAATTCCTGCAAAAGATATTTGAAAGAATATCAAGTGCCCTCTCCTCATCTCTCAAAGTTCAAGGAAACATAAAAACAATAACAAAACATGAATTTAAAATCCTAATTACAAACTAATAATTTACAAAATCCGAGCTGCCTCTCGGTAGCGCTGGTTTTTGCGGTCCCGCACGACCGTAATTCTTCATCAGCAAGAAGAATCAATGGGGAAGAGGTCACCTTCATAGTATGTTTTCAAGCGTTGCCCATTCACTTTGAAGGTCTTTCCTGTGTCAGAATGCATTGTAACTGACCCAAATTTGTTCACATCAGTAACAGTGAACGGTCCAGACCATCTACTCTTCAATTTACCTGGAAACAAGCGCAAACGAGAGTTAAATAAGAGAACTTTCTCACCGACATGAAATTCTCTTTGCAAGATATGCTTGTCATGCCACTTCTTCGTTCGCTCCTTGTATACTTGAGCACTATCATAGGCATGCAGTCGAAATTCATCTAGCTCATTCAACTGCATCAGTCGTTTCTCACCCGCCAGTGAGGGATCCATATTCAGCTCTTTTATGACCCACATAGCCTTGTACTCAAGCTCCACAGGTAAATGACAGGACTTGCCATAGACGAGAGGGTAAGGTGAGGTTCCAATCGGCGTTTTGAAAGCAGTACGGTAAGCCCACAAGGTATCATCGAGCTTCCGACTCCAATCCTTTCTGTTCTTGCTTACTACCTTTTCCAAGATCTGTTTCAGCTCTCTGTTGGAAATATTTACTTGTCCACTGGTTTGAGGATGATAAGACAATCCTCTTCGGTGTGTAACGCCATATTTCTTCAAGAGAGAATTGAGATGACGCTCATTGAAATGCTTGCCTCCATCACTGATCACTGCGCGAGGCACTCCAAACCGTGGAAAGATAGTCTTCTGAAACAGCTTAATAGCATCACAAGTGGGGGTGGCAATTGCCTCCACCCATTTAGAAACATAATCTACAGCTACTAATATGTATTGGTTCCCAAAAGATGTAGGGAACGGCCCTTGGTAATCAATGCCCCAAACATCAAAAATCTCCACTTCGGAGATCCCAGTTTGAGGCATCTCATGCCTTTGCGAGATATTGCCAGTTCTTTGACAAGCATCACAAGAACGGACAAAATTAGTAGCATCCTTAAGGATAGTAGGCCAATAAAAACCCGATTGCATTACCTTAGCAAATGTCCGAGAAGGACCATGATGACCACCATATGAAGAAGAGTGACAATGAGAAAGGATGGCACGTACCTCACCCTCTGGGATACATCGTCTGTATATACCATCAGCACACTCTCGGAACAGATAAGGATCATCCCAGAAGTACCTCTTCACATCATGCATAAATCTCTTCTTCTGCTAATAAGATAAGTCAAGAGGAAGTGTACCTCCTACCAAGTAATTGGCATAATCTGCAAACCATGGGGTATTTGCAACATACTCTGAGCCTAGAAGATGGTCGTCTGGAAAAGAATCATCGATGGGCAAAATCTCTCTTCCCGAGAATCTCAATCTGGACAAATGATCTGCAACAACATTTTCAAAGACCGGACTTATCACGGATTTCTAAATCAAATTCTTGTAACAATAAAATCCATCTAATAAGTCTAGGTTTAGCCTCTTGTTTGGTTAAAAGATACTTTAAAGCTGCATGGTCAGTGTGAACAATAACTTTAGAACCAACAAGATAAGCTCTAAATTTGTCTAAAGAATAGACAACTGCAAGAAGCTCCTTCTCTCTAGTAGCATAGTTGATTTGTGCATCATCGAGAGTCTTGCTTGCATAGTAAATGGTATGTAACACCTTGTCCTTTCGCTGCCCCAAAACAGCTCCAACTGCATAGTCACTGGCATCGCACATAATCTCAAAAGGAAGGCTCCAATCCAGAGATCGGATAATAGGAGCTGAGATAAGAGCTTGTTTGATCCTGTCAAAGGCTTGAATACACTTGTCAGTAAACACAAAAGGAGCATCTTTATGAAGAAGCTGAGTTAGAGATTAAGCAATTTTAGAAAAATCCTTAATAAAGCGGCGATAGAACCCTGCATGACTGATACCCGTCGTGAGGTGTCAAAAATAAGATTTATAATTTCCAACTACAACTATAGCTAGTGGCAGTCGGGTCGAACCACAGAGAGGCAGATGTAAATTCTAGTTGTCTTAAATCCAATCTAAAGTAACAATTGTGGGGGTTGATTTGATTTGGTCTAAAGCTAAGAGTAAAAACAGTAAACTAAAAAGATGGCTTAAACAGATAAAGAAGGGTACTAGGATGGTCGGTTCATTAAAGCTTCGGCGGCAGCATACTAAACAGGTCTAAATCGAACACAAGTGAGGCGGGAAACAAGAGGTCCTCTCGGTCCACTCTTAACAAATAGCATCTTTCGATCTCGCTATAGGTCCCTAATATCACTAATACTGACTCTCGTCCTGAAAAGTAACTAACGGTCTAAACTATACCTATCTTTCGACCTCAGCACAGTTTAGTCATTTTAATTGGTGGTCAAATAACTTTCCCTATCTTTCGATCTAACGGGTTTGTCATAAATTAAGTATCTAACTAGTCGCATGCATTCGATTTGTTAAATACAACATTAAAATCAATTAAAACGAAGGGTAACCTCACGAGGTCAGTCGATCGACCGAGAATGTCAGTCGATCGACTGACACGCGAATTCAGTCCGTGTTCAATACTTTGCCGCGTACGCTAAAATTCGCCTACATCCTATCACAAATAATCTAGCTACTCGTGCTAGAAGTGATAACAACAATAATACTAGGGCATAAAAGCGTTGAATTCATAATTAAAGCGGTAGAATGAACAATTAACATGCAACAATAAAGATGGTTTCGGGAATCTATCTAGCAATTCTAATCTGATAACGAAATAAAATGAACTGAAATTAGGGCAGAGGAATACCGAAAATCGCAGGAGAACAGTAACGGAATGATTAGAAGTATGAATAAAATCTGATGCAAACGATATCCCAAACCCTAACTATTAAAGCTAATGTAAAACTGATGAATTTCTGAATAAAAACTAGATGCCTAACTGAATGTTTTTAGGTTACGTTATATAGCAATTAACGTAACTTCTTATTTCTTAAACCTAGCATCATGGGCTTGCGCTTCCTCAGTCTTTTAATTCTCGTCTGGAATAGCAGTTGGGTCGATCGACTGATAGGACTGGTCGATCGACTGGTCTTCAGCAAACAGTAACTTCTGGAACCCGATGGTTGGTCGATCGACTGATGGAGGTGGTCGATCGACTGATTAAGCTGCTACTAGACTTCTATAAACTCGTGGACTTGTCTTTTGGGCCTTGAATTGCGCACCAAGCTCGTTCCTCGGGTGAATACTTCACGTCACATGTAATGCAGGATACTCGGGGACGGATTTAGCTCGATTTCCTTTGGATTCTTCACATTTCGCAATAACGTACAAAAATACTAAGTAGACGGAAATAGGGAGAAATGTAGCATAAACTACATGAATGAGCTCTGAAATGCGTGTAAAATGGGATGTAAAACATCATATAAAAGACACGCATCAAACTTCCCCAAACCAAACCCTTGCTTGTCCCCAAGCAAGAACTAGACTCGATCTAATGACCTAATGGAACGAGTTCAATCTCAGAGCGAAATGCAACATGTAAAGCCTAAATCAATTTAATGCACAACTAACAAGCAATTAGTAACATGAATCATGAAAACGAGTTATGAAGTCGTTAGAAATATTGCTGAACCGTCAACCATAGAGACTTGTCAGATCGGACTCTCACGGGTCGCTCATATCACACAATAAGTACAGGTGAATATTTTTTTTTTTTTTTTTTTTTTTGGTCGAAATGTAAGTCATATATTACCAAACATCAAAACGATACAACTCCAATTGACTAGGACATAAGCTTCCCAATCAACCGAGCGTTTTTCACTTGCACTTTACTACATACAACTTTCTTAACTCTAGTACAAATTACTTGCTTAATTGTTTGAAATGCAACTCTCGGCATCAACAGCACCTGATCATGTAAACACTTGTTCCTAGCATACCACACTTGATAATATAATGCACAAATGGTTGCTCCAATGATTTGCTTCAGTAAAAGAGACCTGAACCGCATAGACAGCCACCATGTGACAGTAGACTGTGCAGGAATATCAACACCAATCCAGTCAGATGCTAAACGCAAACATCTGGAACTAAACTCGCAGGAGAAAAAAAGATGTGTATGTGATTCATCCAGCAACCCACATAGCAGACATCCACTTTCCCCTGGCACCCATCTTGTTACTCTGTCCCTAGTCAACAGCCTGTTCTGAACCGCTAACCAAGCAATAAAATTAAACTTGCCCATTCCAATTCTCGACCAAACCAAATGATGCCACTGTAGCTCAGCCCCAGTAGGAAGCATCCAATGATACCCAGCTGAAATGGAATAAGTGGTCCAAGTATTACCACTGAATCCTCCTTTAAGAACATCTTTCACCTCACAAAGCTTTTTCCAGGACCAACTAGCAGTATGAGAAGGACTATAGCTCATCCAATCCTTCTCTTTAATATAAATCGCATGTACCCACTTCACCCACAAATGATCCTTTTTATTCATAATCCACCAAACATACTTACCCATGGCTGCAATATTCCACATCCCAGCATTGATTAGGCCAAGCCCTCCAAACTTCCTGGGCATACACACTTTCTCCCATGACACAGCAGGAGACTTAGCATAATGCTCACTTCCTTGCCACAAGAAATTCCTACAAACTATCTCAATATTCTTAATGACAGTCTTGGGCAAAACAAAAATCCTCGCCCAATAACTATGAAGAGTACCAAGAACAGACCTCACTAGCACCAATCTTCCTCCATAAGAAAGCTTGCGTGCCCCAAGAGCACGAATCCTCTCTACTACTTTCTCAACAAGGACAGCACAATCCAAAACAGAAAGTTTTTTAGATGAAATAGGTACCCCTAAGTACCTAAAAGGAAGCTTAGCAGGTACCATACCAGTAGCCTTGAGAATTGACTCCCTCATCCCATCATCCACCCCATTCATATACACATTAGATTTATCCACATTCATTTTCAATCTAGTAGATTTTGAGAAGCTATCAAACGCACACAGCATCACCTTTACAGAACCAACATCTCCATGGCAAAACATTAATAAATCATCAGCAAAGCACAAGTGGGAAAGATGAAGTTTCCTACACAGAGAATTATACTTGAAGCTTTGTTGCTCCTGAGCCACCATTAAGAGTCTACTAAGATACTCCATACACAAAGTAAAGAGTAAAGGAGACAAGGGATCTCTTTGCCTCAACCCCCTCCTACCTTGAAAGTGACCAAACACTCCACCATTAAGAGAAATAGAGTAGGATGGAGTAGTAATACATTCCATCACCCTATCAATAAAACCATTAGGGAAGCCTAATGCATCCAACATATCCCTAACAAATCCCCATTCAATAGTATCATACGCTTTTTGAAGGTCTATTTTCATCATCACTCTAGGGGTACAAGTCTTCCTATTATAGAGTTTTACCAAGTCTTGACAAATCAATATGTTCTCAACAATATCTCGCCCTTTAACAAAGGCACTCTGATTATCACTAACAATCTCAGGCAACACCTCCCTTAACCTATTGCACAGCAACTTTGTAATGCATTTATACACCACGTTACAACACGCTATAGGTCTAAATTGAGTCACAAGTTTGGGCATATCAACTTTGGGAATTAAGGTAAGGACCGTATGGTTTACCTGCTTCAAAAGTCTACCCTGCTCAAAGAAATCCATAACTGCCTGAATGACAGTGCCACCAGTCACCTCCCAAGAATCTTTAAAAAATTGGCTAGAGTAGCCGTCTGGACCAGCTGCTTTAGTTCCAGGAATGGAGAACATAGCAGTTTTGATTTCTTCAGGAGTAACTGGTTTCATTAAAATTGCAGAATGACAAGGTTGCACCATTCTCCCATTCTGGACCACACTTCTATCAACGGCCTGAGTCTCCTTGGCTGACCCCAGCAAATCCATATAATATAGTTCAAAAGCCTTATTAATATCCTCTGGTTCCTCATGAAGCACCCCAGTGATATCAATAATCTGAAAGACCTTATTAACAGCTCTTCTTCTTTTAATGGAAGCATGGAAAAAAGCTGTGTTATCATCACCATCCTCAACCCATTGCATATTAGCTTTTTGGCTAAGAAAATGATGTTTAGCCTGAAGAAGCCTTGCAACCTCCTTAGCAATAACCCTCTCATTATCACACAACTCAGAATTCAAAGGATTACTCTGCATCTCCTCTTGCATAAGAAGCAAAGCCTTATGAGCCAAGCTATAGGTATGCTCAATATTGTGAAACCCGTCCTTATTTAGTTCCTTCAAAGGTTTTTTTAATATCTTCAACTTACTAGCCAAACAAAACATAGGAGTCCCAGGAACATGAACTTCCCATGTATGACTTATGACATAGTACATGTGAATATTGTAAAGATAGAAAGAAGTAAATGTAATGACGCTCACCTAACTACGACCTATAAGAACATGCCTGCAATATAATATGAAAGCAATCTCTACAACCGTACATACGCATTCCAACCAACAAGAGACCGTGACACATGCCGAGGTATATATGGGATATGTGAGGTACGGGTAAGAAGAGGCAAAACATTTATGGTAAAGTGGAGGTACAGGTGATCAAGCTAGTACCAAAACGGAACCAAATGGCAACATCCAACTTCTTGCTCATAATCAAACGAAACGGTGCTATAGCAAGCACAAATCTCACAATTCCCAGAGATACAAGTAATCAACTAACTCCCCATGAAGTAAGAATAAAACATGGGAGTAAAAATCGCCAAAAGATAAAGATTGAATTATGCGAATTTGATTTTTTCTCTTTCTCGAACATCAGTCGATCGACCTATGGGGGCAGTCGATCGACTGCTCAAACAGTACAGAACTCTTTTTTCTTTTTCGAATCATTTTTTTTTTCATTTTTTTTTCATTTTTTTTTCTTTTTCTATTTCTTTCTTTCCTCCTTCATTTCATCTTCCCAATATTATCTCAAACATGAGCATATGCCACCAAAAACGAGTAACAACCCCAAGAACACAGACTACTAGCTTGACAAAGGATAGGCTAAATGTAGGATGTAGTAAATGGGATAAAAAGGGATATTTTTGGCAGTGTGGAGTTTATGGGCAAAATGAGAAAAGGGAAACCTCTACCACATGTGTCAACTAACCACAGACCGAATGCGTACAGGTATTAAGCAGATTAAGTTCATATTTATGCACATTGATATGACATGTCTCATAAGGAGTACTACTCACATTCCTAAATAAACTGGTCATAGATGTCACCAGTTGTAGGCTCTAAATCTTAGAATATATAAGTAGTTTGCCAGTTTTCTAAGTCAAGTCTAAAGTTCAGCAAATAATTAACGAAAACTCGTAGATATGCAATTACGATTCTACTAATAACATGTTAATCTAGCAAGGCGTAGGCAAAAACAGGTGCAAGTGCAATATCATCCTTGAAATACTACCGTTCCGACTCGACCTATATGCTAAAATAAACGTGCATTTTATGGACATTTTTGAAATTTTTCAATTTTTTTGATGTTTTCTGTATATATAAGAGAAATGAAATAAACAATGTAAAACAAAATTAAACGTGAATGCAAGCAAATGATATGCGATGCAAAACCCTTCCCCAAACCAAATCGCACAATGTCCCCATTGTGCAAAATCATGTAATGAAAGAAAAGAGAAATGGGAATTTGCGGGGAAATAAAATAAATAAGACATGAAGTGAAAATCGGGAACTTACAAGACTTTAAGCGCAGCAAAGGAAACCTCCCCAAACCAGCGTGAGCTAGGAGGTTTCAGTAGCTAGCAGTGCTACTAAAAGTTACCTGAAAGACAAACAAAACCACGCATAAAACCGAGAAAACAATTTTTGAAGCGGTAAAATTGTGCACAAATGAGACAATAGAAGAAATAAATAATTAGACGGAAAGTAAAGTGGAGTAGAAAACTCCATTAAGTCCGCATATCGACCAAACACAGCAGGGGAGAGGTCGTGAATAGGTACAGCAGCGTCTTTGGTCGATCGACCAATGAAGCCAGTCGATCGACTCAGTCGATCGACCAATGAAGCCAGTCGATCGACTGAAAGTACTTCTGTACTCCTTACTTCTTCGTATTTGCTCAATAACTTGAGCTAATGAGGTCTAAAAATCTGCAAGTGCACAATAATACGCGCCCAAAATTGCGCAAAACCCAAAACAAAGTCTCAACGTATAAGATCCTAAGCAAGCAAAATAAAATGCGAAGTTTTCGCGCACACAAAAGCAATAAAAAGTGTCTTAACAAAAGCAAATAAAATGAAGTTTATAACGAACTCGATCAACTAGTAGTTGATCAAGAAAGACCACGGTATGGCCCACTTTCGCTTCCTCGGCTACTAGAGGTAGCCTCAACGGTGCTTATCCGAGTGCACCCTTCTTAGCTTCCACGTCCGTATGGCTCAACGGATCAACACTCTCATCATCTCCCCAGTCAAGGATCTCTTCGGGCTTGTCAGAGTCCAAATCAGACTCTCTGGCTTTGACCGGCTCGTCATCAACTACCTCGTCAATTCCATAGCTTAGGCAACCAAGACCTCCTCTTTGAATGATCGGCTTTTTTACAATTTTGGAACAACTTGCAAAGACTTCCTTCCCAAACCAGCTCCGCAACATCTAAAACAATGGTTCTTCCTCCTTTTTGCTCCCAACTGGGGCGGAGGGGTTAGCACAGAGTAGTAATAGAGACAGTGTAAGTCGGGAAGCACAAAGTACGATTTCTTTTCGTAAACCGTGTTACAAGTCACCGCCACATGGGGTCCTTTTTCTTAGCCGGGCAAAGACAATAGAATGCTTTCCCACTTTAAAAGTCAAGGTACCTAGACCGACATCTATGACTGCACCAGCAGTGTGCAGAAATGGCCTACCCAAAATAATGGGAATGTGAGCATCCTCAGGCATGTCAAGTACAACAAAGTCGACGGGGAAAAAGAACTTCCTTATTTGGACAGGGATGTCCTCTAAGACCCCTATTGGCTGGACCGCAGATCGGTCACCATCTCGAATCTGTCATGTCACACGCGAACCTAGTCAATTTAAGCTTCCTAGCTAGACTCAAAGGCATGACGCTTATACTAGCTCCTAGGTCACATAATGCCTTCTCAATAGAGAAGGTACCTATATTACAAGGAACAGAAAAGCTACCCGGGTCCTCTAACTTATGGGGTGCAGTGTGAGACAGATAAGAGCATGACTCTTTGGTTAAAGCGACAGTATGAACGTGTTCAAGTGACTTTTTCTTAGACAGGAGTTGTTTCATGAACTTAGTGTATGCAGGCACTTGATTGACCAACTCAAGGAAGGGTACTTGTACATTCAAACTACGGATAACCTTTTCAAATTTATTGAAAGATACCTGTTCTTTTGTTGGCACTAGTCTCTCCGGATATGGGGCTGTAAGAAGTACCTTAGCCCTCTCCTCTCTAAATCGCGCGTCCGTATCCGTGGACTTAGGGAAAGTCCGTCACCTTCTCCTTGTTGAAACTTGACCCCTCTTAAGACCATCTCAAATGTGAGCCATTAACCGTCGTCGGATCGAACTTGGGCGGGATCGACCCATCAAGACTCGGGTCTTGTCCTAATGTCTTCGGGATCGTCGAACCCCGAACAAATGGTCTCTCAAATTGTCGGGCATTGAAGGACGAAATTCCTCGCTATCGTGAGAACCTTGGTCGATCGACCACCTTGCTCATCGATCGATCGAGGTGAACAGATTCAGAAGCTCCCAGTAACCCGTGTATCGTCGATCGACGGGTGTATCGCCGATCGACCGATATACCTGGTAAACGCCTGTTTCTTTGATTTATTCGTTGAAGCTTTCTTTTGACTTGTTTCCGGCTCATCTTTTTCAACAGCGTCTTCGACCATGGCAGGACCATCAAGGGTGGACCCACTCCTCAAAGTGATGGCATTTAAGGTCTCCTTTTGGTCAGTTTGGGTCGGTAAGTGTCCCGGAGCTCGAGTGTTACTTTTTCTAGCCAATTGAGCAATTTGGCTCTCTAGTAGCTTCATCCCGGCCTCTCTTGCTTGGGACTCCTTTAGCAACAAGTTCTTAAGCTCGGAAAATTCAGAATTCTGCGATTATTGCTGCTGCGGCACATAGGGAGGTTTTTGATATTGTTGTTGCTTTTGATGAGGAGGTACATAAGGTTGCTGCTGCGGTGGAGGTTGAGTTGGATTCAGGACATTTTGGCTCCTCCAACTCAAGTTTGGGTGGGCATTCGGCTCATAGTAGGTGTTTGTCTGCCTATAATGTTGAAAGGCAGCACAAGACTCAAAGGGACTAGGACAATTCTTCAAACGTGTCCCTCGGATCCACACCTTTCATGAGACGAAAGGACCGTCGACACAAAGCATTTACTTGGTACATCCCACCTTTAGAAGCTCCTCCTAGTTCATACTTGTCAAATCTCGCAAAGAAGAGCTTCAAGCGCAAAGAACAGAGGAAGATTCAGCAGCTCTCCTCTGGTTCCCTCTGGAATTACCATACTCAGCCTTGTGGGTAGCTAGATCGTCAATGATCTTCCACCCCTTGGTTGCTCCCAAATTCTCAGCAAATCGGCCATTGGCTGCAGCATCCAAAATGGCCCTCTGATCGTCGTACAACCCATTATAGAAATGATTGCACAAGCTCCATTTTTCGAACCCATGGTGCGGTATGGTTCGCACCAGCTTCTTAAATAGAACCCATGCCTTGTGGAAGTTCTCATCCGGCCCTTGTTTGAAACTTGTGATTTGGGCTCTAATAGCAATCGTCTTAGAAGCAGAAAAGTACTTCTTGTAGAATGCCAATGCCAAGGAATTCCAATCAGTAATCCCATGAACGGCTCGGTCCAGATCTCTATACCACTCCCTTGCAGCATCACGAAGGGAGAAGATAAACATGGTCTCCTTGATCTGGTCTTGGGTCACACCTCTGGAGGGGGTATGGGCAATGAGAGTCAATAAAGGTCTCCATATGCTTAGCCTGCATCTTCATTTGCAGCTCCCGAATCGGTTTCTCTCAACCATGTTAATGTATGAAGACTTTGGTTCGAACTTCCTGGCATCTCCTGGTAATTTGAACCCCTTATATAAGTTTTCATTTGTCGGCTCGAATGACTAGCTATACTCGCTTCCTCGGCCATGACTGGAATTTCGGAGAAGTAATCGTCTCTACGGTGAAGAAGTGGAAACGGGTGAAGAATGTGGGTCTTCTTGAACAGTGTCGTTCTCGTAATAGCTTGACAGAGTACTCAGCTCTTCCTCTGTCGGTAATACCCTTTGTGTTTGTCTCAACTCGCGCAAAGATTTCTCTATCTCAGGATCAAATGGTACTAGTTCACCACCCTGTGACCTGCGCATAAGAAGAAACTACAAAAAGAATATAAGAAAAGTTTAAGAAACAGAAGTCCCTTAAACTAAGAAAGACTAAAAATAAAACAACTAAAATTAGAACTATTGCCTCCCCGGCAACGGCGCCAAAATTTGATACCCGTCGTGAGGTGTCAAAAATAAGATTTATAATTTCCAACTACAACTATAGCTAGTGGCAGTCGGGTCGAACCACAGAGAGGCAGATGTAAATTCTAGTTGTCTTAAATCCAGTCTAAAGTAACAATTGTGGGGGTTGATTTGATTTGGTCTAAAGCTAAGAGTAAAAACAGTAAACTAAAAAGATGGCTTAAACAGATAAAGAAGGATACTAGGATGGTCGGTTCATTAAAGCTTCGGCGGCAGCATACTAAACAGGTCTAAATCGAACACAAGTGAGGCGGGAAACAAGAGGTCCTCTCGGTCCACTCTTAACAAATAGCATCTTTCGATCTCGATATAGCTCCCTAATATCACTAATACTGACTCTCGTTCTGAAAAGTGACTAACGGTCTAAACTATACCTATCTTTCGACCTCAGCACAGTTTAGTCATTTTAATTGGTGGTCAAATAACTTTCCCTATCTTTCGATCTAACGGGTTTGTCATAAATTAAGTATCTAACTAGTCGCATGCATTCGATTTGTTATATACAACATTAAAATCAATTAAAACGAAGGGTAACCTCACGAGGTCAGTCGATCGACCGAGTATGTCAGTCGATCGACTGACACGCGAATTCAGTCCGTGTTCAATACTTTGCCGCCTACGCTAAAATTCGCCTACATCCTAGCACAAATAATCTAGCTACTCATGGTAGAAGTGATAACAACAATAATACTAGGGCATAAAAGCGTTGAATTCATAATTAAAGCGGTAGAATGAACAATTAACATGCAACAATAAAGATGGTTTCGGGAATCTATCTAGCAATTCTAATCTGATAACGAAATAAGATGAACTGAAATTAGGGCAGAGGAATACCGAAAATCGCAGGAGAACAGTAACGGAATGATTAGAAGTATGAATAAAATCTGATGCAAACGATATCCCAAACCCTAACTATTAAAGCTAATGTAAAACTGATGAATTTCTGAATAAAAACTAGATGCCTAACTGAATGTTTTTAGGTTACGTTATATAGCAATTAACGTAACTTCTTATTTCTTAAACCTAGCATCATGGGCTTGCGCTTCCTCAGTCTTTTAATTCTCGTCTGGAATAGCAGTTGGGTCGATCGACTGATAGGACTGGTCGATCGACTGGTCTTCAGCAAACAGTAACTTCTGGAACCCGATGGTTGGTCGATCGACTGATGGAGGTGGTCGATCGACTGATTAAGCTGCTACTAGACTTCTATAAACTCGTGGACTTGTCTTTTGGGCCTTGAATTGCACACCAAGCTCGTTCCTCGGGTGAATACTTCACGTCACATGTAATGCAGGATACTCGGGGACGGATTTAGCTCGATTTCCGCTGGATTCTTCACATTTCTGCAATAACGTACAAAAATACGGAAGTATACGGAAATAGGGAGAAATGTAGCATAAACTACATGAATGAGCTCTGAAATGCGTGTAAAATGGGATGTAAAACATCATATAAAAGACACGCATCAATAACCAAGAAAACTAGGCACACTTTTAACATTAACCGGGTACGGGAGTTGCTCAATTACCTCAACCTTAGCCATGTCCACTTGAATGCCCTTACCTGACACCAAATGACCGAGTACCACCCCTTCAGTAACCATGAAGTGGCACTTCTCCCAGTTGAGAACAAGGTTGCTCTCCTCACAGCGCTGTAAAACTTTAGTCAAGTTTCTCAAGCAAATATCAAAATCAGTACCATATACACTGAAATCATCCATAAATACCTCCATGATAGACTCTATGTAATCCGAAAATATGGCCATCATACAACGCTAAAAGGTAGCAGGAGCGTTGCATAAACCAAAGGGCATCCTCTTATAAGCAAATACACCATACGGACAAGTGAAAGTGGTCTTTTCCTGATCCTCAGGATGAATGGGTATCTGAAAGAAACCGGAGTAGCCATCTAGGTAACAGAAATAACTATGACATGCTAATCTCTCTAACATTTGGTCAATGTAAGGAAGTGGGAAGTGGTCCTTTTTAGTGGTCGTGTTCAACTTCCTATAGTCAATGCACATCCTCCACCCTGTAACAAGTCTAGTAGCAATCAGTTCATTCTTATCATTCTTTACTACTATAGTACCTCCCTTCTTAGGTACAACTTGGACAGGACTGACCCATTTAGAATCAGAAATAGAGAAAATAATACCAGCATCAAGTAATTTCTGTACCTCTTTTCTTACCACCTCCTGCATTGGAGGGTTTAGTCGTCTCTGACCTTGCGCACTGGGCTTGTGGCCCTCTTCCAAATGAACTCGATGCATACAAAAAATCAGGACTAATACCTTTGAGATTATCAATGCTATACCCAATTGCCTTTTTATGAGTTCTCAAAACAGTCAACAAAGCAGATAGTTGACCTTCAGTTAGGCTAGCATTGACGATCACTGGGTTCATTTCACATTCATCAAGAAATTCATATTTGAGATGAGAGGGAAGGGTTTTTAATTCAGGTTTCTTTACCTCAGTTACCTTATCTGACACCCAAACTGTATACCTTTTGATGTGGGCATTCATCTCTAGTTAGAAGCCTCTCAATCTGATGAACTTCTGGACTCCATGAACTCGTCTGATCAGCTGGATCCGTGACAAGGACAATCTCCAGAGGATCCCTGTCCAAACACATAGGAAGACACTCATCAATAGTAAAATCAACAACATCTATACTATGACAAGTTTCTTCTATCATGGGGTTTTTCAATGCTTTTTCCAAGTTAAAAATAATCATATCATCCCCCACAACTAAGGTCAATCTCCCTTGCCTAACATCTATAACCGCCCCATGATATGTAAGAACGGGCCCCTAAGATGATAGGGATTTGGTTGTCTTCAGCCATGTCCATGACAACAAACTCAACGGGGATGAAAAACTTCCCTATACGAACGGGAACGTCCTCTAACACCCCCAATGGGTGTTTAACAGTTCTATCGGCCATCTGCAGTGTCATATTAGTAACTGTCAACGGACCCATATTTAATTTCTTACAAATAGAATACGGCATGACGCTTACACTAGCTCCTAAATCACAAAGAGCTTTACTAATAGAAAGATGACCAATTTGACAAGGGATAGAAAAACTTCCTGGATCCTTTAATTTTGGTGGTGAGTTAATTGGCAACATGGCACTGCACTTCTGAGTGTAAGCAATAGTTTCCACCGCGTCAAAGGATCTCTTCCTTGTCAAAATCTCCTTCATGAATTTCGCATAAGCCGGCACTTGAGTAATTAATTCAGTAAAAGGGACACTTACCTGTAGATTCTTCACGACCTCCATAAACTTACCAAACTGCTTATCCAGCTTGGATTTTTGTTGTCGATGAGGAAAAGGTAGTGAAATAGTTATGGGCTCGGCTTGCTTGTCCTTAGAAACAACTTTTGAAACACCGTCAGCTGTCGATTTTGGATCCTCGATCGAGCCAAGGGTGACTTGATCGAGCTGGCTGGATCCTCGATCGAGTCGCCTCTGACTCGATCGAGGAACCTTTACAGGTTCAGCTTCTACGTCTTTTTTACTTTTATCGTCAGCTCGTGTTTCAACTTCGTCAGGTTCTTTCTCATCATCACTAAGCTCCAAATTACCCAAACCTTTGGGATGCATATAAGGGACCTCATCAACAATAATGGGCACGTCTTTATCAAGGTTTTGTAGGTCGGGATTCACATAAGAAGTACCGCTCCTCAGCTGAATAACATTAGCTTGCTCATGAGCTTGCTTACCTTGAGGAGAAAGACCTACGGCCTGTTTTGATGGGTTTTGAAGTGCCATCTGAGCCACTTGATTATCTAGCATCTTGTTATGGGCAATCAGCTCAGAAATTTGAGCCGTCTGCTTCTACTGCATCGACAAAGTTTGTTGCAAAAGGTTGCGCAACTCTGCCATATCATTGTTCGGAGCTTGTTCAGGAATTTGTTGAGGAGTTTGCTGAGGAGGCTGTTGATATTGATTGTTGAACTGCTAGCCTCCTTGATTTTGCCTTTGATAGCCCCCTTGTTGTTGATTACCGCGATTGTTGGGAGGGATATAAGTATTCTTTTGCGGTTGTGACTGCTGCGGGTTTTGCACATTCTGACTAGACCATTGAAGGAACGGATGTTCCTTCATTCTTTCATTGTAAAAGTTGGAGAAAGGTGTACCTTGTGCACCTTGTCCGTAAGCTTTGAAAGGCGTTAACCCGCTCAAATGTGCTCATACAATCAGCTGCACTGTGACAATCTAACCGCATCTAAGCACAAGTCTCCTCCACTTGCTGACTCATGGCATGAACTCTCTCCTTACTACCCAATGATTGGGTAGTCTTTATCTCAGCAATCTGGGCAGAAATAGTCTCCAGCTGTGCCGCCAGGGCACTATCAACACCGGTACCTCGCGTGCTTCCCCTATGATTTCCATACCTGGCGGTATGGGTAGCAATCTGATCAATTAGCTTCCACGCGTCACCATCATTGGTGTTGTCTTGAAACCTCCCATTAGCAGAAGAATCCAAAAGGGCACGATGATCGTCAAACAACCCGTTATAAAACTGGTTGCAAAGGAACCACTTTGGGAAACCATGATGGGGAACTGATCGAACCAAACGCTTGAAGCGAGTCCAAGCTTCATTCAAATCTTCAGTAGCTCCTTGCTTGAAACTAGTAATTTGATTCCTCAAAGCATTAGTATTCTGAGGTGGGAAGTACCTCTTGTAGAAAGCAAGAGCCAAGGAATTCCAGTCTGTAACTCCCTCAGTATCCATATCAATATCTCTCAACCACTCAGCAGCTCCATCTTTCAGAGAGAAAGGAAAGAGCACTTGCTTAACCTGGTCTTGGGTCACTCCAGCTGTTAATGGGATAGAACAGCAGTAAGTGACAAATTTCTCCATATGCGTCGCAGGATCCTCAGCAGTTGTCCCTCCAAACATATTTCGTTCCACCAAATTGATATAAGATGGCCGAATCTCAAAAGTTCCATTGGTAGTAGTGGGCAGCTTAAATCCTTGGGGGATAGAATCTAAGGTCGGCTCAGAGTGACTGGCCAGAGTAGGCATGATGGGAGCTTTGGGAATATCAGTGGTAACTGGAATTTCAGGAATAGGAATTTCGTCCTCTTCCTCTTCGTAGGACCGATCGGCTGACTCAGTGGAGCTCGCCGTTTCGACGTCAAGTCTACTCAAGTCTTCTACTTGACCCACTTCTTGATTAAATTTCCGTCTGTAGCGAAAAGTCTGCTCAGGTTCAGGATCAAAAAGGATAATCTCGGACCTATTAGACCTGGGCATAAACGGAACTAACAAGAAAAGTGTAAGAACGGTCTCAAGGAACTGGCTTCCCTGAGACAAAAAGACAAAATAAACAAAAACAGACTAAACAATTGTTGCCTCCCCGGCAACGGCGCCAAATTTGATGTGGCTAAAGTCGTATCACCAAACCAAAGTAAAACTATCTCAGGACTAACAAGAATAGCTAGTAGTAAGACAGGTATCGAATCCACATGGAGGCGGTAAAAGCTAAGTCTAAGAGTATTTAAGCTGTCTAGAAGTAACCGATTTCTGGGGGTTTGTTTTCTTTTGATTCTAACAAACTAATTGTAAGTAATTAAATGAAGGTTTTAACGATATTATTAAAAGTCTAGGATTTACGGTTCACTAGGTCAATCAGTCGGGGATTATCAATCAATTGCTAAATCTATCAAGTTGTTAAAGGTCATAAGATCGGTCGACTCAATTATGCCTTTTAGATCGATTCTAACATGCGGTCGCTATGATTAGATACTCTCTATTTGATTATCGCAGCCTATATCAATTCTAACCCGGTCGGCGATAGGATCAATTCGCTACACTAATTAATAACTCAGGCCTCAAGTTGATTAACTAGAAGAATTACAATAATCAAACAACAGCTTTAACGATATCAATAGCAACTAATTGATTTTCCCTTTTTATTAACCTAGATCCCCTTCATCCTAGATGAGGGGATTAGCTATTCATAATTATAATAACAACAACAACAACAATGATTAAAGATGAAAACATGATTGGAAGTATAAAACAATAATTAATGAACATAAAACAATCAACGATTAATTAATGAGGAAAGATTAGTACCATACAAGGGAAAGATTAGGGTTCTAAGAGAGTTTTCCAGCAATATCCCAGCAAAATATAACGTAGTCCAACAATAAAACACGAGTTTCTAATTTATAACAAAAGATAATCGTTTTAGGAAAATCCGGAAACAAGCCCGCCAGAGAGGATCCTCGATCGAGCCAGAGGTGAATCGATCGAGGACAGCTGCTCGATCGAGCCAGTGGTGACTCGATCGAGGAACCATCTTCACAGACTTTTTCTTCTCTTCTAGCCCTCGTGCTTCATCGTTTCTCGTGTCATGCTTCGTGTATTCTTCTATGCCGTCTCCGCCATGCTAATCTTAACTTGATCATACTCATAACGAGTCATTTCTGCATCAAAACACAAAATAGCGGCAGTATCGACAATTCATTGAAATAAGGCATATAAATGATAAAATAGGCACGAAACGGTATGTAAAGTGGTATAAAGGGGGCTATAAAAGTGTATATGAAAGTGATACATCACCGTGTCAGTCTGATGACTGATTTAGGCGTATGCCGCAATTTTGGACTACTTAACCTTGTTCATGATGCAAGGTGTGTTCATCACGTTTAAAGCCAACAGGGGCGTAGTTTAGGCAAGTTTATCGTCGTTCTAGGACCAATGGAACGCTGCAGGATTCTGATAGCGCAGAGATCCCTACGTGCCATATATGTGTGCATGCATGCTGGGGCCCTGATTAATTGCGATTAGTGCGAGCTACGTCCAGGGGGTGGTATCAGGGGTAGCTGGGTAAGCGTGTTTAGCTGTCAACTAGGCTCCCTTTCGTATGTTCCACAGTCCGCCTGGTGAGGGTGCTCCTGATGGAGAAAGTAGGTTAGGCATGTTGGAGTGCCATGTGCCTTGTCACCCCGCGTTGGCAGTTGACAGTCCTGCTAGATACCCTTTCAACGTACCATAGACATTAGCTTTCAGAGTGATGTACTTAGAGAAGCCCGAAAACAGAAAAGTCTATTGAAATGATGTGAAGTACCTGACGCCATCTCATGGGGTACCAGAGCAATTGTGGTCCCAGGACGCTGTCAGACCACACCATCTAATAGCAGTTTAAAATTTGGAAAAGTTTAGAGACACTGGACATGAAATTGGTAGTATGCCTACTATCGGATTTTCTTTTATTTAAAATAATTTGGCTTTCATAGTACATTACCCTGCAAGCTAAAATCTACTTATTATTAAAAGTAATATCTCTTCAGGTGAAGTATGTTCCATGGGCGTTGTATGATTTGACCGTCCATAGTCATCAGTCTGTATGCGCCATGGCCAACAACTCCTTTTACCTGGTATGGTCCTTCCTATTTATAAGCGAATTTGCATGCTTTTCGATTTTTAGTGTTTTGGAACACTTCTCGGAGAACCAGGTCTCCTACCTCCAGGAGCCTGACTTTCACATTCTTGTTGTAGCTCCTGGACACTGACTGCTTGTAGGGAGCTAGGCGTATTTTTGCATTTGCTCGTAGCTCGTCTATTGTGTCCAGACTCCTGACCATCTCTGCATTGTTCAGTTCCTCTGTCATACATCTATACCTGTGAGTGGGAACCAGAACTTCCGATAGAATGACTGCTTCTGCGCCAAACACCAGGCTGAAGGGTGTCTGGCATGTTGTTATCTTTGGCGTCGTCCTGTCTGACCATAACAATAGTGGCAATTCATCTGCCCACCTTCCTCCTAACTCCTGTAACCTCCTTCTTAGATTGTCCATGATTATTTTGTTGCTGGACTCAGCTTGCCCGTTAGATTTTGGGGTCCTGGGTGCTGATTTTTTCAAGGTGATGTTCCATCTGGCACAGTATCCTTCAGTGTCGTTGGAGATAAATTGTGAATCATTGTCACATATGATTTCTGATGGGATACCAAACCTGCGGATGATGTTTCGTTTTATGAAAGAGATGACTTGTTTGTCTTTTACTTCTGTAAATGCTTCCGCCTCTATCCATTTGGAGAAGTAATCTGTCATTGCTAGCATCCATATTCTGTTTTCTGTAGCTCTTGGTAGGGGGCCTAATATGTCCATGCCCCACGTCATGAACGGCCAGGGGGAAATGATAGGATGCAAGGGCTCTGCTGGCTGGTGGATCATTGGTGCTGAACGCTGGCAGGCGTCACACTTACGTGCGTATTCTGTTGCATCTGCCTTCATTGTGGGCCAGAAGTATCCTTGTATGAGAGCTTTGTTTGACAGACTCTTACCCCCTGCATGGTTTCCACACTCACCACTGTGGAGAGCATGCAACACAGTCTGCGCCTCCTCCTTGTCCAGGCATCGTAAGTAGGGACCTGCTAGTGACTTCCTGAATATTACATCGTCAATAAGTATAAACCTGGAGGCTTTTATTCTGAAAGCCCTTACTTTCTTCTTGTCATCTAGCAGCTTATTATGCCACAGCCAATCTAGGTAAGGTGTGCGCCAATCCCAGTCACCTGCATGTATAGCAGGTTGGTCAGGTGGTTGATTGGCTGTCTGAGAATCTTGTTCGGCCTCCGTAGCTGACTGAACTCCCACTTTGCCCGGCTGATCCTCCAGTTCTCCTTTATCTATTTCGTCTGTCTTCTGGATAGAAGGTTCCAGCATGTGTGCGATGGGAATGTTGGATAGTTCTGTCGGTTTGAACGTTACCCTCAGAGTTGCTAAGGCATCTGCTTCCACATTCTGATCTCTGGGAATATGTTTAAGCTTGCAAGTCTCGAATTTCTGTTTTAACTCTTTTGCTACTTTTAAGTATGCAATCATCTTTGAGTCTCTGGCTATAAACCCATCATTCACGTGATTGACTATTAGTAAAGAGTCACTGGATATGTGCAGGAGCTTGACTCCTAATTCCAGGGCTAGCGGCATTCCTAATATCAAGGCCTCGTATTCTGTTTCGTTATTGGTTGCCTTGAATTCACATCTTACTGCTTGTGCTATCAGATCTCCCTGTGGTGACCGCGGGATCAACCCTACGTCTGCCCCCTTTAATTGGAAGCTCCGTCAATATGCATCTGCCAGACCTCTGCCTCCATGTTCCCCTCTAAGGTGAGGATTTCCTCATTTGCCAGATTTTGGATGGTTGGGCTGAAGTCTGACACAAAGTCTGCTAGTGCTTGCGATTTGATTGATGTTCTGGGGTCATACTAGATATCATACGCACTAAGGTGTACAGACCACTTCGACATTCTGCCTGACAGTTCAGGTTTCCTTATGATAGACTTCAGCGGGTAGTTGGTCACGACATGTATGGTGTGGGATTCAAAATAGGGGCGCAGCTTGTAAGATGCCACTACCAGTGCTAGTACAAATTTTTCGAGAGATGTGTACCTGGTTTCTGCCGGCAGCAGAGACTTGCTCACGTAGTATACTGGCTTCTGTTCTTTTCCTGTTCTCTAACTAGAATGACACTTACAGCTACCTCTGTGACGGCTAGGTAGAGGAACAGTGGTTCTCCTGGCTCCGGCTTTGATAGCAGTGGTAGGCTGCTGAGGTAGTGTTTCAGTTATCTGAATGCTTGCTCGTGGTCTACAGTCCATTCAAACTTCTGACTCTTTCTTAGTATACCATAGAACAGCCTGCACTTGTCGTATGATCTTGAGATGAACCTGCTCAGGGCTGCTACCTTACCAGCTAGCCTCTGAACGTCTTTAGGTTTTTCAGGTGTCTCTAATTGTAAAACGGCATTGATCTGCTCGATGCTGGCTTCTATCCCTCTTTGAGTTACAATATAGCCTAAGAATTTGCCAGAGGATACCCCAAAGGTACACTTAGATGGATTTAACTTCATTTTGTACTGCCTCAGGGTGCTGAATGTCTCTGCCAGGTGCCGCATATGGTCTTCGGCTTTTTCTGACTTTACCACCATGTCATCAATATACACCTCCATAGTTCTTCCTATTTGCTCCTTAAAAATGCGGTTGACCAGCCTCTGGTACGTGGAGCCTGCATTCTTTAGGCCGAAGGGCATAACATTGTAACAATATATTCCTCTTTCAGACATGAATGTCGTCTTCTCTTGGTCTACATGATCCATCTTGATCTGATTGTAGCCACTCCATGCGTCCAGAAATGTCAGCATCTTGTGCCCAGCTGTCGCATCCACCATTGCATCGATATGAGACAGGGGAAAGGGATCTTTAGGGTATGCTTTGTTGAGGTCGGTGAAGTCCACACATACTCTCCACTTTCCATTCTTCTTAGGCACTACCATTACGTTAGACAGCCACTCGGGATATTTTACTTCTCTTATTTTCTTTGCTGCCAGAAGGCTATCTACCTCTTGGTTGATTACCTTGTTTCTTTCTACTGCAAACTTCATTCTTCTCTGTTGGATGGGCTTACACTTTGGGTTCACACTGAGTTTATGCGTTATGATGGATGGATCTATTCCTATCATGTCGTCGTGTGACCATGCAAAACAGTCCATGTTATCCTGCAGAAATTTGATTAATTGTTGTCTCAAGCTTCCTGTGCATCCAGCTCTAATTAGCACAGTTCTTTCTGGGTATAGCTTGTCCAAGTTAATTTGATCCAGCTCTTCTGCTGGGGGCTCGATGTATTCGTCCTGGACAGGCTATTTCTGTAATTGCTATGCGGGAGGGCTGGTAGTGCACTTTAGTGCCTTCTTATAACAGCCTCTAGCTTCCTCCTGATCTCCTCTTATTGTCTCTACTCCCCATGGTGTGGGGAATTTTATGCATTGGTGATATGTTGAAGGGACTGCTTTTATCTGGTGCAGCCACGGCCTTCCTAGGATGACATTGTAGGTGGAGGGTCCGTCTATGACCAGGTATCTGATCTGCTTATTGACTCCCCCCGCGTAGGTTGGGATGACTATCTCACCTAGTGAGTTAGCTGTTTCTCCGCTGAAGCCTACCAGTGGGATAGTCTTCTTCTGTAAATCCTTCTCGCTGAATCCCATGTTCTCTATGGTTTTTAGCATAATCAGATTGACCGAGCTACTTGTATCTACCAAGACCTTTCTAACTGTGCAGTTAGCCATTGATAGGGTGATGATGAGCGCGTCATGATGTTCCCATTCGTCATATGTATCTCCCTCATCAAAGGTAACAGCTGGTAAATCGCTGTGAGAAATTCTGCACGAATTTGATGGTCTATCTCCTTTGGACTCGGTGGCATGCCTTTTGGCTGCTGAATATGTCAGTCCACTTAGGTCTGAGCCGCCTGTTATCACGTTTATGATTTTGGTACACGTGGGTGGGTTTGCAGGCTTCGTAGAGCTACCTTATCCTACTGCTTGCCCCCACGTGGTAATAGATGGCTCAGCTCCCCTTGCTCATACAGGCGCTTGATCTCTCTTCGTAGTGTGTAGCAATCTTCAGTGTTGTGCCCAATATCACGATGGAATTCACACTTCTTTTTACTATCTTTTCGCCATGTCTGCCCTTCTACTGGTGGCTTGGGCCATCTTACTCCGTCTCCAATTTCCCTAAGTGCTTTTAGGATTCCTCCGATGCCTGTAGTGAATAATAATTCTGCCAAAGTGGGGAGTAGTTGATTTTCCTCGATTCTGTTAACTCCTCTTCCATATGGCCTATATCTCTCATCTTTTTTACTGGTAGTTTGTTTTCTTCCTGATTTCTCCACGGCTGAGGTGCTGGAGACACTTGGTGTATTAGGTAGGCTGGCTCTGGCTAGAATGTCTTCTTCCAGTCTGATTGCGGCAGTTGCCTTCTCTTGCACTGCTTCGAAGCTATGGCAGGGATGCATAGTCAGCTGCTTGTACAAGTTAGAGTCATGATGGAGGCCTCTCCTGAAGGCTTCTACTGTTGTCGAAACGACACACTCTCATACTGCCACCTTCTCATTGTTGAATCTAGCGTTGTACTCTCCAATGGTTTCTCCAGCCCCCTGAACGATTCTGTACAGGTCTCCCGCATGCTTTTGCGGCTTCCTGCTGCTTGCAAACTGTCGGGTGAACGCGTTTACTAATTCAGCAAATGTGGATATCGACCTATTGGGTAGGCTTACAAACCATTGAAGTGCCGGCCCTGTTAAGGTGGATCCAAATCTTTTACACATGCAAGCTTCCTTGACCTGCCCTACGGCTGTTACTGTCATCATCTTCTGCTTGTACTGGCTTATATGGTCAAAGGGATCTGTTGTGCCGTCAAAGAAAGACATATTTGGATTTGTGAATGCCTTTGGCATGGCTGTGATGGATATGGTGTCCACGAATGGTGAGTCGGCATAGCTGTAAGGTGCTGCTTTCTCGAGTGGGGGTGGCAGTCCTGGGACCCTGCTTAGCATCTCTCTTAGCTCCAAATACTGCTGGTTTGTTATGCTGTCTGAGTCTGGGGTCCGCCTGTCAGCTGCTTGCTGATTCAGTGTGCTGCCTCCTAACCCGAATTCTTGAAGGTTCTGATGTGCCCCAGCAGCTAGGGGGTTTAAGTAACGATCGTTCCCTGTTGCCAGCTCATCTGGTTCCCCTCGGGTCCTGCTCCAGGTGTCTGGTCAATTGTTGCGAAATTGCTGACAGGGATGCCACCTGTTCGTTCTTCCACACGGCTGGATGACGGCCAGTTATCCGGTGTGAGGTATCCCAGCCCTTGTGGGATTATTCTTCCATCTGACAGTACTGTAGCTAGATCCAACCTTGTTACCGCCACCGGTATTTGCCGAAGTGAATTCTCGCCGCCGATGCCCCCGTGCCGATCTCGGGCCGGGGCCTTCCTTCGCCCGCCTCGCTTGCCGGGGTGATGACTAATTTGTTTTAGGATATCTATCTGCGCCCAGAGCTCTTTGTCTCTCTTCCTTGCTTCAGTTTCAGCTTTCTTCTGGTCTTCTCTCATGTTTTACATGGCCTTCTGTAGGCTTTCTACGCCAGCGAACAAGATTTATGTGGGACTGGGTGGCGGGGTGAGGCCTAAGCTCGCTGCTCCCTTATCCGATCTGGCTTGGGTTGTGAAAGCAGGAGTCTTAGGAGGCAAAGAGGTTTTTGTCGTTGGTGTGGTTCTTGAGGTGTGTCCGGGAGCCTGTGCTGCCACTGTCGATGCTGGATTTTGAGTAGAGGTTGGCGGCGGCGACGGTTGTCTGCTCCCTGACACGGATTCTGATATTTGTTTATCCATTGTGTACTTTAGATTATCAACGATTGACGACCACAATGCCCCACGGTGGGCGCCAAACTGTTTAGGTGTTTTTTTACCAAGTTGATTGTTTTAGGTCAATGTGGTCTTACTCGTTGGGTGTTCGATTGATCGCTTGTATGATGATACTTAAATAAGGAAATAATGCTCGTAATGTAAATTGACACGTGAGATTTGGTGACGCGGAAAACCCAATGTGGGAACAACCGCAGGAGGGACGGTACCCTGCCAAATATTGTACTTGTTTTAAATAGGAGGATGATTACAATTATATCGTAATGTTAATCTTGCTAGCACGAGGTATCGAGCTTATAAGATCTTGGATGTATGTGTGCGTGTGTGAATGTATATGTGTATGTTTGTATGAATGTCCTTCTTTGATTGCTCCCTTGGCTATTTATAGGGCAAGAACCCTAAATGTATCCTACCTTAATTATGGAAAGGAATATAACTTCCATAATAACTCTTGTCATAACACGCGGTCTCCCTACATTCTCCCTGATCTCCCTGACTTCTCCCTGACCCCTCTTTCCTAAATCCGAATGCTTCCTTCAATGGGCTTCGGCCTGCGCGTATGCCGGCCCATTCCTTCTCCCTCATGCTCACTCCTACCACGGGCTCCCCTTCTCCTTATATGATCTACTTATTTATTAAGTGGGCCTCCCCTTTTGAATGATTTTTAGCCCAAACACAACTTATATCATAAAGTCGACAATATTTACCATTTCTTTTGTTATCTTCGAGTTATAGCTTTTAGTCGTATGCAAGATGACGGAATAGGACCTTTCGTGAATGTTGCTTCATCGATATGTTTCAGAATGAACATGAGTTTTTTATAATCTGTTTTCAAATATGTACAGCAATTAATCATTTTCTGATAGCCATTCCCATTTACAATCTGCATTATTAACAAAAAATCTGTAAGCTAACGACACACGTTTAAGGGACAAAAGGCATCCTGCTTACTACTCTAACAATTAAACCTCAACCTTTATTGAATTTAAGCCAACATCAATAAAACGAAGAAAAAAATAAATTATAGCCAACAACAAAATAATTGTGACCACATGCCGTAGTAATTCTTGCTAGGATGTTGTTGGCTTGAAGTGTGATACATACCAGTGGTGACTGAATAGAAGACCATTTCATTACCAATGTGTTTCGATAGATAAATTTTATTCCTCAGGCTTTTATCTCTCGTTGATACTGAAAACGATGATGTCGGGCTTAGAAATAGCATATAATCCCCCAAATCATCTAATGCAGCCCAATCATTGCTTAATGTATTAAACTTGAACACTCGAACCCTCTTCCCAACTTCTTTAATGAAAACCGATATAAGTTGACGGTCAAGCTCAACTAGTTGGCGCTGTAACACCCCCATATACAGAGGAGCCTTAACCAGGCCTTCCTTAGCATACAAGGACGTTACCATCTCGGTTGCCCGAGGATAGTAATAATCAAATGTCGATAAAAGAACTATTAAGTTACTTTACAAGTGATTTAACCAACTAAAGATATGAAAGATACAAATCAAAGACTACTCGCTATAACTATTAATTCTCGTGGAGACTCATCCCTGCCCGGACTCCAGCTAGCAACCACATAAACACCTGCTAAGACAGACTGCTCACCATAAGGGATCACGGCAGACACATAAACAAACAAGACAACCACACAAGGTCAGTACTGAGATAAGATACAACCAAATTAACCACAACCAACAAAACAGCACAACACAATCTGTTAGAATTTATGTTGGTAAGTAGGACTTTTTGCCCTCTTAAGGTTAAGTGGGTGTCTTACTTGACTTGTGTGGTGAGTCTTGTGTGGTGTGGGCTAAAGTATTCAAGCTGGGACTAGCTGGGACTAGGTCCTAGGTGAGTATTTCGGCCTTCATCATAGATAGGTCTTTATAGTCTTTGACGAGTATATGTTCACTGCTTGATAGCCTTTGTGTTCCTGACTAGTGGATGTTTATCCAAGTTGGGGCATGACCTCAGTTACTTATTTTGATAGTAAGTGGTCAGCTTAAGTACTAGCCAACCCTTCGGTGGTGTCGTTAGGGTACTCACTTCACTTTGTTTTAAAAAAAAGTTGTGGGTCTTGGGTGCGGTGGTGTGTATCCGCATGTCTAGGTCTGCGCAGATTTTAGGCTAGGGTTGTGTTGTCTCTTGGCCATGTTTTATTAATATTAACCGCTGAGCCAAGATACCGGTTCGATTACCTTCCCTACCTAGGGGTATAGACTCGAGTTACAAAGTGACTATTGACCGTACTAAGAACTTATGCCGGTCTTTGATATATTGCCCTTTCTTGTATGGTGATTTTATGAACTGTAATAGGTGAGATGTAAGCGGTTCTGATTGATAAAGTTTGGATTACTATTTGAATTATATGATTCACATGATAGTTTAGTTTGGTCAGTTTAGGGGTCATAGGATAGATTACATGATAATTACATGGTTTATCATATTGTTTACATGTTACATTAATTTTGACGATTCGTGGCTGGGAGGACTCGAAGTTACTCCCCACTGAATTGTGGCTTTCGTGTTTGTATAAAATGCGATTGACAGGTCGTTGATGCTTTGTTGGGGTCACAGACGAGCTAGTGAGCAAGGAACCTTGGACCTAGTTTTGGCTATTCTATTAGTAAACCCTTTACACTTTTGATTTGTATATAATTTGAAGGGACATATGTCTCCCTTTTCTATTTTGGGTTTGTAACACTATATTTCCGCGTCTTAAGTTATGTATGTAAATTAGTTTATCAGTTGTTGCAGGGTTTTTGACACTCTTCTTGAGTTGGAATTGGTTGTGAATGGTTTAGTTAGAAAATTTTTTGAAATTGCAGGTTTTAGCTAGTTGAACCATTTACAAACATATCCTACCAGTTTTTCCGTAGAATTTACGTCTTTAAGTAATTAGATAACGCTAAATATTAAGGGTGTCACACAATCGATCACAATCAGGCACTCCACTCCATCTCCGTCACCGACTGTCCACTGGACCAGACCTGCCAGTGGGGGACCGCAGCCGTTCCCACCTAAGCCCCGCTCATCATACCGAGCGATAACCCTGTCCCATTAATGTGCACATCCCCTTCCGTGGCGAGTTCCACGAAGGGCGAAACTAGGGCGTGAAGTCACTCCCGCAAGTGACTCCACTCAGCCGAGAACGCATCTCGAGAACCACAGACAAACAATCACAATCACAATCACAACATCGTCTACATACCGTCACACGATCACAATCACAACACAACAACAACGATACAACGATCGACACACTAGACTATCTACAGAAACTGAGTAGGCGGACCTACCTTTACGCAACCGCAACCAATCCACGCCGACACACGTCATAACCAGCAACCAAGCAAAGCCTATAAGGGCAAAGCAACTATCTATTACTATTAAGCAAACCCTAATCACAACAATGGGAAAAATGATGATGATTATGACATACCTATAAGGAGAAACCCGGCAAAAGACCGCTACCCGACTCAAGCTACGCTCTCCTAAGGCACAAGGACCTTCAAAGGGCTTCCATGGAGGTTTTGTGGTGAAGGGAAGGGAAAGAGGCGACTAAAGGATGGAAGGAATGAGGCGGAAATGATATGCGGATTTAACAAAACGCGATATAAAACCCTCGCTGCAAACCCGATACTCGATCGAGTACCCAACCTACTCGATCGAGTAGCCCCCTACTCGATCGAGTAACTAAGCTACTCGATCGAGTAGCCTCTACTCTATCGAGTATCACTCCCAACTCGTAACCCAAGATAACTTTGGTACGTCTTTCTAAGACTATTCCCACTCCCAAGGTCAGTCAACACTGGTCAAAGGGTCTCTAAAAGAGCGGGTATTACAGGCGCAAATTAAGGGAAATGTTTTCTGTTATTGGACCATTATGAACCTTCCCAATCCATTTTCCGTCTACCATTTTAAGAACTCCGAGATTACCATTCATGTCTAGAATATAAAATACTCCATCATGGTACTTGGGGCTATAATTGCTGGCTCTTTGATAACTCATTATTTTACCTATATTTTATATAATAATTCCCCGTAATTTTATACTGTCTTCGGCATTTTTAGTATGTTTTTATATTATATTTACTTCCTTTGCGGTTTACTACGAGTTTATTTAATTATTTGCAGGAAGGAGTCTTTTACGCTAAAAAATGCCGACGACCAAGATGAATCAAGATATGGATCAATTAGGAGAACGAAACATTCGAGACGAGTAGACGTTTAGGCAAAATAAACGAAGTCCAAAGATACCATTGCCATATGTGTTGATTTGTCAAAGCCCATGTTGATATTAATTGCCCTTAATTAGCGCCTAATACGGATTGAGCGATGGGCTTTGTTGTGGACTTGTTGACATTTACAAGTTGATTTTGTGATCTTAGGTTATTGGTTACGGACGTATGTTAACGGGACTATTAATAGCACTTCCTACATTAGTTTTATGTACGTAGATTAGTATTAGCTTAGGGTTTAATTCTTGTTAATTTGCACGTTGTTTTGCTACGGTTTCGGTTGATATTTGTTCTTGAAGTTTCATATTCTTGCCTTTCAAATTTAATTCAAGACTAAGTTTTTCTTCCCTAATCTTTATTTTAATTATGCAGTCAATTATTATTTGTACTTGTTTATTTCGATTTATGAGTAGCTAATTTATTCATCTAGGGTGAAAGGGGATCTAGGTTGTTAGAAAAGGGGTTATTATGAATTGATTGTTAAATTGCTCTTAATTGTTGTTTGATTATCGTATTACTTCTAATTAGTTAATTACTGATCAGAATTGATTAATTAGTCTTGCATAAACTAGGATTATCACCGACCGGGTTAAGACTAGTATAGGCCACGATAATTGAATAGAGATAATTTAATGATAGCGACCGCATGTTAAATTAGATTTAAAAGAAATATTAGAATCGACCGATCATATGACTTTCAACAATATAAATTGCTCAATCAATGAATTAAATTCTACCCTTTGATGATGGCCTAGTGAACCCGATCCCTAGACTCTTTAATATTATTGTTATTCGTCTTTATTTACTCGTTATTAGTTGATTAGATAACAAACAATCAAAACCCCCACAACTGGTTACTTTAAGACAGATTTAAATATAAACAAACTAGATAATCACCGCCTCCCTGTGGATTCGACCCTGACCTACCGCTAGCTATCTTGTTAGTAGTAGTATAGGATTTATTTTGATTAAGGCAAACGACTGAAAATAACCTTATCAAATTTGGCGCCGTTGCCGGGGGAGGCAATAATTGTTCTGTTTGTTTCTGTTTATTTTTGTCTTTTGTTTCAGGGAACTTTAGTTCCTTGAGACAGTTTGATATTTTTCTTGTTATTTTCGTGTGTGCTCAGGTCTAATAGGTCGGAGATTGTACTTCTGATCTCGAGTCAAAGAGGACTTTTCGCTACAGACGAAAATTTCAAAGAGAAATAGGTCAAGTAGAAGACTTGAGTATACTTGACATTGATACAGAGTACATATTTGAGTCAGGAGAACCGTCCTACAAAGAGGACACGCTTATTTCTGACACAGTTCTTGTTCTTACAGACGAGGATTTAATGGAAGATTTATTGAAGGAGTTTTCTTCTGAGCTCTTTGCTTTAAGCCATTTGGATTGCGTACCATGTTTAGAGGTTTTTGCAGGTGATTCTTGGGAAGCTCAAGTGGATGCTATCGAAGCGGCTCTTTTTGGTAATGGGTACGATTACACTCCAAGCCATGAGCTAGAGGATGAAAAAGATGGAGAATCTGTTGCAGTGAAAATTTATGAGCACATTGAGTTTTTTGTTTCAGAAGAACCTTCTGTACCTTCCACCCATTATCCCCTCGTATTACTTTTTAATTGGTCTAAAAATGATGAAAAAGCTATAACTAAACATGGAGACACAAAGAAAAATTTGTTACATGATTATATCTCTTTTGTTTTCGCTTTGCTATGTCTAACTAGTTATTATTGTCATTTTTCTGAGTTTCATGACAGGACCTTTGATCGACTTTTAAGAGCGTTGAGTGCTTCCGCCCTTGAGAATGTGATGTTACGTTCACGAATATAAATGACTGCTGATCAAGACTAATAAGAGTAAACGAGAAAGGCAAAAAGTGGGCATAGGTTCTCGGATTCTAAAAAGCTGCCAGAGATTTTATTTTCCCTCAATCCAACACCCATATTACTCAGTATCTCAGTCACTCACTCATCCCTTGCCAACCTCAAGCCACACCCGTCGCTCACTGAAGCGACACAACCGACCATCTCCTTTGTGTCCCCTGCTGCGACGCATACCTCTACCAGCACCGCATGTCCGAGCTCCGTCGTTCTTTGCTCCGTTGCCCACCGCCCTTCGTCGTCCCCTGCTGTGACGACTTCGCTTGTCACCCATTAGCTCCGCCGTGCTCCTACCATCAAGCGATCTACTACAAGCCCTCGTCGCTCACTGATGCGACCATCCTCACCCAAACCACCATCAAATCTCCAATTCCCAAAACCCTAACTTCTATTTCTATTTCATTGCTGTTAAATGAGTCGGATTTCTGGGTTTAAATCAGATTGAATTTGGGGATTAATTATTTCCGATTATTCTGCAAATTGGAAGCCTTATCCGAGTCGATTTTGATGCTGATTTGGGATGAGTTTCAGGCGTCTTTCCGGCTTACCTGGGTTGGATTAGCTGCAAATATAAGCAAATCGGAGCTGTTTTCCAGCGTATATGGATTCGGTTTGTGCAAATTCTGAGGGTTGCTAGGCTCGATTCCTGCTACATCGAGCCATTGTGTCAAATGAGGCACTATTTTCTGTGATTAGCTCTTAAATGGAGCGATGCTCGGAGTTGCGGGCTGTTCTTGATCTTGACGGGTGTCCATAAGTTGTGCAAAGTGTTCCAATATGTTGTTCCCGACTTCCTGTGGCTGCATTGATGCAATTGCAGGTTTCATTCTAATGTAATCAAAGGTTGTGGATATCTGGACTTCTTCTTTGCACTTCTTCGCTGATCAGCTATGCATACTGTTCATTATTAGCTTGGTGAGCTCGATTCTCTTCCTCATCTTTTTATGTCCTTTTGCTTTTATGGTTCATTTATGCATAGGATAATTCATTATGGTTGATCGGTTGATTACTAGTTTGGTGAATATGCTGAAATTTGAAAATTGAAAAATTTCTTGTCACCATTACATGTGTTCAGTGGCAAATTCTTGTGGAGTATGAGCATAGTTTAATCGAGTCACTACTAATTTGAAATGGTTTGTTTGCAAATTGTTTTCCTATTTTGATCACATGACGTTTGTGAGACGTTTTCGCCCTTGATAGTCCAACGGAATAATTATTTTGTGCTTTATCTTGTGACATTGTTTGTGGTAAGACGGTATGACTAGACTTGTGACTATATAACCGTGTGACCAATAAGCCGTGAGATCACATAAGCCAAATAAGATTGGGACATCCATGCCAATCTAATTCTTTCATGAGTGTCATAAGATTAGTACTTGCCATTAGGATTGCATGAATGATAGAGGCATTCATTTGTTTATGAGCTACAGTAGCCAAATAGCCGTCCCGAATTTAATATTTCCTATTTGCAACCCCTTTGAGCCTTAGCCTTGTTTCTTTGTTACCCAATATTTTAACCCGTTTCCCCACATTATCCTACCCCAGTAAGGGCTAGTGAAGTGTTTGTTTTTCTCGGTTTGAGTAGAGGTATAATACAAGCAAAGCATGGGGGAGTAATTGATGGCAATTTGGTGAATATTTGTCATACGAGAAAGATTGATCTATTTGAAAAAAAAAAAGAACAAAAATCAGAAGAACAAAAAAAAAAACCAGTGGAAAAAAATTCCAAAAAAAAACAAAAAAAAGTGACAGAGAACAGAGAAAGAAAAAAAAAGAAGAAAAAGGAGTCATAGATGTACTAGTATTATTTAATATATCGGGTTTGAGTTTCATTTCAGATGGAGGTGTATGTCTTAATGACGGAGATTTTGTTAATTAACTGGTGTTTGTGCTATATTTCTATGAGGAGTGTTTGTTTGGAGGTTTTTGCGTTCATTTCTTAGGCCGAGATTTGACACGTTCTTTTCTAGCTCTTACTCTTTAACACCACATTTCCATAAATTATCCACCTTTTTCCCTTTAACCCATAGCCACGTTACAACCCTTAAAAGTCCTCTTGACATGTAGTAGTCGGCAAGTTTAGGCTTAGTCTATATGTGTGACCCGTGTCCTCATCACTTGGACACATGAGAGTGAGTGATTTTCCGCGTTTACATTCCCGAAAGTGAGGGTCACCGGTTTGTCACTTGTCTAGACGGTTTGTGGTAAGAATGAATGGTCACTTGTGCACATTACATGATATTTTGACGGATTTGTTAGGGTGATTGTTCTTACTTGCTAAATTGTGATCTAACTCTATTTCGAAATTAAAATGATTTTGAACTTGCGTTTGATTTCTTTTCGAAAACCTTGGTTGAATTATTGCTCGCTTCCCTTGAATTTTGTCACTAGTTAAACCTTGTTTTGTATTGTCTTGTTTTGCCTCTTGAGTTTACTCGAGGACGAGTAAAGGTCTAGCATGGGGTAGTTTGATAACTCATTATTTTACCTATATTTTATATAATAATTCCCCGTAATTTTATACTGTCTTCGGCATTTTTAGTATGTTTTTATATTATATTTACTTCCTTTGCGGTTTACTACGAGTTTATTTAATTATTTGCAGGAAGGAGTCTTTTACGCTAAAAAATGCCGACGACCAAGATGAATCAAGATATGGATCAATTAGGAGAACGAAACATTCGAGACGTGTAGACGTTTAGGCAAAATAAACGAAGTCCAAAGATACCATTGCCATATGTGTTGATTTGTCAAAGCCCATGTTGATATTAATTGCCCTTAATTAGCGCCTAATACGGATTGAGCGATGGGCTTTGTTGTGGACTTGTGGACATTTACAAGTTGATTTTGTGATCTTAGGTTATTGGTTACGGACGTATGTTAACGGGACTATTAATAGCACTTCCTACATTAGTTTTATGTACGTAGATTAGTATTAGCTTAGGGTTTAATTCTTGTTAATTTGCACGTTGTTTTGCTACGGTTTCGGTTGATATTTGTTCTTGAAGTTTCATATTCTTGCCTTTCAAATTTAATTCAAGACTAAGTTTTTCTTCCCTAATCTTTATTTTAATTATGCAGTCAATTATTATTTGTACTTGTTTATTTCGATTTATGAGTAGCTAATTTATTCATCTAGGGTGAAAGGGGATCTAGGTTGTTAGAAAAGGGGTTATTATGAATTGATTGTTAAATTGCTCTTAATTGTTGTTTGATTATCGTATTACTTCTAATTAGTTAATTACTGATCAGAATTGATTAATTAGTCTTGCATAAACTAGGATTATCACCGACCGGGTTAAGACTAGTATAGGCCACGATAATTGAATAGAGATAATTTAATGATAGCGACCGCATGTTAAATTAGATTTAAAAGAAATATTAGAATCGACCGATCATATGACTTTCAACAATATAAATTGCTCAATCAATGAATTAAATTCTACCCTTTGATGATGGCCTAGTGAACCCGATCCCTAGACTCTTTAATATTATTGTTATTCGTCTTTATTTACTCGTTATTAGTTGATTAGATAACAAACAATCAAAACCCCCACAACTGGTTACTTTAAGACAGATTTAAATATAAACAAACTAGATAATCACCGCCTCCCTGTGGATTCGACCCTGACCTACCGCTAGCTATCTTGTTAGTAGTAGTATAGGATTTATTTTGATTAAGGCAAACGACTGAAAATAACCTTATCACTCTTTCAAATTCAATTCCCGCTTCAGCGTCAAACTCAATATTAGCGTACTCCCAATCGTCATCCCCTGCTCGATAGTAAACCATCCATCCCCAATCATACCTCGCTGTAAATCCAATGGTCAAACAATCAGAAGAAGTAGGACATGTTGAAAATGCTAAACTTGAAAGGTAGGTAGTGATATGATGAGAAGGGTATTTGTAAGTTTTCTCATTAAAAGGGTTAAAACATTGTAAGGATTGTCCCTCCATTCGCAAAAACAACCAACCATCCTTGCAAAACTCAATTGTTGATAACAAATATGGTGAATGAGGTGTCACGATCGTGTGACTTATATTTCGACATGGATCCCATAGTTCACAAATGCTGCTTTTCTTATTCTGGAGGGACATAAATAGAGGATATGAACAATTGGATCTCCATTGGGGACGAGGAATGTTAGAGCGCAACATCTTGCAAGTGTTGCGTAGATTCATGTAGTCAAACAAATGCAAATACTTGGTTACTAATATCAACATGTCTAAAGGAAGTTGACAAATTAAGGACAATGTTGGTTTGTCGTCCATTTTCATCTCATCGAACTCTTCAACATGCTTAAAAATCTTAGCATCCTCTGATGATTTTCTATCATCAGAGGATGCTAAATGAAATTGTTTGAGAGAGACGAACCTGATAGGTTTGCGGGGCATGAACCAAATAGGGTTATTGATAAACCGGGGGAAATCGGGATAAGGCTTCAAGAAAATGCATGTATCATCTTGTAGGCGGTATTGATGCATGGTTTTACTCATGCGGCTAGTAATATAAATACAATTCCTTTCGATGCCTGAGCAAGAGTCGTCTGCCCAACACCAAGTGCAACAGTTATCACCTAATAAAAACGTACGATCTCCTAACGATTCCACCTCAATCCATTTCATTTGGGACAAATCCATTCTCAAAACAAGGATCTTTACAATGTCACAATCAGCTATTGATGGCTTCAATATGTATACAGCATATAATACGCCACAAACTTCAAACATAAAATTATTTTTAAGTGAGTAAGAGAAATGGATACTCTCAAATGGAGGTTTCATCTCCAATGGTTCGAAAAGGACCATATTTGAGCTACTAGCCCTATCGCTAAGACTAACCTTTATACGGGCAAAGACTAAAGACAGACCGCGGTAATGGTTGTCGTTATCATTAGTATCATTGCCCCTATTCAGAAAAGCATGCATGTATATGTCCTCGTTGAGAGTAGCAGCTACGGTAATGAACATCACAGTTCGACCTTCATGCACGAGACTTTATTTGACCCACCTACAATCTTCCCTGCCCTTTGTAGGCCTACATGAAAACAATTGGCTTTCAAATAACAAAACGACACACGGAGCATTGCCGTCAGGGAATGACATGAGCATACAAGTGGGTTCTATCTGCTGATGAGGGGGGTCTAGTAACTCAGGAAGATTTAAGTATTGTCCGGTGACAGGATTCCAAACAGAGTATCTTATCCGGTTATAATTAAACGGAAACCGTTGTTGTAGGACTAACCAACCTTTGTCGGAAGCTAGAATGGACTTGCCTTGTAATTCAACAATTGACTTAACGTAGGATTTATTATTATTATTCATCAAACAGAATGTTTGATTTATAGGTCTCGACTCGTCAAACTCGTGAGTAAGAATTAACCATGATGCTTCAACTAGGGCTGGTAGCTTACACATATCATCTTCCGTCATGTTGTGTCTATGCTCCTCCATTATCAGCAAATAAAGAGGTGTATATGGCCTGTGTATATGGAAATTGGAGATGGTATATATAACATATTCCATCTGTATATATATTGTTTTTGTGACTAATGAATTTGCCTAAACTTTGTAGGTTAGAATCCGAGTTAAATTCCATAATTAAGAACATGAATAAAGTAATGAGGAAATTGTTGGTTAGAATTAGAGCTGCCAAGTCTGACCCGACTCGAGTGACCCGATCAAACTCGACTCGACCCGACCCAACTCGAGAATATTGCAACCCGAAACCGAAACCGAAACCGACCTGATGATGACCCGTAACCCGACATGACCCGACGATCAGTGACCCGAAACCGACCTGTAAAACGACTTGACCTGATGATCAGTGACCCGAACCCGATATTGACCTGACCGATACTGACACGATTAAATTGATGAACCGAAAATTATTAAGCTTAATATTGATCAAAATTAAAATGGTTTTGTAATTAGATTCTTATGTTTGACTTAATAATGAAGTAATTAAACCAAATAATGTTTAAAAACTAATTTTAATGGTCAAAACATGAAGTATTGTGCTAAAGTAGCCGAACCCGATAATGACCGGACCTAAACCCAACCCGATACATCATTTGACCCGAAATGACCCGGCCCGATATGACCCGAACTCGACCCGATCCGAACCGAAAGGAGTGGCTGACCCGATATGACCCGACCCAAATCTGATCCGACTGGCCGATTGCCACCTCTGGTTAGAATCGGAGTTAAATTAGGAGACAATGTTCTTACATGTGCCCTAATAAGTACGGGTATATGTTAGGACAACTACTTTTCTTACCAAACTTTCGATTGGGAAAAGTACAGAACTTTCCTATAGCTTCATGAAAATTTATTCCCAAACTTTCCAATAAGATATTTATCATGAAATTTCCTTTTTAAGTAGTCAGAAAAATCGTATAAAGTACTCCTGCTATGTCCAGGACTCCAGGTCAATCATTATCTATTGGTTTTAGCATAAAGTTCAACTAAATATTTACAAGGTGCTAGACTAGAAATAAGGAAAAGTGCAACTAGATGTAATTACAATTTCCTATATACAATATATCGAAATTATTTACGAGATATGAAATCAGTTGTAAATTAAGCTAACAAATCCCTCATGTTTGTGTGGATTTTCAACCTACCAATATGGTTTAATAAGTCCAACAAGTGAATTACTACTATTTGCAGTAGCAATAGTAGCATTACCTCTTCTGGATCATTTTGCAGGAAGAAGACGATTAATATCAAGATCAAGCATGTCTCGATTTTCCAAACTCGATGATCTCTAAAAACATCAACATGTCTCAGGTCCTCCATTCTCCAACTGCTTGTTTTGATGCAAAAAACCCGAAAACAAATTGGACAATAATGTTTTTGACCGACTTTCTTAGAAAACTTTGATATTGATCCTAGAGAAATATCATTAGAAACCTGATCTTTATCTTTTGGTAATTGTTCTTCATCAAATAATTTTAATTTACCCCTCAAACAATTACCACACTAAGAATTACTCCTTTTATTGCAACTTTTATTGTAACTTTTACCAAGGGTACTAATTTTGAACAATTTTGCATTCATTGATGAATTATCATTATTAATGCTATCTAATTCATGATCTATACTGTTGTGATCAGATGATGGAAGAAACCCATTTTCTAATTTCTGAAATTCCTGCATTTTTACAGTTTTTCCGACATTTCCAATAGCATCAAACTGATCTTTTTCCTGTTTTACCCTCTTTTTCCTGTTTTACCCGCGTATTTCTTCTTATTTCAAGGAACTCGGATTAATAATTACCTTCATCCCAATTAAACCCTTTTATGAATAGTATGTCACAAAAGTATGATCCTCGCAATCTCCATGAAGAGATTCATTTCCGCTTACATAAACATTTCATAAATTTCCTCTCACGTAAGCATTTCATAGCATGTTATGGTGCAAAACCTATGTCCCACATTGGCAGTGTAAAGGTGAAAGGTAATACATCTGAATCAGAACAATTGGAAGAAAACATCTGAATTGATAACTGTTCGAATACCTGAAACCCGACCAAATCTGAATCAAATACAAACTAAACCGAATTCACTAATAACCGAATATCCGAACCTGAATATATCTGAACCTCTAAGAACTGAGCCGATAGACCCGAATTATAAATACTTATTTTCTTAAAAAAAACCCACATAAAATACATATTTTAAATGTTTTTTCATTAATTTTTTATTTATTTTTACGGAGTATGAAGTATTGTACTCAAATTCAAAAGTATAAGGTACATTTGACCTAATTTTTTTAGCTTTAACAACTGGAAATTATGACCTAAAATTAAACTGAACTGATATTGACCTGACCCGAACCGCAGCCGACTCAAAAATAGTACAAACCGATTAAAGTGGCTAACCGAAATGAATCCGATCAAAATCGAAACTAAAGTCAACCCGATATAAACCAAAATGATATACGCCACCAATTCTTATTTCAGACCGGACAATCCGTCTGAAACAATAAGACGGGTCAAACCAACCCGTATTACTACAAACAAATCAGCCAGCTTGACAAGTGGGGTAGACAATGCCATTAATGAGCCGTATTTTGCTTATTTGTTGTCTAATATTATAATATGCTTAGTACACTTTCATTAATTGCTTCTTGTACAAACTCAACATCAAACTTCATTTCTTCCTCTATCACATACACGCATCAATTCTTATTTTTCTTCATCCACTAACACTCAATCCTTTTTCTTCATCCACTAACACATAAATCATTTTTAGCCAATTTTTTTAGATTAACAACTACATTCATCTTCAACCTTGTCTTAACAATTATTTAAATTATTGGCTTTAATAATCATTTTCTTCAATCATTTTACAAGTTTTCACCTTTCATCCAATTTGTTGTGCACTTGTGCATGAAGCCTAAAAGGTAACATGAGTTATCTTATTTTTCTCTTAATTTTTTTACCCATTTATTTGATTTATAAATTTTGATGTAAAAAATTTAAGATTTTTGATAGATTAAGGTTTTTATTTTTATCACAAGACTTATTCTATATAAAAAGATTTATTTTGAGTGATGGATCACTGTTTTTTATATATAAATTAGGATTTATTTCGGATTGGATCTTCAAACTCTTTTTAACAAAAATTTTTTTGCAAGATTTATTTTGACATTGAATCTTTTGGGAGTTTTCGTATAAAAAGATTCATAAACTATTTTTCTTCTTTAGATGGGTTCTGAAACGAAACAAGCAAGGGTTTTCTGGAAAATTGTTGTAGACTATTTCTCTTTTTAGATGGGTTCACACATAAACAAATTTCCATTTTTTTGTTATTTTTGTGCAACATGAATAGTTTGTGTGAAGACGAGCATGGTAATTGTATTAGACCTGGCAAACAGATCAGGTCGTGTCGTGTTCGTGTTCGTGTCAACTTTAAACGGGTCATCACCACCCCAACCCTAACCCGACCCAATTACATAAACGGGTCATTTGTCTCAACCCTAACCCAACCCATTTAATTTTTCAATAACCCAACCCGACCTGTTTAACCCGTTTATCTTTTAGCAGATCATTTTTAACCCACTTAACCCATTTAACCAATTTAACCCAATAAACTAATAAACTAAATTAAGCTTTATAGCCCTATTATGACAAAAATGATGAATGAAATTGCATATTTTTAAGTTGTTTGTTTGAATTATTGATTCAATCCAAATATATTATGACACTTTTAAATAAACGGGTTATTCGTGTCGGGTTCGTGTCAAAAGAGCTCAACCCTAACCCGACCCATTTATATTTCGTGTCGTGTCCGTGTCGACCCAATTACTTAAATGGGTCACAAAGTCCTAACCCTAACCCACTAACTTCGTGTCGGGTTCGTGTCGTGTTTTCGTGTCGTGTCAATAATTGCCATCTCTAAATTGTATATGTTACCCTCTTTTTGAACAATGTTACCAGTTTTTGGATGATATCTAATGAGATTATTGACATAGCTTATTGACATTGCTCATGAAGTTAGGAAACTGTAATATATTACCATGCTTTGAGTATGTTGTCAAAATCAGTTAATATGTGACCATGTTTGTCGGGCATTTTGTCATAATCAGTAAAAAGAAAATAAGTGTAATATGTTACCATCTTGTTGAACAATGTTATCAGTTTTTTTATGATATAGCGGGTTTATATTAATTCTAAAATGCTATCAGGTTTTGAGCCGGACAATACTACCAGTTTTTTGTCTTGCATTAATGAACAATAATTAATGATCAAGAAGTAATACTTGGTTGTATATGCTCATAAACATGTTACCATTTTGTTAGAACTATGTAAACAGTGTAGTTAATACTTGGTTGTATATCTTGATAAAATGTTATCATATATCGTCGTATGCCACCCTCTTTGTCAACGTAATTAGTAACATGTTACCATTTTGTATGAACAATGTAACCAGTTTATAAACCAAACAACTGAATTATGTTATCACTTTTATTGCATGATGTTACTATCCACGATGACAATATATAATACACACTTTTTCATCTTTTGTTACAAATATGTGACTACTTAACACTTTTTTGTATATATTTTGCATAATTTTGTGACCTCTATAATTGTATGTGCAATTATTGATGTTTCAGGTTTTCTAATCGAGCTAATGGTCGAGAAGCGAAGAGAATTATAAAATATGCAGAAGAGACTCTTTCAAGAATTGCATCAATTTCATGTCCCTTATTTCAATAATGTAGTAACTAGTGTGAATCCCGCGCAAAAGCGCGGTTTTTTAGATAAAGATATTATAGAATCTAACAGTTAAACTAATGGTATTTAATACGGAGTATTATTTTTAAGAGGGTAGCTTGGTAATTTGCCTGGTTTATTTGAAAGTTAAACAATGATTTTTGAAAATATTATAACTATAATTATCGTCAATATTTGTTATAGAATTAATTAGGAGACAAATATTGTGCAATAGTAAATATAAATAGTGGGGCCAATTAATTAGGATATAAATATTATAAAGTAGTATGTCACCTAGGCGGGAAAATTTTGAGATTTCTTAATCTCTTAGTAGTAGGGGGATTTTTGTATCATATGTAACCAATTTTACTTATTATGTAACCATTTTATGTTGTAACCAATTTTCTATTTATGTACTGTCATATGGTCTATTTGTAACCACATTAAGAAATATTTGATCTTTTATTTCAATGGTAACATTCTATGCTTTTGTGGCAACATCTATTTCATGACTATTAATTATGTGATGAATATATATATTTGGTAACATTCTATACTTTTGTGTCAACATATTTGTCATAACTACTTGTTCAGAATGCAAGTTCAAAAATTTAAAATAGTCTCATATATGTTATTAGTGGGCACATATTACCTCAAATTAATCTTCCATTTATGTAGTCTCATTTGCACTATTTGTAACCATATTGTCATTTTTCTGACTTATTATATAATTGGTCACATACTATGCTTATGTGAGAACATCTTTGCTATACTTATAATTACTCGTTCAGAATGCAAGTTTAGAAATTAAAAATAGTCTCTCATATGTTCTTAGTGGCACATATTAGTATATTACCTCAAATTAATCTTCCATTTATGTACTCTCATTTGCACTATTTGTAACCACATTATCATTTTTCTGACTTATTATATAATTGGTCACATACTATGCTTATGCAAAAACATCTTTGCTATACATATAACTACTTGTTCAGAATGCAAGTTCATAAATTAAAAATAGTCTCATATAGGTTCTTAATGGACACATATTACACCAAAATAAATCTTACATTTATGTAATCTTATTTGGATTACTTGTAACCACATTAAAAAATATTTAACTTCTCGTGTAATTGGTAACATTCTATCATTATCTGTCTAACATCTTTTGTACTTATTCATCAAAACCTAGAAAGCCATTTTTTTTTTCCGCAAAATGTTACCATTATTATAAAGTAAACAATACTCAATAAATCAACAAATTTATTAAAACCCAGAAACCCATATTTTCAATTTACATTCAAAAGTAAATGACAAAACCCAAAAAAAAAAAAAAGATTTTCCGAGTTTCAATCAAACGAAAAAAACACAAAACTTTATAATAATTAAAATCAATACATTTTGAAATTTTATACAAACAATAACTATTAAAATGTGCAAATTAAAGATAATAAAGCTTATCCAACATCTTTGTTTCTACATACTCCTTTCCATCTTTGATGAAGATGAGATTTCCCTAAAAAATATTTGACTTCTCATGTAATTGGTAACATTATATCCTTTTCTGTCAACATTTTCTATACGTATTCATCAAAACCCAACCATTTTCTTTTTTGCAAAATGTTACCATTATTACACACGATACAATACTCAATAAATCAGCAAATTAAAGATAATAAAACTTATTGCTCATTAATTTAAGTCAAAATAGGATTCTAACTATAATCAATATAGTTACATTATAAGAATATGTCAACACAACCAACAAAATTGTAAACATAATAGAATTTTCTAACTTTGTAATTGATTTTAAAAATAAAATGGGAACATATATTTATCAAGTACAAAACACGTTCAACAATGGTCACAAAATCCAATAAATTGGTTACACTTTATTAAAAAAAAATTCTCTACATTCCTTCCCATGCTTTTTTTCACCTTCCCCTTATTTTTTGCCATTGTTGTTGCTTCATCAATGCCTGACATGGCATTTCAACAATTTATTTTTAGAATATGCCACAAAAATGTTGTATTTTCCACATATATAAAACATACCTTCATCCTCATATTCTTCAATTTTAGAATCATCCCCACTTTCAAATACAACACCCTTCTTTATCTTATTCTAGATCTTATATAAATACAAGGAAACTTAAATATTTACTAAAAAAAAATATATACCAATATCAAAATTAATGTAAACATAATGACACGGCCATCTTCTTCAACATTTTCACGCGATATTTTTGCTTTCTTATTTGGAGGTTTTTTTGTCATGATTTTTTTTTTACCATTGTTCCCAATTTTCAGCTTTTTTTGATAATCGGAGAGCTTGGTTTTCTTCAATATTTGGGTTTATTTTTTAAATTTTCGGGAGTGAAGAAAGAGAAATGAAAGAGAGAGAAATGATGGAGGGAGAAATGATGTGAGATGTTGAGTGTAGCAGTATAGAGTTTGAAAAAATGAACTGTTTGGTCACTTTCATAGCTTTGCATACCTACTCCTCTAAGCCCCACGCCTAAATTTGCATTAAATGCCAACTGGCAACCCACTTGACAATTGCTCAGCCCATATTGTAAATGTGGTATCAAAATGACCCGTCTTATTAATAAGACGGATACTCTTGGTCTTAAGTAAGACTAATTGGATCTACGCATATTAGCATATACCTGATATGGAACCAAACCGAGTGACGTCGTTTGCCAGGTCTAGTTCAAACTGAGTTTGAATCGGGTTAGTTCGATTAGATGGTTTAGATGTGGGTCAATTTTATTTTCTTAGGAACTGGCCTGGATACCAGTCTGGTAGGCTTTGCAGTCCATAAACAACCAGGCCAAGCCTAACAAAGTAGATACACATTTCCCAGTTGATACACCTGAAATCTCAAAGATTTGAATACAACACTATGAGTCTATGATTAAAAAACCAGTCAATGAGTAACTTTCAAATCATTTGAAGAATGGAACTTTTTAGCTAATCTTGGTCTTCTTTTCCCAAATCATTTGAATAATAAAGACACCAATTTATCACAAATAATTTATGTTCTTCCTTTTACAATCCCAGAATCTCAATTTTCTCAAAAGAATCCAACATTTCTCTCTTTTGACTTCATCAATTTCTTGTCTTAATTCTTGTTATTTAGGTTTATTTAATCAGTTAATCAACTTTTGAACTTACTATTATAGCCATTTACTTTCTGGGCAATTCTCCCATTACAGATCAATTCACCCTTCAAGGTATATTTTTATATTTGCTTTATCTTAATTTTGAAATATAGGAATAAATTTCATCAAAAGCTTAATTCTTTTAGTAATTTTTGGGTTTTAAGTGACGGAATTTTAAGTTTTAACCATCCGTCTCAATCATTTGTTTACGTTTTTTTTTTTTTATTATTATTTGTGACGAGTATTTTTATCAAAGGTAAACAAACGAATGAGACTGAGAGACTATATGATTGTAGCATAAATTTTGTGGGCATCAATTAGTTTGTCATTTCTAGGACTATTTATTTGTTAGCAGTTTATTTTACCTTAACATGGCATGTAGGTTCTAGATGTTAATTTGCGCAAGTATGTAACTGTTCTTATGCTTATTCAATGCCTTTGAGTATGGAGTTTTGTCTTGCCTTAGTCAATTGTAGGGAGGTTGTTTTATTTGGTGCATACCGTCCATTTTAGTCCAGATTCTAGTCGGGTAGGACCACAACCGCGGTAAAGGTCTCCCTCACGGGTTTTAATACTTGAGACCTCTGGTTAAGTTAGAACATTCCTTGCTAGCTGGTCTAAGTGGTCAGGTGTATTGTAGGGTGGTTATAGTTGAGCAGCCCTCACCTTGTTTGTAAAAGCAACAATGGGAAAGTTCAATGGGGGTATGTTTCGAACCTAAACCTATACAAGTTGAAGAGCTCAAGGTGTATAGCTATGATGTTAGCTCAATATGCACCTGTGCCCTGTGGTAGGATTTGTTTTCTGTGGTGTAGTGTGTAGTAGTATGAAGAACTTTTCATGGCCTTGAATGGTTCTTGTAGAAGGATGCTTCTTACTACTATAAGTTCCGTGTTTTAGCCCTTGTGCACCACTTGTTTAAATCATCCAACGCTTACCGTTATATGCATTCTAGTGTTGGCTTAGCCACTTGAGAGAACCTTTGGTTAGACAACTTTTGTGCCATTTTCAACAGTTGTCCTAATTTGCTCTTCACTTTCGCAGATGTCTACCAGTTCCAGGAGCAATTCTGATGTCTCCTTTTTTGATGCAGAGGAGCTATTACACGTCGAAGAAAGGTGCAGAGAGGTATTTTTCAGTGCTATGTTTGTTCATTCTCTACCATGAGGTTTAGATAAGTGTATCCTATTCGAATTCGAGTATATGATTCTGAGTCTCTGACCATAGAATCATAGGCATGAGTGATTTCAGTGATCTCAGCCTGAAGGGCAAGGACACGAGGTGGATGGTAGGATAGATTCATTTATCCGATCCCAACTATTAAAGAAAGAGTTATATCGGTTGTTTCTTGGTCAAAGGTTCTGAGCATCTGGTATAATGGACATCTTCCAACTTTCAGTTCTTATTTACTGAATTCAATTAGAATTGTTAAATTCAGGATAGTTTTATAAAGTAGGAAGTCGATATCTATGGCGGTATTTCAGTAGTAACAGAATTTCAAAAGATTAAGGGAATTGTGCGGCCGTGATACATGACACACAACTTATACACGTCGTGGCGTCGCCGAATGTTACAGTGCTGATGGGAAGCCTCTTTTCACCATTTTTTCCGTCCACCCATTTAGGTTCACTTGTGTTGTGTAAAATGGGCGTGCCTTCTTCCATAAATGCTCTAGTGCAGTAACGAAGATGTCCATTACTCTAAGTACACTTGATGGTCTTTTTATCCTCTATTGCACTCGAATAGATATGTTGATGGCTATGGTTTTTCTCCAAGTGATTTTTATCTCTTTTATTTATTTATTTATTTTTCTTATTGATAGAAATGAAATGTAGTGCGAGGCTTCAAACATTTTGAAAAGTGCATCTTTTTCCACCTTATCAAACAAAGAATATCATCATGAAGCTAATGGTGCTACATACTGTTTGATCTTGCTGCCCGGTGAAAATGACTGTTCATGAGGTTTATAAAGATTACTTCCAGATTGGCGGCATTAGCTTAGTGATATTTAGTTGAGATAGGATTTAAAATTGAAGTTCTTCTGGAGAATTAGGAATAAAAAAATGTACTTAAATACTTAATTGGAAAACAAAAAGAAAACTAGAAAAAAGGTGTGTACTTTGGGGAAGGTGAAGGGAAGAGGTTTTAGGTTGTTTCTAACCGTGTACCAATAGTCGTTTCCTTAGTGACATATGTTATTGCTCAAAGTCATTTGCTACGATCTTCAACATTATATACATGAAAAGTGTGACTAGTTTTTTCTTGGGTGTTTTTGGCTGCAGTTAAGAAGAGAGAAGGATCTGTTGAGAGAGACGCAATCCCAAAGCTTTGATTTGATCAAAGTAAGGTTGCAAATCTCATTTTACTGCAAAAGCTATTGCTGTGTATTTGCTTCAGTATCTATAATGTCACCATATCTGTCATCCGCCTTGTCTAATAATCAGGTAGAAAGAACGAAATTATAAAGTAAAAAAACATGGTCACACACACACTTAATGAATGAAGCATCTGTTGCTACAGATCTAAGCGTTCTTGTTATAACTGTATAACTACTTTGGCCGACTACTCTGTTGAAACTGTGAATTTTATCTTCTTTTATTGTCACGTCGATTGCAAAATGGCTCACTGTATTGTTTACTCTTTTTTGTTTTTTGAAGTAGTAGTTGGCTGCTGCAACTTTTTATGCAATTTTCATTATTTGTCACATCCAGAACAGTCTGCTTTTAAAACGCGTGGCTGAGTGCATACATCTGACTCCCCTTTAGGCCTTTTCCTTGACTTAGGACAGGAGCCTTTTTGGAACTGGGCTATGTTGTTTTACACTGTTACCATCACGTTGACTGTACTGATGTTCCCTACTCTCCGTTTTCTACTAGAAAGGGATACATATATACCAGTAATATGGTACACTATTGTTGATGTTGCCCTAGACTAAATGGAACGAAAGAATATTTGGGATCTTGTCATGTTTTATGGTTTTACCTTGAGGGATGAAACTTTAGGATCCTTTCCTGCTGTTTCTTACATTTGGGAAGGTCGGAATTATGGTCATTTTCCTTCTTTATATGCTTTGATGTGTGCTTACCGAATTCTATGTTGCAGAAATTAGAGCTGCATGTCAGGAACTTGAATGACGCCCGGTTGGAAGATAAAAGGCAAATTCAGGATTTACAAAGAGAGTTGAAGAACTGCTATCAGGAAATAGGTATTCATTTTTACCTTTTTTTGGTACTGGTTGCACACATTGCACAATATCATATGCTGTGTGCCATATGATTTAACTAATTTTTGTTTTCTGGTTTGGGGAGTAGCAGACATTATATTAACCATGGTACTACCGTACTACCTCGGTTCAATTTAATCATTTGTTTTGTTCCCACTTGACTTTGGGATCAACAATGTCCACTTTAGCCGATCTTTGCTCAAAATATGTGCATTAGCTACAACTTTCTAAAAATGATTAGTTGTTTTTTTCCTGCCAAAAGATCAGAAATTTGATCATTCAGTGTGTAGATGCAGGTTTATCAAGATTTGATGAAAATTGTTTTTTTTTTTGATAATTTACATTGTATATTTTACATAAATTTGGAAAAAGGTTCAAAGTTGACTTCGGTTGATCACCAAAGTCAAATGGGGATAGTAAATTTGGGATAGTGGTGGTATCAACTATCAAATATCGGCCGTGGCACCTCGGTCGCAATTGCATTATCAAGTTGAAGATACTGATTACTTCGTATTATTGTGTGGATGCTAGATTACTTGCAGGATCAACTAAATGAAAAGAATGCTTATACAGACAGTCTAGACGAGCACATCCACAACCTCGATGTAAAGTTGTCTGATTTTGACGTATTGGAGAAGGAAATTATCAGCTTAAGAGAAGAACTAAAGAAATCAAATTCAGAGTGTGAGTTCTTGGCGCATGAGCTAGAAACTAAAGAAGCAGAATTACAAAAGTCTTGTTTGCACATAGAGAAGCTAGAAGAGTCGCTTTCTTTAACTGCATTAGAATACCAGTGTGAAATAGAGAGCATGAAGCGGGAAATGATGTCCCTGGAGTCAAAAAGCTTTGAACCCAAAAAACTCGCGTCCAAATGCAATCAAGAAACACCCGTTTTAAATGGATCTGTTTTGGAACCCGGGTTAAGGCTGGATGATAAGGGCAAGACAGATACAATGGCCCGTGAACTTATAGAATATGAAAACCTTGTAAAGAAGCTCAAGGATGAACTCAAGGAGCAGAAATCGAGGGCAAAAGAAGATTCTGAGGACTTAGCTCAGGAAATGGCGGAACTGAGATATCAAATGACGGAACTGCTTGAAGAAGAACGAAAACGTCGTTCTTGCATTGAGCAAGCATCCTTACAGAGAATATCGGAATTAGAGGCACAACTTCAGATGGAGCGAAGAAAGTCTATTGCCATCAGTCGTGGCATATGTGAACCGTAAAGAACCTTTTCAGGTTAAATTATGTGGACGATCTGGAAACAACTTCTCTATGTTTTCAAGATAAGGACGAGGTTGTTGATGTGCTAATTTTGTTGTATATTAAGAGATGAACTGGCTTTTTCAGCCTTGTGTTGAAACAGGATTATGTGTACAGTTTACAAATTAGGGGAATGAAAGATAGGAATACATATTCTTTGAGATTGCAACTATATGACACCTGCTTTGCTTTTTCATTAATTGGTTTTTAGCATGAATCATTCTAGGGGAAATTGGCTACTGAAAACATACATGCAAAGTGTTGCGTAAAAAACTTCGAAAATCATGGAAAAAGCATGATAAAAAAAGGTTTCGATTTTTTCTATTTTTCGAAATAATATTCAGAAATTTGAGTAATTGTCAAAATAGGGAGAAAATGAAGCAAATTATCAAGAATGAATTCACATGTCCATTATTTTCTATTCGGGACAAGAGTAAGGTCGATAAGCCATTTAACGACTTTAGTATAGAGCGACTCAACACTTTGCTCTGATATTTTTTAGTAAACTCTTCTTACATATTTGAATTTAGTATTGCTCTGATATTTTTTAGTAAACTCTTCTTACATATTTGAATTTAGTAAAAAATTATTTAACTTGTAGCAGTACCTCATAAACGTCATTTACCGCAATTAATAATTTTCAGCTCACTTCATTTCACCATTAACTAATTTTGGTGCTTAGTTAATCAAAAATTCTTATTTAAGACGGAAATTTAATATCAAAGCTCAATGATTGAGAGGTGCTGAACTGCTCATCGTGTCCTAGTACCAACTACCAAGCAATGGCATGATACTCCCTCCATTCAACTCCACTTTACATGTTTGCTTTATCACGTTTGCCAACGCGACTTTTACGCGATAAATATCTTTAGCTACGTATTTGCAAAAATTATAAAAGTTAGATATTTTTAATGTCTTTCTTAAAGATTTAATCAAATAAGATCACATGAATATATTTTAACTTATGTATCGAGAAAATTGAAGTTGAATGTCCATTTAGTGAATAGTGTCTGAAAATAAAAAGCAAAATGAAAGTGGAGTTGAATGGAGGGAGTAGTATGTATGATACTGACACCAACTTCTCAGTAACACTCAAATTCCCCAGAAATCTTCACAAACCCTAGAATTATTTCCCCAATTAATCAAAACAATAACAATGACATCAATAATTTCTTCATCAAATTCAATCTTATCCCCAATTACAACACCAAAGATTACATCTTTTATATTACCCAGTTTGAAAAAATGCAATCTTTTTGTTAATCAAAACATGGGTTTTAATGGTGGGTGTATGAGTAGAAGAAGCAACATGTACAGAAATGTTATATGCAATTCTTACTCTTCATATTCATCATCATCTTCTTCTTTTGATGTTAGTGATAAAAATGGGAAGATAATGGTGGATTCTTGCTTAGTTGTTCCTCCACCAAAGTATAAGAAACCTAGGGCTATTGTTAAGTTTTTGGGTGGTGCATTTATTGGAAAGGTTTCTCATGTTACTTATAGGTTTGTTCTCACCTCATTTCATTTTTGGGATTTCCAATTTCTGAAATTTTGTTGTAGTATGATACTGTGTTTCTATTTTACCTCATGATGGTATGATTAGTTTGCCCCTGTCCCGCTAACTTCAAATCCTGGTTCCGCCACTGCTAAGAAGTTCATTATAGTGTTGTTAATGTTTTAGATGTGATTGTGGGGTTATTTGGGATAAAGGGCCTGCGTTTTGAAATTTGCATTTTAGGACCATCAGATTGTGTCATTCACCACCTGGGCAATGGTGGTGTTGTTGTATGATCATTCACTGGTTCCTCTATGAACTCTTGTTTAGTTTTACAAGATTGTTTAATGTCTGGTTGAATATAGAAGTGTGCGCATACACTCGAGATTTTGCTGTTAACATTACGTGTTTTATGATCTACAATGGTGCAAATTTGTCAAAAGAATTATCCATTTTCCGCTGTTTGAATTATAAACGAAGTAAACTTGCACCGAACATGATGGTGACTAGTCATTTTTGTTTCTAATTTTCAGTTATCTAGTTGAGTTCCTGGCAAAGGAAGGATATTTGGTTGTGTTAGTGCCTTACAATGTGACATTCAATCACGAAGATGCTACCAGGCAAGTGTATGAGAGGTTTAATGCGTGCTTGGATATCCTTCTCACTTCAGGATTGCCCGAAGCAGGAATTCAGGCTTCGCAGCTTGTTGACCTTCCTGTATTTTCTGTTGGCCACAGGTAAAACTGAATTCATGATTGTGCTTTATTTCTCTTCCATATCTGGGGCTCTGGACTATGACCCACTTATGCCAATAGATTGCGTCCAAAATGAACCGCCAAGAGACTCTTATCCTTTAGTTTAAAGGCAAATAACGTGATTTCTGCGATGATTATGGAAGTTCTGGTTGTAGAAAAAGCTCAGTACATACTTAGGATGATAGTTACTGAAACGATTGCAAAGTGAAAGGTTACATAGTTACATTGGTGTCACGTTCTGTTTGGCCTTTCCCCTTGCTCAATGATCATCGTTTTTTGGCTGTATCGTTACAATTGAGTTGCATCAGTTTCGTTCGGATGATTGAACTTATCTAGTAAAGTATGTGTGCTCATCTACGATATATGGTACTATACCAGAAAAGTTAGATGCATTCTTCTTCATCTTGCACTTGAAGTCTTGAACTGTTGTGGTCAGTGAGCTGTCAACGTTTTGTGATCGGTTTCTATAGTTTTATCCATATTAACTTCGGGAAGGAAATGGACGTTGCATAAGGTGGTAGTCAGTTCAAGATGCGATGTTGCTTCTCACAAAACTTCTCGAGAATTTGGACAAGATTCTAAGTTACATCTGCCTTAACTTTTTATTGACGAGTTGTTATGGCCTGTACTGCAGCAATGGAGCACTTCTCCAAGTTCTGACAGCAAGCTACTTTTCTGTCAAAATACCAAAGGTTGGATTTCCCCCTTCTGCTTTGAATTCACGAGAGTGGCCTTTTGAGTGATATTTACAAAATGTGACGAAATATCTCTTGTGGAAGGCTAATGCGATAGTTTCATTCAACAACAGGCCGGCAACAGAGGCAGTTCCTTACTTTGAACAGGTAATACTCTTTCTTCAATTGTCTTTGATGTAACCATCTTCATGATATTCTTCTGTTTCTTTATCTGCCGTGTAGAGCGGTAAACTGCTAGTGTTTTATTGATAAATATGAAGTGCCTTTTTATATTCACGAGGGACAAAAAACGAAAATTGTTGTGGCTTTTGTGTTTACAAAACATCGGCACTTGTCTTGATCTTGGGATTTTACTTGCAGTTGGGTCCTCTAGTTAGTCAGGTTCTGCCAATGGTGGAGACAACTCCAGTGTTTTCAATGGCTAACAGCTTATCAGGTGAGGTCCTTAAATCCTTTATACTTTATCGTTTAGCAATTTTTTTTTACTCTTTTACACTCCAGTGTTACCTGCTAGACGTTTCTGCAATATGCCATCAAATATCAGGTCTTCAGACTTGTGAATGTCTAAATTAAATTCGGGGTTGCGGCTCGATCTCCGAATCGGACACTATGACATGAGCTTGATTGATGCACCATAAATGCAGGCGATATTGCCTGAACTGATCAACTTGTTTGAATATCTCTGATTGCTGAATTTCATTATAATACCCTCTTTCTCCTCTCACCTTTACACCTTGTAGTATTCTTTGTTGCGAGCTGAGAACTTTTTGGTAGTAGGATGAGTTCAACGCTAATTTTCCTTTTGTAAATGCGTCCAAATTTAGGAGATGCATGGAAGGCACTGGTAGATGGAGCTGGAGCAGTAATGTCACAAAATGATTCGGAGCTGTTCTCTTCAGTGACTCAATTTGTTGATCAGTTGCCTTCTGTGTTAAATGAGGTATAATGCGAGCATTCCTTACAGTTTATCCGCTATTATGATGACCAATTAGTGATCGCCGGATCAGTGACCTTTTCAATATGTATGATTTATACCAAATTTATGAGGTGTGCGTTCACTCATGGACGGTTCTAAAGGATGATTCATGTCAGCCGACCCCAAATCATTTTGGGATTAAGGCTCTGATGTTGTTGTTGTTGTTGTTGTTGTTGTTGTTGTATACCAAATTTATGAGGGGTTCGCTTCTTAACTCTTACATATGAAAGTAATCAAAGTTGGGAGAGTTCAACCAGTAATTTGCCTTAAGTGCCTCAGTGGGACTGCCTCAGTTGTCACAGTTGTCAGGCATTGGGATACTCCTAATTCCTAAACCTTTGATTGTCTTGAAACTTCCAACTTTGAAAAAATCGATATGTCATTTAAACTAAATTTGACAGGTACGACAAGGAACATCAGAATTCAGGCCAACCCCATCAGAAAATCGTGAATGTTGCAGGCGCTCGTACAATGTTCCACACACTTTGCTGGTATGGTCAGTGTGAGAGGGTCCTACTTAATCAGTTCTTTCAAAAGTACTACTAGGATTTTGTTACTCATTTTGGAGAAGATTGCTGTTGTCAGGTAAAATTCAGTTTTGATGCAATTGACGAAACAGATGTTCTTGAAGAGAACCTGAGGCCTCGAGTCCAAGCAATTGGAGGGACTCTTGAAAAGATTCAACTGAGTGGTAACCATCTGACACCATGCATACAGGAACCAAAATGGGAAGTGGGTAGCATGTACACTCCGATAGACGCGGTGGCTCAAGGTCTGAAAGCCGTTTCCCTGAATGACACCAAAGTTCTAGCCCAAACCATTTGCTCTTGGTTGAGACTTCATGAATAACGACACTGAATTCTCGAATGCGTTGCTGAAGTGTTGTGCATAGTTCATCTATGAAATTACAACTGCTGTGAAATATCTACACTTGATTCTTCCCATTATGTATTTGACTGTATACAAAATGTGATGTAAGGGTTAAATAGCAGCCAAGATTAATTAGTGATGGTGGAAGGTTAAGATATAGTCTTGAATAATTTAATATGCCCATTTAGTTGGATAAAATAAAACTGAGAAAAGTCTTTGATATTATCATCCTAAAGATTAGTCACTCGCTCGGTCATCAACACAGTTGTCCATAAATATTTTATTACAAATGAATGCAATCACTTGACGCAATTTTCATTATACATTCAACCCTCTTATCTTGCTATATGCTCGAGTTTTGGGACTATGGAGTATTCTCACAGTTGATTGAGCAATAGAGCATGTTCATATTCTAAACTCAAGTTCTCAGATAAGATATCATATACAATAGCTTAATGATATTTTATACACCTTGTTTACATAAATACGGTAATAAAATGAGCACAAATTCTCATTTGTGACAATACTTTTCGTCACAAGCTTATAACCTTTCACAAACTGCAAGTGGGTGAGCAAAAGTAGGAAAACAAGTGAGAGAGGGCTTCTGAGAGGTCATAAGCGAGACTTGCTGTAAATGAGTTTATAAGTAATAAGTTATAATAAACCCATTATATGAACAATGTTATAGGAGATCTTTTTCAATTATAAAAATGCCCATCATTATAGGTGTGACAATTCATGTCCCTCAAGCATTTGATCTATCAGGTCTTTTAGGCTCACAAGCCTTCATTCGGGTTGGGTCAAACTAAGTCATTCTGGTCAGTTTCAAATGTGTTGTGTCAGATCGGATATGATCCATGTAACCAAACTTTTTTTTTACAAGCTCCATGTAAATTAATAAGTTGGGTTGGTTTTACAAGCTCCATGTAACCAAACCTTTTTTTTTTTTTTTTTTTTTTTGGATTTTTTTTTGACAATGTTTCTCTAGTCAACTAAAACATCAAATAATGGTAACACTTAACTCGGAAGAAATATACTCCGCACCATTCATCCAAAAGTGGTGAAGGTTGGCATGCCATAAAACAAATAGACATAGTCAAGGTCAAGTGGGTTAAGTCTACCAAGCCCACCTTACAAATGTTTGATTATTTCAAGTCTTCCAACAAAACGCTCCAATCTAGAGAAGGAATAGAGGCGAAATGAAGAAAAGACAAAGCGTGTAGACCAATAATACCAACACGATATTCAAACGGCCATTTCCTTGTTTTTTCTTGCCATTTTCCAACTTCTTTAACCCCTCTCCAATTCTTTCCTCCCTTCGATAAACAAAAAAATCCTTACTAATCCAAAACAATTAATCTTTCATCCCCAATTCATTAATCTTTCAATTTCTTTCGATTTTCAGGTATTAATTTTACCCCTTTTTTCTACTTAATCTGTCTGTACTAGTTCAAGTTTTCTGCTTTCGATGATAACTTTGTAATTCCATTCATTTTCTTATGTGGGTTATTCTCTGATTGTCTTTTTATTTTGTTATAAACCGGGTATCGATTGTTGTCGATAGGGATGTCACTGGGGCAGGACGAGTATAGGCTCCATCGTACCCGTATCCGTTAAGTAAAACTCATACCCACCAACTTCCCTAGTTGATGATGGAGTTGATCGAAGTTGTTTCAAAGTCTTTCTTTCTTTTTTGGGTCTTTATTAATTTCTTCTTGTTTATCTGCCGCAATTTCTTTTTTTGAATATTAACTATAGTAATATGAATTGAACTCAATATGTAGATTACCCAGATAGAATTGTTTAAACTGTATGTTTGAATCATATAGTATGATGAATTGATGATTTTTGATCTAGATTCAAGCTGTCTAGAATATTTTATTAACCCTCTTTTTGATTTGCACTTGAAATTGTTGGGTTTATGTTGAATGATTTGCTATATGCTGTGTTTTATGTTGTCTTTAACTCGTTTGATTTGGTGGGTCATTACCAATTTTCCCATTACCCAAAATAATTAATTTTCCACGGTTTAATTGCAATTATTGGAGACAAAACCCTAAATCTTATTATGATGAATTATTACAATTGCTTAGTATATGAGTAGTACTTGTCTGAAATTTATTGGTGCGGCTAACGTTTCTTGTCATGTAGAGAGGTATGTTGGGTTGTATTACATTGCTTAGATTTGGTTGAAAAAAAAGTTTAGAAATTTAGAGATGAACTTGAACAGAATGCTTCTAAGTTGACTGTTATACTCCTGACGCGATGATTTTTCTCTTGACCAAGTTGAATGATTTGTGCTGAGTCTTTCTTCCTCCTTTTTTTTGAAGAATATGTATTTGGTAATAGTAATATCACAGTTTGTTAATTCGCTGTTCATCATATAGTGGTTAGTGGTAACTCGTGATTGGAATATACTCCGGTTCATTTTCTTGATATACTATATTTGTTTTTGAACCAAAGTTATAGGAAAGGGATGATATGCTAGAGAACAATGGGGTCAAAGAAATAGAAGTTTATGTGACGGTGTATTGTGTGTTATCTCTTCCCCGAAATGAAAATGTAGCGATTTAAATGAATAAAGAGTTGATGTTTATCTTCTGACTTCGTTTAGTTGCAGTTGATTTGCCATTCGTTTGTATAATGTTGCAATCGTTATTCATGCTCCTTCTACTTTCTCTTGTATCAGGGTAATAGGGGAGAACTGTACAGTCATTTTGGACCTTATTCTGTCCCGCCTTCCACGAACTGCACTAGATATTTTGTCGCCATGAGTGGAATCAGGAGCTCCCCATTACATAGGTTTTCTAAGCCTAGCTCTGCCCCTCCTAAAGTTCCGAGCAAGGCAGGCTCTAACCCCTTTGATTCTGATGACGAGTCTGATAAAAAGCCGACTGTTAGATCCTCAGCAAAATCTTCTTCACAACCACCCTCGCATCCACCAAAGTCCAGTATGATTAACCCTTTTGATGATGATGCTGACGATAGAGAGAGAGAAAGGACATCATCTACCTCTAAGTTCAATTACTCTTATGCACAAAGGAACAAATACAAGAACAACTTCCGTGACTCGGGAGGCGTAGACAATCAAACTGTGGAAGAACTAGAAAATTATGCTGTGTATAGATCTGAGGAGACCACCCAAGCTGTTAACAATTGTTTGAAGATTGCTGAGGGGATAAGAGAGGATGCTACTAATACATTGGTCACTCTCCATCAGCAAGGGGAACAGATTGCTAGAACCCATGAGGAGGCTGTAAATATAGACTATGATTTAAGCCGGGTATGTTTCCCTCGATTCATATGCACTTACTCTAACTCTTCAGAATATCTTAGTGTACCCACCCGCATTAGAGATTGGACTCACAAACATGAGTATGATACTAGGACACTTTATTTTAGGTAAATGGCAAATACATTATTATTTTTTAATAAAGTTGTTGTGTGCGACACTTGGACACACACCTGCGTGGCATTGGTAAACTACAATTTTCATATCATCAAATTCTTAATGTTATCAGCACTACGTTTGAGCTAGTTAACTGAACTTTACTGAAACAAATCATGTTTAGAGTGTTCTGAGCAATGTTTTTCCGTTCGTTCATTACAGGGTGAAAAACTTTTAGGGAGTCTCGGAGGGCTCTTCTCGAAGACTTGGAAGCCAAAGAAGACTGCTGCAGTTAAAGGGCCTGCTACAGTGAGAGGTTTGCTTCTTTGACTTATTTCTACTTGGAACAAACTTTGAATTAGGTTCGTCTTCAACTAGTTTCATTCTGAACAGGTGATCCTGTTTGGAGTAAAGGCAATCACTTGGAGCAGCGTGAAAAGCTAGGATTGAAGCCTGTGTCAAATGACCGTTCAAAATCCCGGTGCCCTCTCCCTGAACCCACAAATGCATTGCAAAAAGTGGAGGTATGTTTATTTCCGTTAACCTAGCTTCTCTTAGTTTTGTTATAAGCTGGTACGGATGCCAAGTTTATGATTGATTCATCTCTTTCAATATGAATATTATCCTATTTGATTAATCTTTAAAAGTATGGCTAGTTTGTTGGTTGTACTTAGTCTTGTGCTTATTTGCGATGATAGGTGGAAAAGGCGAAGCAAGATGACACACTATCAGACTTGAGTGACCTTTTGGGAGAGCTGAAGGGTATGGCTGTCGACATGGGATCTGAGATTGAACGGTCAGTATTGTTCTATCCGTGACACCTTTACTCGTAATTTCTCTGTTCCTCTGCACTCATCTTGCATCTATATTGATGTAAGACTGAGTTTTTGTGTACATACTTGTTTTGTTAATATGCATATGCTGTCACACCGTTTCAGGCAAAGCAAAGCTTTGGACAACCTTGATGATGATGTGCATATTTTGAATGATCGTGTCAAGGGCGCTAACCAGCGTACGCGTCGTTTGCTGGGGAGAGGATGATTACAAATTGTTATTTGTAATCAGGGTTACTGATAAGTTTGTGAAAAAAGAAGGAATTGAAGACCGACTCGATGTAGCTGTTTCTCCGTTTGGATTTGTATCTGGAACTGTATTTGCTTGTGAGGAGAGATTATGGAAATAGGGAAAAGAAGCCTTGTAGTAATATGGTTATATTTTTACTAACATGAATTTTGCAATTGATTGCATGTTTGTGTTTGGATAAATTCATTTCTGGAGATTCATTACACAATGTATTTGGGAATGACTTCTTTTCTTTTCGGTGTCAAATGAGCCAACAAGAGTATTACGATATAGGGGTAGGGGGAATCGAACCTAAAACTTGACCATAATCCATCCAGATTACCCTACTTTACTTTTTTTTTGTTTGGCATTTCATATCAATAAATGAAACGGAAAATTCACGCGGTATCTCTATGGTATGCTACCCCCTGAGGTATGCCACTTTACACGAAATATCCATTTTTTCGAACCAAAAAATTAATTGATCATAACTCGTATTTCCGAATTCATAAGACGACGATTCTTTTTTTCAAACTAGTCTTTTCGAGAGCTACAATTTGAAAAAAAAAAAACGACGTCCAGTTTTATGCTAATTGAGAATGATTTTTTAAAAGGGTTTTTTTAAGTATGGGAATCATGAGTTAGAGATTTCAATTTCTCATTATATATTTATGTAAATCCTTCCTTAATTGGCACACGTTACAAAAAAAAAAAACCCTTTCAAATATATACTCGTATAAGTCACTAGTTATGGAAATCTTTTACTGCAAATAATTAAAAACGTAAATGATTACGTAAATAAATGATCATATAGACTAATGGGGCCACTTTATGACCATTTAATCTCTGCTCAAGAGCAGGATCATTGGCAACGATGAAAGATGAAATGTCGAAGAATAATATGTATGAAGATAGACCAATTGAAAGTACAGTAGATAAGATTCTGAAGGCTCTGAGCGACCGTGAATGTCGAAATGATGGAAAAGTTACTTGCACAACCCCTTCTTACTTTGCCACAGTCTGCTATTAACTGTCAGTTGAATAAATTTATCTGCACACAAATTACAGAAAACAAATTGTTCCCATTTCACAGGTCGCCGTTAAGTACAACATTTTGGCAGTGTCCAGTTATCGATGTGTTCAGCATAGAGATTTTTCAGTATTTAGGTCTGAATGCGGAAAGTGTACATTCTAAGCGGAAACTGCAAATCAGGATTTAAGAGTTGACGTTAGCAGTCTCATTTCCTTCAATAACCACTTCTAATCCGGCGTTGAAACCAAATGCAGTCCAGACTTCCAACCAAGCAAGAAAGATTGCTTCCGTTCATCTTCAGTTTGGGTTGTATTAATCCTCTTGTCCTTGACAGCAAGATTTTCCTAGCATAATAAAAACAGACAAGAAATAAAATGAACATTGGATAAATGGAGTTAATATCTATATATATGAATACATAATATCCGAATTCTGAGTATGTGATATATTTTAACCAAAAGCCATTTTACGAATACACTTGAACTCTTGAAGCGATTTGTGAGGTTGAGCGAACTCAGTAACCCAGGGAACAAGTAGAAACATGCGAGCTTAGCTTTCAAAAATTAAATAACATCAAATAAAAGCCACTGAAAAAATTAAATGACATCAAATAAAAGCCACTGAAAAATGTTCCTCTGTAATGGTGGTGATAGAATAGAAAAAGAAGCAGAGACGAGTACACAAACATACGACCAGCAACACATCAACCCAAGACAAACACCATTTTGAACATCCCAATTGAAATAGCCCGTGTATTGTGTGTGAGAAGACGTAAAATGAATTAGTGACCAATTTAATCTCGGCTACACTGAGTTGCTGCCTTCACCTCTTTTTATGAGTAAATCTGTATGCCAGGGAATTTAATCCCATTTATGGTGGTGGTGTCAAAGCATAAATCACTTTCCAAGCAAAAGACTTATACAAGTCTAATAAATTAATTATTGCCCTGGATAGTAACCCAAATCGAAGGGAGAACACCAAGGGTTAATAATGGGCCTGCCATGATCACCAGCTGTACACCCGGGCTAGTATCCGACTCACCACCACGGTCAATATACTGTGTAGAGCTAAAACCAGGCAATAGGAATTTTACCCACGCCCCCGACTTGACAAGTCATATGGTCAGAATGGTTAGTTTGGAACTCAAAAGGATTACTTTTGATCTCATACAAGGTATTGTAGACTGTAATATCTTTCCAACTAACAGAAGCTTAAGCATTTCCACATGACAAGTCACGGTCCAAATTCAAGTGGCAAGTCGCCAGATGACATCATTGCACAATCAAAGTTCATCAAGAAGACAAAAAAGGTCTTCCATTCCATTCCAACACCCCTAACCAAACACCCCCAAAGTCTTATACATAAATAACATATACATAATGCATCTCCATATTAGATCCTCATACTGCTGCTGCCCATCGGATCCCTTCTTAGTGGGCGGGAGCTGCTGCCATTACTCTTCTTCTCCAAACGAGGGCTGCTCTGGCTGGATCGAATCCCAAAGGCCGACTTGAGCATGGACATAAAGGAGCGTTTCTGGTTCTTCTCAGCATATACCTGAAATTACCAAAAAATCATAAAATATTGTTCATTGTTACTATTACTTGAACAAATATATCGGGTCCTTTATTCAAGTTATCTTCCCGAATCGTTTTGTTGATAGGCTGATTTCCCCTTCAGCTAAGTAACACTTAAACACATTCAAAATTGGTAACAAACTTTAATAATAACATAGTTGCTCACTTAACAAAATATGACATGAAACTCATTTCAGAGTGGTTGGGTTGAAACAGTCCGATTTAACAAAATAACAATGGACACAATACAAAAGAAATAGCAATAGAGTATTCTTTGGGACAATTCAGCGAAGGATTGGTAATCAAATTCTTAAAAGAAACTTATTTCAGAAATTATAGCAAACGATACTTCAGATTCCATCGTACAAGCGCAAATTATACCTTGAGAGATGGGACATCCTCATCGTTAGGCGAATGCAAAACCACAAATGGGCATATATACGTCTCCGCAAATGGACAACGGCTTAGCAACTTCATATCTCCATCCCTCATCTCCAATATGTCCCCAGTGAGGACGAGCAACCTATTCTTAGCAACAACATCAATGATACAGGAAGCAGGATTGGTTTCACAAATAAATACCCAAATGTCGCCTTGTAGACGAAGTAGCTCCGAGGAATGGGTGGTTCTTCTTTGAAGAACAAAGTAGGTCTCTGAGCCTACGAGAGTCACATGGGTTAAAAGGCAGAAAAAATCATATGGATTTGTGAAGGGTGCATTGGTGGGAATAACAGAGACAATGCCAAGTGTGATATCATACATCACAACAGAGTCGAGTTTCGAGTTCTCACGGTAACCCGCCCAATATATATTTTGGCCCGCCACAAACCCAGGGCCCGTCATCGAACCCTCGCGAGAATAGTTAGTAACCACCTTAACATCATCCCATCTGGAAGTTTCGGTAGAATACCTTCTAAAGGTACATGTACTACTATTGGTGACACTTTTTGTGAGCGCAAGAATTATCAATTCATTATCGGAAGTTAACGATCGGAAAAACGCATAAGCAGGACATGAATTGTCAGGACAAGCTATTGAACAAAGCAAACCTGAGGAAGGATTCCACAGGATAAACAGGTTTCTATCCTTGAAATAAAAACAGAGTACACCCGACGCAGATCCAACCAAGGTGTAAGTAGTTGATGTTGAACCAAAGGGCAAATCAATTGCCGTTAAACTCAGTGATGGCTCAGGCAATTGATCACCATCATTAGTACGGAGGAGATACAGAAGTCTCATCGTAGATTGAACTTTCCGTAATTCCACCACTCTATAGCTTGGTTTGTCAATGGTAGGAACAATTGTCATTGTCATCTCCCAGATGATTACTGTTGTCAATGTTGGCGGTGCTGCTTGGTAGGCTTTTTGCTTTGGCTTTTTAGGATTTTGTTTGGTAGGGTTACCGAAGACCAACCCAATAAAAAAAAGAAAAAGTTCGTATTGCTGAAGACGGGTCGGAGCAAGTGACGGGTAATGTCACTCACAAAACGAATAGGGGGACAAGGTGGGGGCACCCCATGTGCTTCCCTCTCTCATCTATTTGGGTCATTTGTGAGAGTAAATGGTATCCGTCACTCCAAAGTGACAGATACGTGCCGTCTTCAATGAGATTTTGTGAAAAAGAAAAGCCTGTTGTCGGATTTTATGGATACAGTTTCGGTATTCATGCAAATTAAAATAATGGGTATTTTAAGGGTGATTTTGGAGGTATTGGTATTAATACGATATTGATTTATACTCGTAATTAATGTATCCTATTAAAGTTGGCTAATAGGTCTTACTTTTGATGGGTTGATTTGGTGTCTTTATATCAACTAGTCATTGGTCTGTTCTATTGGGTTACTAGATTAGCCAAATACTACCTCCAATCTAATCCAAACTATCCATTTGACTTTTTACGGTCTACGAGACGACACTTTGACCACGCTTTTCTTCATTTATATATTATTTTTGTGTGTCGAAATTATAATTTTCCGAAACCTCTTTTTATAACAAACGTAAATATGTCAATTTTACGTATAAATATTAAAATTTTGATTAAATATAATCAATGTCAAAATTTAACAAGGTTGACTTTAAAAAGTGAGTTGGTAGTTTGGATTGGATTGGAGGGAGTATATAGTTAAGCGTACAAACAGAATCCCAATTTCGATCGTTGTTCACACAGCTTCGCTCAGTCTAATTTGAGCATCAAAGTTTAAGCACAACTTATTGAGAAATACCTTAGCAAGTCATAATTACCCTTTTGTATTCTCCTGAACACAGCTTATTGAATAAGACATTATTGCACTTGAGTCAATCGTTTTATACATAAAAACCACTAATTTGTTCGAGTACAACATTTTGGCAGTGTCCAGTTATCAATGCGTTCAGCATAGAGATCTTTCAGTATTTAGGTCTGAGTGTTGAAAGTGTACATTCTAAGCGGAAACTGCAAATCAGGATTTAAGAGTTCACGTTAGCAGTCTCATTTCCTTCAATAACCAGTTCTAATCCGGCGTTGAAACCAAACTAGTTTTATACCCGTGTAAAATTGCACGGGATTGAATATAGTGTTAATTACCTAACGAAATATTTAAATGGTGAAAATAAAATTGCACATAATTGTAAAATTTAAAATATTAATTAATAAATATCATTAAATAAAAGTCAAGTTACAAATATTGGTAGATGATCTCTCATTTAATTGTAAAATTTAAAATATTAATTAATAAATATCATTAAATAAAAGTTAAGTTACAAATATTGGTAGACGATTTCTCCTTTGTTAGACGAAATTGGGTTGTAGAGCCTATTACTCACTAATTTAGACTTGGCAAAATCAACCCAGGCCTGACCCGAGACCCGAAATCAACTCGAACTGCTGCACCCGAAACCCGAATTGACCCGACCCTAAAATGACCGACCTTTCATGGACCTGTAACAGACCCGACCCGAAACCACTCAACACTACTGACCCGAAAGACTTGAAATGCCTTTTTTCTCTCTTAATCATTGACCCGAAAATGTTACAACCCGAAACAACTCGACCCGCTTGACCCGAAACAGACCTGACCAAAAACCCTGAAACAGACTCGCAACCCGAAATGACCTAACCCAAACTAAATACTTGTTTAAATTGGCCCAAATGAACACTTCCTGATACGAAAATTGCGCGGAAGCGGTTTAATAGAATAAAGAACAATAATGGAAAAAGGATATTTGCTTCGAAATCTGTCTTGAAATCGAAACAATGGGATATTTGCGCGATCTAGACCTATAGATCGAACAATGGTGAACTATAATCAAGACCTATTGATTATAACTCGGGTTAATGCTTGAAAACGCGTCAAACAATAACAATTTTGGAACGAACTCGTCAAACCGATGTTTACAATTGTAAACGAAAAACTCACTGTTTTTATTCAATAACTCAATCTGTGTGATAAACAATACATTAGACCTCCTTATATAGGAGTTAGAAATCAACCTAGCTAACCTAAAACACAATCTGAAACTTACCTAAAACCGTCTTGCCTTATTCTGTTAACTAGGAAATAAAATAAACTAATAATAATCTCTAATTAGGAAATAAACTAGTCCTAATGATTTATGGAAAACTTTTATTTTGTATCACTTCCTAAATACTTGTTTAAATTGGCCCAAAAAATCCTAAATATTCGTCAAAATTTGTCATCTCCAAATAACCTTCTTTTGTACCCCATCTCAGATTTAAGCCATCATCATTAATCATTATCCAATTTATGATCATCACATAATTTAAATCTATGCTAAACCAAAACGCAAATTCTTATTTCAGACGGGCAGTTTTCCCGTCTGAAATAAGACCGACAAAATGTTGCCATTTTTTAAGAGAATGTAAGCAGTGAATTTACAAAATGTTATCACTAAAGGTGTCACTTTTTACCCTGAAAATAGTGGGGAAAATAATGGTAACATGTTATCAGAAAAATACAAACATTTTACTGTCAAATGATAACATGTTGTCCGTCTTATTTCAGACCAAAAGCAATGGTCTGAAGAAAAACGGACTGAAACCAAAATTATCACCATCCATTTCACCGTTTTGCTCTTTTGATCTCTTCACTCATCCATTTGTGCTCCTCCATTATACTATAATTAATTAATTTGTGATTGTAAGGGCAATTCATCTTGGTTCCGACTAAATTCCTAAATTAATTAAATTGTTTTCTATCCATCACTTTCAGAATTAAATTCCATTCATAGGGTGAGTTAGATTTTCTCTGCTACTCATTTTGATTTATTGTTTTTCTTATTTACTTGTGTTTTTCGATTTTGGTTTTTGTGGGTTTTTGATTTTGATTAATGTAGCCATGTTGGTCGCAAAACCAATGTGATCCTTTATTTTTTTTCTCGATGATTCATTTATGAATCGTTTATACTCATATAATTTTTTTTTAAAACTGGTTTTTTATTTTTATTTTTCGGAGTAATATTTTTTCTCTCATCAAAATTGATTTTTTTTTATAAACTACAAAAATTAAAAGTACTACTCGTACAATCTTTTTTTTTTTTCATTTGTAAATTGGTATTGTATTGGGTTAAATAAATTGTGTCAATAAAATGTAAAGCAAATTTAAAATCTGAAATTATTGGAGAGAGACTAATTAAATACCTTCAAAGAAGGTGGTGGTCCCTACAAAAAAAAGCAATACTTAATCCCTGAAATTAAGGGACCAATAGAAATGCAAAGAAGGCTTCAGCTTTTATAGTAAGAGGATGCAGTCCAGACTTCCAAGCAAGCAAGAAAGATTGCTTCAGTTCATAGGCTGTGCACAAACCGCCCAGCAACACATCAACCCACGACAAACACCATTTTGAACATCCCAATTGAAATAGCCCGCATATTGTGTGTGAGAAGACGCAAAATGAATTAGTGAGCGGGAGCTGCTAAAACTAGGGCTGAGCAAAAAATTCGATTATCCAAACTGATCCGATATCCGATCCAAATTTTTGGATATCCGATCTGAAAGTTAAGTTTGGTTTGGATATCTGATCCGAAATCTTTGGTTTTGGTTTGGATATGGATATTAAAATCAAAACATTTGGATGTCCGATCTGATCCGAAACTATAGTGTTTTAGTATAATTTCGAGAAAATAAAATTTTATTTGATACAACTTAATTAATATTTAAAATATTAGAGAAATATCTAGGTGGTACTTAAATTTTATAGCGAGAACATTGGAATAAGAATACGAAAGAAAATTTCATGTAAAACTATGAATAAAATCGTGTTTCAAACTTAATTTTAAAGTAAATTCAAAAGTATGAATATCCGATGGATATCCGCATCCGATCCGATTATTTTGGATACCCGAACATTGGATATCCGAGACATTTGGTTTGGATATTGGATATCTAATATGGATATCCGAACCGAACTAGCACTTTGTATCAAATACCCGATCCGTACTCTGCCCTAGCTAAAACCAGCTAAAAAAGGTCTTAAATACACTAAGTCTAATACATAAATAACATATACATCTCAATATTAGATCCTCATACTCATACCCCTCCTTAGTGGGCGGGTGCTTGGCGACTGCGGCTGGGAGCTGCTGCCACTACCCTTCTTCTCCAAACGTGGGCTCCCCTGGCCGGATCGAAACCCAAAGGCCGACTTGAGCTTGGACGTAAATGAGCACTTTTGGTTCTTCTCAGCATATACTTGAAATTACCAAAAAATCATAAGACATTGTTCATTGTTACTATTACTTGCACAAATATACCGGGTCTTATCTATCTAAGGAGAAGGGAGATGACTATGAAAAATGGAGACTAAATAAAAAAGCACAAATTCTCATTTGTGACGGAGGCTATCCGTCACAAGGTGAAGACGGAGCGAATAGATACCGTTTTATGTAATATGGGCCGGATAGTAGATAGTGGATAAAATATATAATAATGTGGGTGGGGGACAAAATATGACTAGCATTTAATGCTCATATTGCATCAAATACACCACCATATTAAAACATCTACTTTATGTTAAACATCAAACCCTTTCCCTCCAATCCTACGTCAAACATCAAACAAGAAAATTCATTCAAATCATCATATTTTTCATTCAAATCTTTATATTCATCTTTATAAAAAAATTATTTTTTGTTTTCACAATAAATAGAGTCATGGTTGATGTTGATAATATGGTTGATTTTGACGTTTCGAACCCGGTATGAAATTCCGCATGTTAACGACGGTAATGACGAAAAACGTGTATTGTTTGATGGTAATGACGAAGAATTCGTGACAATATTGATGAGTAAAGGTTTGTATTATTTATTTTTAAATTGTGTGTCTTTGTTGATGAGATTTTAGGGCAACAAATGTGTCTTTTTTTATGAGTAGATCTGAGAATGTGTTTTGATATGGGAATGTAGATCTGGGAATATTATTATTTATTTATTTGTAGAACGAGAATGGTGTATTGCTTGATGGTAACGATGAATATTTGTGACGATATTGATTAGTAAAGGTTTATATTCTTTATTATTTAAGATGTTTTTGTTGATGATATTTAGGATAATATATTTCGGGTGTTGTTGGGGTTGAAAATTTTAGATGAAAATTTTGAATTTGGAAGATTGTTGGTCTTGTTTTTTTGTTGTTGTTGATGAGATTTTAAGATGTTTTGTTGATTAGGTTTTAAGATTTTGTTGATGAGATTTTAAAATGTTGTTTTTGTTGTTGCTGATTCAATTTTAGATGAAAGTTTTAGTTGTTTATGATGATTAACATAAAATGGCGAGCACAAATACGTCTATAAAACTGACTTCTACACTAATTTAAGAATTTAACGTTGCATAACATGCGTTTTGAAAAGTTTATACAGTCAGTCATATATGTTACCATTTTAGCGTACAGTGTGACCACATTTATGAGTACAGTGTTACCATTTTAACCAAGGTTTTAAATTTGGTTGCTCTTGTCATAGGCACTGATCTTTCAGGATGTTCAGACTAAGATGATATCATTTCTTAACAAACATCCGTGTTCAGTTGTGACCATCTGAATATACAATTATCAGCACATCAACTTAGTCTAAACATGGTGACATATAAGTGATTGTTAAAAATGTGACCACCTTAGCGAGTAATGTACCAACGTTATGTTTTAAATTATTCTTAACATATTAACATAATAGACTAAACACGGTGACATATATGTGATTGTTCAAAATGACCACCTTATCAAAAATATGTACCCATAATATTATGTTTTTTGGTGTTACAAATTATCCTTAGGATGTTAACATAATATAATGAACATGGTGACTTAAATGTGATTGTTGAAAATGTGAGCATGTTTTTGCAAATATGTGACCATGTTTGAGGAATGTACCAATATTATTAACTTGTTAACATAATTGACTAAGCATGGTGAAGATATGTGAATGTAACCACTACCTTATCAGCGAAATGTACCTATCTTAGTCTGATTATACAATTGTCACCATATTAACATATTTAATAAACATGGTGAATTACTGAATTATATGTGATTGTTGAAAATGTGACCACCTTATCAAAGATATGTACTTATATTTTAGGAACGTACAAATATTATTAACTTGTTAACATAATTGACTAAATATGGTGACATGTACTTCGTATGTTTTTTGGTGTTACAAATTATCCTTATCAGAAATATGTACCTATCTTTGTCTATTATACAATTGACACCATAATGACATATATGTGAATGTGACCAACTTCGCACATCTTTTGATTGTGTTAAAAATGTTATTACCTGAATATGCATACAAAGGAGAATGTGTCACAATATTACCATCTTAGTGTGTAAGAACATAAGCTAACATGGTTACATTTTGACATATTGTCTTATGTCACCACATCCCTGCATAAATGTTGCCACTTATTTGTTGAAATTTTTAAGGCCAATTAAACATTCTTATTATGGTTACATTTCAGCCTAAGATGATATCATTTTACTAAGGGTGGTAACATTTATGACACACATTCTATAAAGTGGCAACACATACTTACTAAGATGGTAACAATTTTAACACAAACTCACATGTCACCATGTTCATTCATATATGTTATCATTATAACATTCATTTAAATTAAAGAAACTTATTGTAGATGGTTACATTTATTGACTTAGATAATAACATTTTACACAAACTTTCATGTCACCATCTCAATGCTTATATGTGTTTATTATAGGTCTCTATTCAAATTCAATCACATCTTCTTTGTACAGTTCGATTTTAATGGTATAAGTAAGATGCTAACATTCTACCAATTAACTGGTTACATTAAATATTTATGTGTAAACATCTGAAGTTTATATGCTGATAATGTGTTCATATTTACCAGCAACGAGACATCGGCTATGTTAGTTGCACATATGTGTCCCTTAATATGGACGAAGATCAACCAACCATAGAGCTGCGGGCGCCTGCTATTATTGACCATATACGTTGTGCGACAACGGGCACAACCAACGTAAAAAAAAAAGGAATTTGGGAAAGAAGAAGGCTAGGAAAGGGACTAAGATGGGGCAGCTAACAGTTCCGCGTACAATGTTCTCCCGTGTCTGATATTAAAGGCGCAGAAGGGCATTAGGGTATATGTCTATATGATAACAATCCGACCACATTTTGGGGAAAACTTTTTAGGTAGTACATGTTGTATAGTGATATAAGGTTGTTATAACATTGTCAGCGTACGTTTTGTAATCACAAGTGCTCAAATTGTTACCATTTCACTCTAGTATATCACTAAGTTTAACTAAATATGTTACAATTTTACTCCAATATGTCACCAGTTTAGCTAAGTATGTTATCATTTCGGAAAATATTTCAGACTACCAGTAGAATTTAAATGGTAGCACTATGCTCTCCATGGTAACATTGGAAATTAAAAGAACGAAGTATGTAGTATTTTACTACTGATGTGGTCGCGTACTAGTATCTTATATTAACATTATGTTATGTTGCCATTTAAAATAAATCTATTACCAACTAATTACAATTTTATATACATTCTGAAATGGTAACAATGTACTTTCTTATGGTAACATTAAAAATTAAACGAACAAATTTTTGTAGTATTTTAGAACTGAAGGTAATATACTACTATAGTCTCTTAAAAGGTAACATTGTACTCTCTTATGGTCACATACTACTCTTTGAAGTATTTTATAATTTCAATGATCATATATTCGACAAAAATTAAGACATTTTTAGACGTTTATAATGACATAGTTACTATTGTTGAAAAAAAATGCGCACATTTAAATAGATAATGATGACATTTTATAATTATTAAGGTGCACAAAACAAACATTGTCTTGGATGTCTGACATCAAAATGGACTAAAATTCTGCTCAAAATAACATATCACCAAACAAACCACCAAGTACTAAACATAAGTTTTATTACAAACTGACAGTTAAACAAATAATAATTCATGAATGGCCTCTGCCCCTTCATTTTTTTTCTTGGCAACACCCTTTAGAGGACCTCCAATTTCTTTGTTGTTTGCACCTCCAACTGCTTCGAGGTTTGTCTAACGTCGGACTTTGTTTTCTCCATTTTTAGGTGTTGCGGTTGCATACGAATTTCTGCGAAATGAGTATGAAACTTTACCATTACTTTACATTAAAAGTTCCCTTCAAACAAAATATATGTCAACACATTCTCACTAATATATGGTAACATTTAAAATATGGTTATATTTCGAGACTTAGGTGGTACTATTTTCATTTGTCGCCATGTTTATTTATATAGATGTTATCATGATAACATCCATTCACACATTATAACTAATACAACAACACTTCATACAAGGTTACATTTCGAGACAAAGATGGTAACATTTTCATATGTCACCATGTTTATTCATAGATGTTGTCATTATAATATTCATTCACACATTCTAATTAACATGACAACATTTCAAACAGGGTTACATTTCGAGACAAAGATGGTAACATTTTTATCATGTTTATTCATAGATGTTGTCATTATAATATTCGTTCACACATTCTAACTAACATGACAACATTCCAAACAGGGTTACATTTCAATATTAAGGTGGTAACATTTTTAACACAAATCATATGTCACCATGTTTATTCGTAGATGTTGTCGTTATAACATTCATTCACATTCTAATTAATGTGACAATATTTAAAACAGGGTTATATTTCGAGACTAAGATGGTCACATTTTTAACAAAAACCATATATCACCATGTTTATTCATAGATGTTATCAGTCTTATCACTATAATATTCATTCAAATCTAAACAAACATATAGTGTAATGGTTACATGTGTTATCACTAGGTACATTTTTTTCCACTAAGGTGGTCACATGTTCAACACTAACACACATATCACTATATTTACTCATTTATGTTATCATGTTAAGATTCATTTTAAACTGAAACAAACATTTCTATAATGAGTAAGACACTCAAACATAGATACATTTATCAACTAAGGCGGGCACATTTTTAAAACTAACACATATGTCACCATCTTGAGTCATTTATGTTAACATGTTAAGATTCATTTTAAATCCAAATAAACATACACATAAATAACAACACACTCAAAATAGGTACATTTCTCAACTAAGGTGGTCACATGTTCAACACTAACACATATGTCACCATGTTTAATCATTTATGTTATCTTGTTAAGATTCGTTTTAAACCCTAATAAACATTTATATAATGAGTAACATACTTAAACATAGGTACATTTTCAGCTAAGGTAGTCACATTTTCAACACAAACACATATGGCACCATATTTAGTCATTTATGTTAACATATTAAAATTCATTTTAAACCCAAATAAACATAAATATAAATTACAACACACTCAAACATAGGTACATTTCTCAACTAAGGTTGTCACATATTCAACACTAATACATATGTCACCATGTTTACTCATTTATGTTATCATCTTAGGATTCATTTTAAATCCTAATAAACATTTATATAATGAGCAACATACTTAAACATATGTACATTTTTCAGCTAATTTGGTCACATTTTCAACACACGTATATGTCACCATGTTTGGTCATTTATGTTAACGTGTTAAGATTCATTTGAAACCCAAACAAACATAAATATAAATAACAACACACTTAAACGTAGGTACATTTCTCACAAATGTGGTCATATTATCAACACTAAGGTGGTTACATTTTTCTCAGGTTATGATCACAAAAATATATTCCAAATTACACTCATACCTCTTCCGCGCATATCGGTCTCTTCCTCTTCTTTTTTGTGCCAGTAGCTAATGACGACGTTAAGCGCTACTACATAACAAGGAAAATGCATTAGTAGCAGGGCCGTCTCAAGAAAAGTGGAGGCCCGGTGCAAAAAAAAATGAGGTCTACAAAATCAAAGAACATTTATATAAAAATATTAAAGCAATACAAATAATCCTTATTGTCTATAAGGATGTCAGAATCATAACTATAAAAAATTACGGCACTTTCACTCACCACAAAACCATCATTATCTTAATATTTTCAGTATTAGAAGGAAATTTAACCAGTGCACCCCTTTGAGGTTGAACTAACTGCTCTATTCGCTGCTTTTTCTTCCGTTTCTCGGATTCAGTATCAAATTTTCTTATTCTAGGTAACGTGATATCAAAATTAGAGATATGTGATGAAACGAAACAACCTTTTTGCTGCCGGATTGTAGAACTATCGGCGTCACGATTGTCCGATCGACCGATATCCAACTCTTTGTCCTATCTCCAATAGCTGTAAATGGAATATCATTAAATTCATTAAAATTATAATTAAATTCATTACAATTGAGAATAAATATCACCTATTTCGATTTCTTTGAAATCCAAGTGTAAATATGAGATTTTTGCCGACGATTGAAACCGACAAAGGGACAAAATTTTGATTCTAATCTCTTTAATTGTAAACTTGAATGATTTGTGAGCAATTGATTTGAGATAATCTTATTTAAAGATTGAAAAAAGAAGAAACGATAGATAGGTTAAAATGTAAAGAGTAAATTTGATTTTTTTGGGAAAGAAATTAATTTTATTTGGGGAAGGAGTTGATTAAGGGAGGAATAAGAGTATTGGAATGTGGAGTACTGACTATTGAGTCGTGCTCTTTGACTTCATTTTTTTTCTTTTCTCAATTAATGGTGGGTAATGTCAAGTATGAGCCCTAAAAATTTGGAGGCCCAGTGCAAATGCACATAGAGCACCCCCAGTTAGACGGGCCTGATTAGTAGTACACCATAAATAAATCTTGAAACTCAAATCTAAGGTGGTTAAGCGCTACTACATTAACCAACAAAAATTGCTAAAAAAATTTACAAATAAAACTCTGATCTTGAAACTAAGAATTTTGTACAAATAAAACAAAAAATTAGTACACCAAAAAAATTAATAATTAAACCAATGTAATTTTTTTTTACAAATGATGTTGTGAACAATGATTATAACTCCAAACCTCTATGATTTGGATAAAATCTTCATTTTTTTTATCAACAACCTTAGATCTACAAATTAAAACACAAAAGATTCAAGTTTTTTTTTAACATAAATCAAACAAAAACCAAATAAAATTAACAACTTTGAGTAAAAAAATGATATAGATATTTAAACTTTTTGCATAATTAAAAAAAATCCAACATGTGAATCAATTTTTTACCTTCGATTGTTTTTTTCCAAGCTTCTTTGGATGTGTTTTTTTAGCCATTTTTTTACCCATTGTCTTGAGGAAGGTATGAGATGAAGATTATGATGGAAATGTTACCACCTTATTTTTGATGAAGATCTTGATGGAGATAAAAATGGTGTTTTTAGAGAGAAGAATTTATATGGGTTTTAAAAATGGAGATTAAAATCTAGAGAGTGATGAATATGGTGATGAATAAAAAATTGAGAGAGTGATGAATGATGAGAAAGTCAGGAGACAGGGTGAGGTATAGTGTAGTACAATTATTCTGCCACAGACGTAATATTGGGAGCTCCCCAAATTTTTTTTTTTTTTTTTTTTTTTTTGCTTTTACCAAGAACCCTATGAATATAATAATACCTACACATACCCCACTAGTATCCATATTAACTAATATGGTATTGATTTGGCCCGTCTTTACCTTGTGACGGATAGCGTCCGTCACAAGGGAGACTAATTGAAAAAAAAGATGATCCATTCTTTTTTCTGAATTTTTTTTTGCTTTTAAGAGGATTTTCCCTCTTAAAAGAATATAAATATTCCATTTAAAACAATTAATCTCCACTATTTCAACTTAATCAGTGTATCCCATAGCAAGGAATAACAATCAAACCAAGATAACCAGATTGAAAACACAAATTGCAAACCAGATCATCATTAAAGACTTCTCTACGGCCATTGGCATTATAATTCCATTCCATAAGTTTCACAAGTACCAAAAAAATATCCTTTCATTCATTGACAGTTTGACACCTAACTTGTTTCAAATTAACCACAATTAACACACAACTACGAGACTATCACATCGTGAGTATAATTCACCCTAGTATGCAACATAAGCACTGATTCTAACATCGGAGCACTAGCCTAAATCCGCCAGCGAATACAGCATCCGCAATTGTTGCCAATACGCACTGCTATCATATTATCAACCAATACTCTAAGTCTCTAATATTCAGTAAAATCTCCGTCAAATACATGGGCACTTGGGCACAATCTAGCTACACAAAACAAAGAAACCATCACAACCTCATGAAGTCACAGCAAACAACCATATCGTATCCTATGTAACTCAGAACTTGAGATAGTAAAATTCACCTACAGCTAGCTACTAACAAGAACATTCTGGATCACATTTCTAATTAACAAATCTAACTATACTGCGTATAGGTATAAATCATAATAGCATAAGAAATAGTCCCTCCATTCCATCAATGGTTTTTCCTTTGTTTTTTATCACGAGGATTTGAAGAAGAGGTAAACAAATGACGGAGATGGAGGGAGTATGCAACATAAGCACTGGTTTGAACTTCTAAATAAATAATTTCAAGTGTTAATCTACTAGAGATTACAGCATCTACAATTGTCGCCACTGCTCTCTGCATCTAACGCCTTATTGTATCATCAACTAATACTATAAATCTCTATAAAACGGCCATCAAATACATCGCCATTTGCAATCTACCTAACAGAACACCTCATGAAATTTATTAAAATCACGGCAACAAGAATATTGTATCCTCCGTAACTTAAAACTTAAAACTAATAACATTCACCTAAAGCAAGCAACTATAAAGAACATTCTGGATCACATTTCTAACCAACATAGCAAACTATTATACTGCACATAAGATAAGGGGGAAAGTAGCAAATAACCCCCAAACGTGTGGTTGTATGTGCAAATTAACCCCATAGGTTTTAATGAGAGCAAATTAGCCCCATAACATTTTATTTAGGTGCATTTCGCCTCTTTATTCAATTTTTGTGATATTTCAATATTAAAATTCTGTAAAAATTAAGTTAATATGTTTTAATCAACATAATACTACTGTACATACTGAAGAAGTTTTTAAATGCCCAATTTACCCTCTTCCATGTCCCTCACCAATTGCACCAACCTTACTTCCACTTCATCCTACCAGTCACTTGCTTATTTTATCTCCACCTCACCTCATTATTTAACCCACCCCTTAATAGTGCATCGCCGTCACTGTCAAACAAGGAAACATAGTGAAAATTTATCCCTTCAACAAACACCGACAATATGATGTGCACCACCATAATCAAACTTTGTCTATCTTGATTGATAGTTTCTGTGCTATCGGTGATTTGAGAGAGACGAGTTTGTTAATGTTTGAGGCGTAGTTGGGCTCTTGAATGTTAGTAATGTAGTCATGATAGGGTGGATTGGTGGGAAGAGGCAAAGATTGATGTTGGCAGGGGATTGAAAGGTGAAAAATGACGCTCAAATGCCATATTTAAGGGCACTTTTGGTGTTTCAATGGTTAATTCATAAAATAATTACATTATTAGAGTTCTGTGCAGTTAAATATTAACTTTTATTATTTTATAGCATTTTTAAGATGAAATATAAAAAAAAAAAATCCAACTAAAAGTGAATTGCACCTAATTTGTAACTAATGGGGCTAATTTGCTCCTATTAAAACTCATGGGGCTAAAATGCACATACAAGCAAACGTTTGGGGGCTATTTGCTACTTCCCCGATAAGTAAATACAATACTCCCCCTGTCTTAGTCATTTGATACTTTAGTCGGACATTAACACTTCTCTCTCTAGCAATTTCCTCTGACTTCTCACTAAAAACCTAAAAACCCAAAAACCTAATCCCCTTGTTCTGCCGCCGCCTCCATCCACCCTCTATCCCCCCATCTTGGGCTACCCTATTGCCGGAGATGGGCCCATACCTTGGCCCATCTCCGGCGATCGATCGTCTCATCTAGTCATTTGGTCACTCTTTCCTTTTCTGATTCCGCTCTTTCTGGTTCCCGATGACTGCACGCCATCTTTTTTCGGTTTCCGCTGTTGTTGGGGTTTGTCTTCTCGGTGATCCTTCTCCGTCCCAAACGGATTCTTGTCTCTCTGTTCTTTTGGTTTTGCATGCAACTCCGGGGTGTGATCCCCGGCCCCAGGCCACTTCCCCCACCCTCGGTGAGGCGTTGTCCCCAGGTCTGTTCGGTTTTTGTCGGTCTTTGCGGTGGGTGTAACCCATCTTGTGTCTTGGTGGTTTATGTTTCTTCTTTGGGTCAATATGGTGTTCCCCTTCCCCTTGTCCCCTTCCCCCACCTATCGTGTCATTGGGATGGTCATGATCCATCGTTGTTGTCATGTTGCAGTTTGGAGTGATATGGTGTTCCCCTCTCCCTCGCCCCTTCCCCCACTTATCTGCTCCATTTTGCGTTGTTTTATGGTTCCTGCTGGGGTCTACGTTTCTTTTGTGGTTGCATGTAGGTTTGTTGTTTTTTTGGGTCCTTGTTTGGGCTTCGTTTGTGGTCGTCGATGTTGGTCGAGTCCTTTTGTGTTGGCGGATTTTCTCTAGTCTGCCTTGATGGTTTGGTGGAGGTGTCATGGTTTTGATTGGAGTGGGTCAGTCTTGGTGTTTGTGTCCTTTTGCGGATGATCGGGTGGCTCTAAGTTGGGATGGATGAGGTGTTGGTTTGGACGGCTTCGGTGGTCTGAATCACCTCATTCATGCTGCTAGTTTTTCCTGTGTTTATATTAATAATAACCCTTTTATTGGTTATGGGTGTCTTGTCCCTTAATCATTAAGGTAGCTCGTATTATCGTGTTTTTAATCCTAATAAGGGTAATGGTAATTTTGCATTCGGCTTGTGTTGTGCCCATCTCTTTTTATCCTTCTGAGATGATGTTGGTTAGGAGGTTGTTCAACAAAGTGGCTCCTATTTTACTACCAATCTACTTACTCACGTTTCTTGGCTGCAAGGTACTTGTCTGTTGGGTTTGTGTTTCAGATTGTAGGAGTTTTTTCTCCTTTGGAGGCAGACTTTTGTGGTATGCTTTCCGTTTTTCCTTTCTACGTCCTAGTGGCGTAAGTACACTTTGCTCACCCTCGACGGTTCAAGGGTCTCGTTGGTTTCCAGGAGTTGTGTCTTATAGCCTAGGGGATAAATCTCCGAGACACATGTTTGTGTCTTGTTGCGGGTATTTCTCCGAAGCTCCGTTGACAAAAAAGGGTAAGGTTTTGTTCGATCTTGTGGCTAGTTCTGATTGCCACTTCAAGATTGTTTTGGATGAAGATGATCCTCGTGTTCAGCCATCCGCACACCATCAACACGCTTCGTTTACCCGATGTAGTTACTTTTACTTTGTTGCTTTAGGTTATGTTTTTATTAAAATAAGTGCACTTGACCAAATGAGTCAATTGCCATATGTATAGGGAGAACTTGTTTTACAGCTGCCAAAAAAAAAAAAAAAAAAAAAACAAATTATTTTCCGTTGAACTCCAAAAGCAATTCATGTTCAGTAATCAGTACATAGATATAGCAAGAGAAACATTGGAAAATGAACATCTTCAGAGTGACTAAAAGCAAAATGTCCAAATGTTTAGCAAAATACTTGTCGCTAGGCGAATAGAGAAGTATGGAGGCTAACCTTCAGAGATGGGACGTCCTCGTCGCTAGGCGAATGCAAAACGACAAATGGATGGATTTGCCGTTTGATTCAACATCAAAGGCTTATATCTTGGTTGGATCTTTGGTGTACTATGTTTTTATTTCAACCATTTAAACCGGTTTATTCTATGGATCAATTGGTTGTGCTGATGATTCGTGTTTAGCTTTTGGGTTTTTTAGTTCAATAATGAATTGATAATTCTTGGGCTCACAAAAAGTGTCAACAGTACTACCACATCTACCTTCAGAAAGTATTCAACAGAAACTTCTTGATGGGAGGGGGTTTCTGTAGTTAGAAACGATAGTCGGGAGGGTATGATAACGGATCCGGGGTTTGTGGCGGGCACAAACATTTATTGGGCTGGTTACCAGGACAACTCTAACCTTGACTCATGTTTGATATCACATTCACACTCGGGTCACTTTCGATTATTCCCATAAATGCCCCCTCACAGACACTTATGATTTTTTCTGTCTATTAACCCAGGTTATCCTCATAAGATCAGAAACATATTTTGTTCTCCAGAAAAGAACTAGCCAAGAACTAGCCACTTCTCAGAGCTACTCAACCAGCCCTGCTTCATATATCATCGATCTTGTTGATTTTGTTGGTAAGGATAAATTGCTCGTCCACTCGGGACAAAATATGTTTCTGATCTTATGAGGGTAACATGGGTTAATAGACAGAAAAAATCATAAGTGTCTCTGAGGGGACATTTATGGGAATAACCGAAAGTGACCCGAGTGTGATATCAAACCGCTTAGAGTTGTCTTGATAACCAGCCCAATAAATGTTTGTGCCCGCCACAAACACGGACCCGTTATCATACCCTCCAGACTATCGTTTCTAACTACAGAAACCTATTCCCATCTAGAAGTTTCTGTTGAATACTTTCTGAAAGTAGATGTGGTACTATAGTTGACACTTTTTGTGAGCCCAAGAATTAACAATTCATTATTGTAAGTTATTGAACTAAAAAAACAAAAGCTAAACACGAATCATTAGCACAACAGATCAAACATGAGGTAGGATTCCAGAAAATAAACCGGTTTAAATGCTTGAAATAAAAACATAGTACACCAGAGGAAGATCCAACCAAGATATAAGCCTTTGTTGTTGAATCAAACGGCAAATCCATTGCCCTTAAACTCAAACTAGTTTTATTACCCGTGAAATTCACGGGACTAGCTATGTTGTCGATAGTGTCATGCAAACCCTAATTTGCGATCGCACTGGACCTTAAGGACAAAATAGACTCGTAAGGAAAAAAATATTAATGAATACACACATATTTATTGTTATGTATATGACCACAATTTACTAAACTTTTGCCCACGATTATTAGTATTTTGCCACGGATATTGCTACATTTGTTAGTGTTTTTGCAACGATTATTGTTATTATTGTTTTCTATTTTTTTATTATACTTCATCCGTGTCAGTCATTTTTCTAGCTTTTATTATTATTTCATTTAAAACAGTTTTTAGCCTCACTTGCTTCCAAGGCTTCCAATTCTTGCAGAGGGTCTTTAATGACAGTAGTACTTGCATGGTCTTCTACACAACAATCTATAAGATCCATCTTATAAAGTAAACTAAGAGAAAAAGGTGAGAAATACCTTGAGGAAATGCTCTTCCTCAAGGCAAAGAAAGACTCAACCAAAAGCAACAAATAACAACTCAATTGAACAGCGTCCCCGGCAACGGCGCCATTTTTGATACGGTTTAAAACTTTGTCGTCTAAGCTAACCAATCAAAACAATTTTTATAGACTCGACAAACTACTCTTAGTAGAGCGGTAAGTAAAGGTCGGATCCTAAGGGACGGGTATTAAGCTAAGTTACCGATTTTGCAAGTATCTAAGTCTTCGGGCGTCACAATTAAGTTTGGGTTGAGATGGTTATCTAAACTACTAAACAATGAGAAGTAAAGAAATGAAAATAAAACAAAGCAAGTAAGAAAATAGGATATTGTAAACAATTGATTAAGGCACTAGGGTATCATGGGATTATAGGGGGTTTATATTCAACCTAAAAGAAAATTTTCAAAATAGAAACTTCTATATTTTTATTCACGAACTATAATTCATAATAGATTGAATGGTTAACATTGTTTTGAAAGAATACGTGAGAACTATAAACACTGAAAAAAAAAAATGATGATTTTGTCAGCCAAATTTTTATAACAATAAAATCCCAAAATTTAATTAGTATTTATTTTGATGTTTAGTGACTATTTAGTTTTACTTTTAGAATGAAAAGACAAATTTGATAATTGTGTTATTACAAAATAGTTTATACGCGGTTTCTTTGATATAGATATTGAAAAATTTAATAATTATACTACTGGTGTTTAACTCAGTTTAAAATTTAATTATGAAATTTATTTTTTTTCTTTTTCTAAATAGTAGGTGATGACATGGTTTGCTCAGAACTCTCCAAAAAAAGTGAATGGTGTGTTATTATATTACAAATTTGCCTTTTTATATTATTTATAGACTATATATTGTACTTTAGTTGTTGTTTTGATTAATATACTAATAACATGTGGTTTTAAAAAAACAAAAAATACCTTCAAATCATTAATGAGTTTAGTAATTCATAACACTCATGTAAAAAAAATGGTTAAGGTTGCGTTTTAATTAGATTGTAGATATTTTGTATTAAAATTTCTATGTGAAAGTTTGAACGTCCTTTTGTCATTTAGGATAAATCAAGTTAGTAAGTGAAGATGAAATGACAAATCAATGCATAATGTTGAATTATTTCTCTTTTTTTTTTTCTTTCTTTTTTTGAGAATGATAAATCTCTCAATCTAAGGAGCTTAAAACATTTATGATTATAGGGTTTTTATCTTCTCAATATTTTAATTCTCATAAATCATATTTTTTATTGTAACATAGTTATGAAGTTTAATAAATGTTAATCTTAGTATATCATCTATATCAATGTGAAAATTCCTAATTTTCAATTTTTTGCATAAAAGATAAAATGAGTTAAATATATAGTAGTCTACTACAAATTTCATTGCAATCTCATTATATGTTTTGTATATATACTTAGATAGATAATATGACATGTATGCATAAATATTAGATAATAATTTACATTTAGCCCTTATCCATGTCAATAGTATTTCTTTGTCTAACTTGTTAATAAGATTGAGATCCTCGCAACTCCCATTTCATTCTATGAGAGCTATTATTCAAAGAAAAAATGATGAATAAAAAAGCAACACATACCCAAATAAAACATACTTTTGAAAGTTTCTGAAATCCTAAAAAAAAATTATGAACCTAAAAACAATTAGTCATTCATATTCAATTCGTATTGTCAATCTTGTAGTTAGTTTATAATATAGTATTGAGTGGAATGGATGAAGTATTTATTTATGCAATTCTAGTATTTTCTTATTCATATAGTCTTCCTTCTCCAATGAAATATCCCTACAAAAACAAAAACAAAAAACCATTGAGTGATTAATAACAAGCAAAATATTGGAATTTGATTTATGTAATATTAACCTTATCGTTAATAATTTAAGTTTTCCCGTGAATAATGAAAAAAAATAGGGCATTGAATCATAAAGATGTAAGTGTATTTACCTTTGAATAGCACAACTCCACAAATTTTGATAGGCCTTAAATGGAACAAAATAACATATATGAGAAGGTTAAAAATGTGAAGAGTACTTCATAACCAATGGAAATTAAAAATAAATATATAATTTATTAATTTAAAACCTTAATACACTTACCTTGATGCTGATAAAATGATAAGAACAATTATTGACACATATTTACAATTCTTTTGGCGACGGGGCAAAAGGATATTGGCTTATTTTGGCTCACAAATATTGTCTTCCATCAAACATTTATAGCCAAATGAGGATGTGTTTTATGACTTTTGGCGTCTCTTTGTATTATTATCAAATTTAATATATACATAAATATGTAGCAAAGGTTGATGACTTTTGAGCATTATTTTTCATTATTAGTAAATTTAATATAGACATAAATATAGAGTAAGGAGAAATAAAATGTAAAAGGTTTGCTTTAATTTTTTATTTTTATTTAAAAAAAATCCACATTGCATGAGAATTGTTTAGGGAGTTATCTTACGAAACTAAAAGATGGTAGATATTTGCCTTGTTTTCTATTTATAAATTATATTTATAGATTTATATATGTATCCAATTAATGAAATTGAGCAAGTTTATTGCAATAAGATTTAAGAGGGACTTGCGCATATAAAAATTTTAAAATTAGAGTGATGTAAATTTTTATTTGTCGTTTAACCTATTATAGTTTGAAAAATTAAAAGGTCAATGTTTAATGTTAAATATTTTATTATTTGCCCTTAATCTTTACAAATTCCTTTTTATTTTATAAACGGCGTAAAATTAGAATTATGTGATATTTATGTGTTGCTTAGTATATTCTAACAATAAAGTAGAAATTTAAAATTTAGTATGAATTTTATTTGATTTTTAATTGTTCTTAAATTTATCTAGGAATTAAAAAGGCCAAATTTTAATGTTTGTTATGCTATTTGTATTTAATGTTTTAGATTTTTTTTGTCTCACAGATTTTATCATCTATCAAAAATATAGAAAAAATTGAGGATATTTTTTATGACTTTTGAACATCCTTTTTCATTATTATCAAATTTAATATAGGCATAAATATGGAGCAAAGTTCATGAATTTTGAGCATCATTTTTTTCATTATTATGACATAAAATTATAATAAATATTTGTGTTTATTATGTTCTAAATTCTACATAAAGATAATCTTTTTTGTGAGACTGTTCTTTTGTATGACCGCAATATTTTCTCAATTTTTAAGTCACAAAATACTTAACATATTTTTAAGTTGATCCCAAAAATTTGTAAATATTACTTTGTAGAGTAATTTAGTTACTTGTAATGGTCTCATTCCAAATAAACAGTGTTATATTAGAAATAGTCAAAGTTTCGGTGTTCATGTGGTATTTTTTTTATTATAGAAAATTATTTATAATTGCTATACACCTCCCCAAATAGGCTTTTACTTTTTTTTGGCGGGGCGCTAACTCAATTATCAATCAATGTGTGTTTTTTTAGTAAGAATTATCCGTCAAGATGTCAATATTGTATTGTAATTCATCACTAAGCAAATATTATATAATCAAATACAAAATACAAATTAATTGTAAAAATGGCTCATGAAATAAAATTTAATGTTTTATGTAGTCTTTTAAAATATATTGTATAGATTGATAATATGTGGATTATGATATTGCCATGTCACATTTAATTTGTCATGTCATATTTAACTTTGCCTTGTCACATTTGTCATGTCACATTTAATTTGTCATGTCACATTAGCCTTTTAATTATATTGTATAGATAGCCTAATACTCTCTCCATTCAACTCCACTTTGCATGTTTCTCTTTTGCACACTATTCACAAGCGTACATTCAACTTTAATTTTCTCTCGATATATAAGTTAAAATATATTCATGTGGGATCTTATTTGATTCGTCTTCAAGAGTACATTAAAAAATATCTAACTTTTATAATTTTTGCAAATACGTAGCTAAAGATATTTACCGCGTAAAAGTCGCGTTGACAAACGTGATAAAGCAAACATGTAAAATGGAGTTGAATGGAGGGAGTAGGTCTTATTTATGATGGGTTGATTTGGTGTCTTTATATCAACACAATGGGATTAGTTTCCTTATTTCTATGGGATTGTATGGGAAAGAAATAAAGCCCAAAAATTTTCAATAAAACTTGAAAGAGACGGTCTTTCAATAAGTTATTGAGAAACCAGTTTTCTGTACCCTTTTATTTGTATTTCGTACCCCTTTTGTTGTTGATAGTGACATAGTAATTTCGTACCTATTTACATAATAAATGTACCTATTTTATCTTTAATCATGTTTTGTACCTATTTAATTACCTTTAGTACCACTTTTTCTTAAAATTGTAAAATAGTCTCATTGAGAAATCGTCTCTTAGGAAACCTACTCAGTTTTTAGGGTATATTTTTGGAGTAACTGGATATATTTCTAAATCTTTTGGGTGTAATGTGGTATGTTGTATTGTAAATGGATGGGTTAATGTGCGGTTTATAATGACGGGATAAAATCATCCTGTGCTAATTTGCGTTGATGAGATAAATGATCGATGAACTATTTCAACCAAAACCCTAGGGATGAGACGGGTAATTTTTATTACAGCCTACTACTTCTCGTGTGGCATTTGCTCTTCTATGAAAGTGGAATTACTTGCTCTTCTTGCTGGGTTAGAAAGAGCGAAATCTCTTGGTATGACGAGGCTCCTAGTTCATATGGACAACTCTCCTTGTATCAAGCTTATCAAACAAGACCAATTAGTTAGCAATAACTTGAAATTCACCGTCAAACGTTGTCAAGAGTTGATACAAGAAGCCCATTAGATAGTCAAGCTGGATCATATATATAGAGAAGCCAATAGAACAGCTGGTTTATTAGCAAACTATGGAGTCACCTCGAGCACCATCCCTACGCGCACTTAGATATTCCTTTTAATGATTTACATCAAATCCTTCGAGGGGACTTTTTTTGGGTAGTTATTTCCCGTGTAATAGCTGCTTTGCCACTAATTCGTACCAAAAAAAATTTATTTATTTATTTATTTCTTATTACCTCCCCTTACTCGAATGCCTAAAAAATGGTAATGCATAGGTTCCCCATACCATGTGCTACCGTTATTGTAAGACGGGACACAACTAAGTCCATAACTCGATGATTGATTTATTATACGTTAATAAGTTAGTAAACTTCTTTCACATATGAAACTGTTTGCTTTGCTCAAATGCACTGCATCAGTTCCTTTCCCCATGTCAAAAACCCAGTCAGGCGCGACACAGACTGGGTCAGTCTGGCAAACTCAGACTGACCTACCCCCTGCAGCTTAGATACCATTTTATTCCAGCGGAACTTTTCAAGCGATCATAATACTCCTCAAAAAGAGAGAATAGACGCATTGCAAAACTAATACAACACGACATAATTTTACGACGCTTACAATGCAAAAGTGGGAAAAATGAAGTTGAACAAGCTAATGATGAGCATTGGTTACAGTAGAAGAGAAGTGCTTTCACCAGAACTCCGGAAGCATTGGTTAATACTTTGTACACTGGTCAAAACTTAAATCTATATCCCTACCTAGCAATCTAATTAACTACATTCCATCATCTAAAATTAATTACAGGCAATTAAACGATAAACATCAAGGGTATCAGCTCCACAATAATCTAGCGCCGCATGCACATATTTTTCCAGGGTTGGGTAGATTTCAAGAGCTCAAAAACCAGACGTCATAACTAATAGGTTTCCCGTTTGCAAAGAAATCTGATTCCGCCCGCCTAAAAGGATGGGAAGGGATATTTTGCCTTCAGATGATGCGTTTAGACACTCCACATAGACAAATTTGTTAGATGGCAGCCGAGTGTCCCTTTCCACGAGGCATTTTCTTTGCTGATGCTGCCAAAAGAGAACAAATCATGTTAATAAAAGTAAAATTTCATCAACCACTGAGATTTATATCTACAAGAGAACAAATACAATGATCTGTAGATGGGTCATTCTGGTAGAACAATGGTCGATCACTTTGGGTCAAATCGGGGAATTTTCGCTACAGAATTTTTTCCATAAGCAGCGATCATCAGGTCATTTCCTTTAAAACATGTTTATTTAGGTTTCTATCATGTGTGAAGAAATGTAACTGCAATTTCAAATTAGTCATTTCAGAGAGGGTAGTTGTGCGATTTCCTGTCAGGTCAATGTCCGGTTGAGTTAAGCTCGGGTCATACTTTAGTCATTCGTTCTGGTCTGACGTGGCCATGTGGGTCTCTAGTCAGGTCATTTTATACGGTCTGCTCAAAAGGTAAAATAGAGAGGGTGAATCCTTATGGTGTATAACACAAAATTAAAATGCTGGTATGGTACGGAGATGACATACGATCTTCAACGTCCTTCATCTGATAGTAGTGGGGAGCGATCTCAACCAGCCACTCAGGTTTAAGCTCAGTTACCTGCAATTGGTCAAAGTGAACAGTATCAGTAAGAAAACAGATGGCAGCAGCAGTTTCTTTCGTAGTCTCAGCTAGAAATCACTCCTAGCTACACATAGAAGACCAGAGAAAAGGTACCTGTCTCATGTACTCCTTTGTCGTCGAAACCAGTTCATGGTACACGACCCATCTTGGCAAGGGTTCCACTGTTCAACAACAAACGCTCGTTCATTTAAGAAGCAACATCAACCAGCCATGAGGTTCTTTTGTAAAAACTTAAAACAAGACTAACAACAAAAGAAATTGAAAAAGAACGTCACTCCATAGCTATGTCAGATACTCCATTCTAGTAGTTACACACTTATGAACATATAAAAATAATACTCCGGGTCGTAAATGTGCAATAAAAATGAATTTGAACATCATCCAGTGATCATCTACCAACTGCTATGTTTTACAAAACATTTCGAATTATCACAATACTGCATTCCACTTGACACTCATTGTCGTATGGTCAGAAGAGGTGTAACAAAGTCTTGCAAAAAAGTAAAATGCTAGGAGTATCTATCAACAGCCTAGGTAAACAATCACTTCTATTGCCTGCAAATCCTATAGTTCCAGATTCCTCTTAGCTCATAATCCTGGATTAATAATCAAGTTCTCATAGTTATTTGGTTCATTTTCAGTGTCACACCATTATCAAAATCTCTAACACGTACAACGAGACTACAAATTAACATCAGTCTCCTCTCTACAGTCCTAATTTTGACAAGCAACATATCAATTCTGCTACCAGTTACATGAACCATATATGATGCATAATTGATAATTCGATCTTTTGACTTTACTTTTAAGTTCTCATTAGATTCCAAACCAGTAAACAGCTTACCTGAGCTAGACAGAGCTTGGATGAAGGTAAACAGTCTGAGGATGCTCGACTGTCCTATAAGACCCATTCTTCTGTAGCCTCGCAGAGTGAGGAAAGAAACCTGGTTCAAAGGCAGAAAGGTGTCAAACTATTGAAAGGCATTCTAAATTAAGATAGATAAGGAAGCTGTTCGTGCAAGAACCTGCTGTGATAGTCTTTTTAATTGCTTCTAAATCATTTAAGCTTGATGTAATTTCAATTTCAACCCTCTCCAAAAGCCCTTCTAGTTGGTCTCTGATATCCCTGGCCCGTTTCATGCTCCTGACCTAAAGTCCATTACATTAAAAAAAATATAGGATTGTAACGATTAATTAAGGATAGTCTAAAAGATAGATGGACCATAATAGCTCCCCGACGATAATACGGATCTACGATGAAGAAATAAATCATAAGCACAATACCTTCACCATAATAGCTCTAAGTCCTTAAAAGCTAAACAGCAACAAAGCCAGAAGAACCTGATGTGTCTTTACAAGAGGAAGTATCGGCAAACAATCAGATAACAATGAGGTTTCATGCCCAATCAAAGCCATATCACTGTTGACAACTACTATAAGACATCTAAAAAGAAAACTCAATAACCATACAAAGTAACCACTTTAACAGAAGCATATATCTGTTGCAGATTGATATTTAAACACAGTAGTTGAACAGAAAGAAGATATGACGGGAATTATGAAGTACATCAAACCTTTTTTATGCGCAAAAATATCATTTACTATACACACACACACTGACACACACACACACACACACACACACACACACACACACACACATTACCATTTCCTGTTCTACAAAAACCTTTAGCAATATCATGCTAATCTGAACACCGTAGTTTGGTAAGCAGATTTTCGGACTGAATTTAGCAGAGAGCAGACATGGCAAAAAAAAAAAAAAAACTGTTGGAGTTTTCTGAAAGGATGAAAAGAAAAACAAGCAGAGAAGAGTAGAAGACAAACCTGGAGCTTCTCCAAAGCAGACTTTGCTTGGGATTCTTGCAGTGATTCGCTTGAAATCTTACCTCAAACTGAACAAAACAAAGCGCATTCAGGTTTTAATAGAGCAAAAGCCTCGGGTATAAATGGTAGAATAAGTGAAGTTGTAAATAACCCAACATAAATTGTCACCTTCTATCACAGATTGTCTGACAAAATCGATCTGATCTTCAAAGACATAGCTGAAGAGAATAGCAATGGGTACGTGGTAAGTCGAAAGTATATAAATGTGCATTAAAGCCAAAAGCAACCACAAAAATCAACTCATACTCATAATCAGCTGCACTATGCTTTTTGTCTTTAGAACCAAATTTAAGAGTTGCTTTTCCTGCCAAAGAAGTTTCAAATTTCAATTAGAGGGACAGCAAAGCCAGATAGTATGTTCCCATGATAGAAATGAACCACCAATCAACCATGCTAAAAAAATGTATAATCCTAGATACAGGAGTGAACAAAAATACTCTCGTTGATACCAATTAGGCCATCCATTGATTGATATATTATGTTAAAGAGATATATAGGCACGTCAGCAGCATCTCAATCTCTTCGAGCCGAAGTTTGGTTGGGCTTCTGATCTAACATTTTGGGTCAAGCGCCGTTTATATATACTTGTATGCAAAACATAACACGTAAACCAGGTTCTAATCACATTTAGGAAGACTCGAATACATCTATTACAACTAATATTTGCTATGTTATAATATATACATTTCTGATCAGCTCAATACCACAACAGGTGAAAAGAAATTCACAAGTTGGGTGAGCTCTTAGTCAGTTCAATCCAGATCAGCTTACTTTTGTCAGCTGATTTTATTTCTCCTCTCTTAATAGCGAATACAGATTTATGAGTCTCACACCAAAGTATTGACCTCATTTATTCTACAACTCACCATCTTTACTGTTGTAAAGCCACAAAAAAAAAAAAAAAAAAAAAAAAAAAAAAAAAAAAAAAAAAAAAGAAGAATCTAAACATAAACCAACCACTTGCCACAACGAACAAAATTTATTTTAGTAAATACAATGCCAAAAATTCTCTATCTTTTAAATTCCTATGTTGATATACCCACATATGGGATACGGAATACCGCATAACGAAAACGTATCACTTAAAGACATGTAATCTTATCTATTTGATGTTGCTCCCATGCCTCTTGTTCGGCAAATGGATACATCTTACCCCCAGATTCACCACCATTCCTGATAAATAAACAGGCAAGAGCGACATCAATTGCATTGAAGAGACGCAAACTACTGTATAAGTATAACTACTTTTAACGGTTTTTTGTGAACTCGTGAACCAGAAATGCAATGACATCCCAAATAAAAAGTTTCAAAGGCAAACCTGTAACGCTGCATTGCCACAGCAAATCTTTTTTCTTGGTTTACACGGCCTTGATCATCATAGGCATCAGGCATTTTATACTGCATTTCAATAAACAGAAAAGGAAGTTCAAATAAATGCATGAACATATGATTAGATGTGATAAATCGGTAAACATAACCAAGATAAGAAAAAGAAAAATTATTTCCATTTGTCTCAAGAATTATGTAGCCGGTGTGTAACAAATAAACTAGTAAGGTTGAACGCTGTCAACAGATCTTAACCATCATCCTCAAAGTCCATCGACGTCACAATTGTACTATCTACAACGCTATAAGTGTCAAACTCGTTATAAGTATTAGACATGAACACCAATTTGTAGTTCCCTTCTACTTTTGAAAGATCATACACAAATAGTGTCATTCACTCATTCTTGATGAATGTAATGATTCAAAATGTCGATTCATGTTAGCCAACCCAAATCATTTTCGTCACAAGGCTCGGGTGTTGTTGTATACCCAAGTATAGTTGTTAACCACAAATTTTGAAAGTGCATGCCTGATGTGAAAATGGCAAAACAGACAGAGCATAGAGGGAAAGTGATATTATGTAACAATTGAACTCGAAGGCAAGCCATTGAGCACAAGAACTACTCATACTCACCTCACCATCAGACACTGAGACACCACATAAAACCAATCACAATTCAGTACTCACCTCACCACCAGGCCACTGCTCAAGAACTACTCATACTCACCTCACCATCAGACACCACATAAAAACCTTTCACAATTCAGTGCTCACCTCACCATCAGTCATCAGACACCACAGAAACCAAAACTAATGTTCAGAGTTTGCAGAAAGGATATCACTGACCAAGCAACACGAGGGAATCAAAGATATAAAATCCCCTATATACTAAGAGAATAAGAATTCTCAAAAGTTTTCCTCCAAAGTGCACCAACTTAAGTAAGGAAACAATGATATTTTGTTTCATTATAAGTTTTTCATCAAACTGTAATTTTTTGTTCAAACTCTAAACTATAATGTGTTATTTAAAATAACATTGGTAAAAAATTGTAATCCACAAAATGCTAAATCTTTTTATTAACAATTTCATTATTAGAGAATGTCATAATGTATACTTACTACGTATAAAGTAAAACTATAAACTATTATTATTAGTTTTGTGACAAAAAAAAATTCAGTAGAATATTTTTAAAAAGTTTACAAAATGATTTCATTAGCTTTATGGTAAAAAATATATATAATATCATCAATATACACATTTTTTATTCTTCAGGAGATTAATATACACATTTCATGACATTACTAAATTCTCTTAATTAGTTTTGCAGTTTAATTTTTTTCTCAAATCAAAATATAATAAGGTGAAATATGAAAAAGTAATAAGCGACGGAGCATCAATTTAAAATATAAAAGTTATATGCTAAGAAAATTAAAACTCTATATATATACCGTGCATGTGTTGCACGGGGCCTATACTAGTTAATCAACACTCACTTAAAAAATTATCAAGGCTCCAGAATAAAGAGATGCATGCCTACAATAAATAACTAGATATCTCAAAAAACCTCAAATACAGAAATTGCCAGCAAACCAACAGTCCAACACATACCAAAAAATAAATTAAGGAACAAAGAGGTAAACATCTATTATTAACGGCAATAACTCGATTGAAGAACCAAAAGTAAGTAACTACTTAAAAAAAAAATTACTCCCTCCAATACACACCACACTACACTTGGCGTACAAATATGGGAAGATAATTCTGAAATATGGGTAGTTTGGTGTAGATTATAGAAAATACTAGAGAACAGGACAATCACAGATAAAGAAATGGTTATAACAGAAAAGCCGATACAGAGAGAGGTCCAAGATATCCACTTGACATAAAGACGCAGAACAAGATAGGTCTCCTAACATGAGATAAGTACTCATAGGAGATATAGGAAAATAGACATTTGAAATGTGTCACCTGTATGCACGACGCTCTGCTTCTGTCAACTCGACATTTTCAAACAAAAACTCCTCATCTATTACTTCATCTCTGCACAAAACAAATTATATATAAGAATCAACCCTCATTGAGCAAGAACGCTTGCTTTGCACCAGAATACCAGGCTATGCACGAAAGCAAAACAAAAACAAGTCCTGCCGCTTGTGTGCATTACCTGAGTTCTTCCACTTTCTGTTCCTCTCTTTTCTTCAAGTATAAAACATGCTGATCGAGGATAAAATATATATCATTTTTAGTAAAGCGAGATCCGCAAGCTCCACATGAGCATACCTCAACTAGTAGAGATAATAGCCTACAAGCATCTGCTCCATATCATAGGTCATACTAGTATCAAGCAAAAGAACGCAAATAAACACGGCAGAAATGGATAAGAAAAAAAGGGAGGGCAGGGGGAGAGATAAATCGAACTTTCAATTGGAAAGCGCACACCCAACCAAGGCTAGAAATGCGATGTTGTGCACGCATTGCTCCTAAAAAATCCACCAGACTTCTAAGCGAGGTGCCTTTGAACGCAAACAATTCATGGAGTACTCATTACAGATTGACCCGACTTTGCTTGATAATCACCAATATCCTTCTAGCAAATATCGCCGTTCGGCCGTTCCCCTTACAAAACTCAGTTTCCATAAAACCGTAAATTTAAGTATATATGTATGATAAGAATAAACAAATGATCCTGAGTATATTAACAATATAAGGTGGAGATATGTAAGATATGACCTTGTGCTCTTGATAAAGGTTAACGCCTTAAGAGTTGATCCTCTTCCGCTACCACCATCACCACTCTTACCCCATCTTCCGCTACCCCAAGAATTGCATCAAACTATCCGATCAAACGATCAACCCCTACTTTGGTCTCCCATGGCCACCCCTTACAAAATTGGTCATTTTATAGCCACACCTCACAAATTTGGTCACTCGTGACCACCCCATACAAATTTTGGTCGCCCACGCGACCACCCTTTTATAAATCTGGTCAACCACTCGACCAACCCTTGGAAACTTGGTCACTCATGACCACCCCTTACAAATTTTGGTTGTCCATATGACCACCCCTTTATAAAATATGCCGCCAACGCGGCCACCACGTCAAACCTTGTCGCTAACTCAACAACCCCTTTAACCATTAGATTTTGACCATGGCAACTAAAACCTACACCTCATATTTTTACCATGGCAAAACCCGTACAAACTCCTAACCTTCTCTATTTCCAAAAAAAAAAACAAAATAAATAAATAAATAAATACTACACCGTTTTCACCCTACAACTCTTCTCCTATCCCACTTTTAAATTACCCTTAGTCCAATGAAACCCTATTTCCCTTTACAATATTTACAAACAAAAAAAAACAAAAAAAATTCACTAACATTACTACCCTACGCCTTAGGAGTTAGGGCACACTTAAACATGGCCCAATGGCCCCATTCACCACTCTTGACACATGACTTTGGTAGTCCGGCCGCCAATGAACCACCATTGCTTCACCACTTTACGACGCCTTCGGCAAACCCCTATATCTTAAACGATCACCACCTGCTCTCCTTTGCCTTTCCTTGTTCGCATCATACTCGTCCCTCAACTACCGGTCTTGGTAGTCTTCCACTCTTCCCATTCACACACCCAAGCATCTCCTTTAACCACCAAGCCCACGCCTGGGCATCCCCGCATCTCCTGCCCAACATCCCAGAAATAATCACCCTCCACATGCTCGGTTCTCCTCACTCATGTCCAAGATCGGCCTCACCTTCGGTACGTCCGTCTTGCGGGGGCATGATAAGAATATTCAACGATTCACTCATATCTTACATATCTCCACCTTATATTGTTAATATACTCAGGATCATTTGTTTATTCTCTTTGATTATATTTTCCTAAATATTTGTACACCCATATCTTTTGTATTACGGCTAGTTGGTTGTATTAGGTTAGTTTTCTATTGTTTGTAGATCACTATATATATGTATTACTATTCATCAATGTAACCTATGCAATTCTAATACAATTCAAACCTTTCTCATAATTCTATCAATGTAGTCGTGTGGGGAAAAGTTCATTCTAGTAAAACCAGGAACTTGCAAAAATCTGCTACTCCACAATGGCAGGGCACTCATAATTTATCACTGATTTTGAAATTTCCACAACGATACTGCTGTTCTCGAAATAAATGAAGAATCACTGATACTTTAATTCACATAAGATTCAATAGTAAATGTTTATTTATCACTGGGTAACAAGAATGCAAAAGTGGTACCAGCAGGAGCTTGAGGGACAATTTGCTTTTTCCCGTGATCATACAGCATTCAAGGTGGCATTTGGTATCTCCGAAATTGAAACTTCACTGAAATTAAGAATGGGGCCATGAAGACATTGAATGCAACTTGATCCATGATAGATGTGATTATTCAAACCATGAGTGGGCCACACGTCTTATTTCAGCAGATCAGTTCATCAGTGAAACAAATTATCTCCAATACGTTAAAAATTAGAGTTTTTTTGTCAAAAACTACCTAATATTTACCTCATTTTCATAAATACTACCTAAAGTTTTTAATTTTGTGAGAAACTACCTAATATTTTTTACTTTTGCCGAAAACTACCAAATTGAAATTAATGAGCAAATTCGACAATTTTTTTCCAAATTAACTATAATTCCAACAAATAAGTCAAAATGGCAATCGAATTAATCATAATTTTGTCCAAATTAGCCACAATCTCGACCAAACTAGTCAAAATTGTAGTAAAACAAATTGAAATAAATGTGTTAATAGCTAATCAAAACAATTGGCGGTGGTTAAGTATAGTAAATAATGTATGTTCAATGCCAAAAATAATGTTTTCGAGTTAGAATTTTGTCTAATTTTATCGGATTTTTCAATTTGGTAGTGTCCGACAAAAGTCAAGAAAATTTAGGTAGTTTTTCGCAAAATTAAAAAATTTAGGCAGTATTTATGAAAATGAGGTAAATTTTAGGTAGTTTTTGACAAAAAAAACTCTAAAAATTATTAAAGAACGATAGATTGCTTCTCTATTCCAATCTATTAAATTGCTATGCGAAAATGCTGATACTCTGCACCTCTTATCCTGGTTCTTAGAGGATTTCCTACATGTTACCGTCTTGGGTAAAAGCAAAGAAGGGAAGATGTAAGATGAGCAAACATTAGTTCAAAATTCAGCCAACAAGGGATCAAATACCATTGCAATTAGCATAAGCAAGGAGTAATAAAACCATTGCAATTAGCATAGCGAAGACAAGAATGTAATAGCACAATACCAAGAGAGAAGTTTACGAAGGATCACATACTAAGCAAGGAGCCAAGGACTATCGTGCAAGCATATTGATGGCATCATGTCAAAAGCCTTTCAACATAAAAACAAGATATGGCTATACAAGTGAACCAAACAGGCTATAACTAAAGTAACTATGTTACAAGAATAAGAAATTCTCCATCATCTTCCATACTTCCTCTTTAACATGTTCTTCCCATTTGACTTTTTGTGATCTTCTAGATGATACTTCGACCACTTTTTTTTTGCTTTTTTATATTAGTTTTTTTGTCGAAAATATAACTTTGTGAAACTTTTTCTATAACAAATGTAAATATCGTTGTATCATATCCTAATGTTATATACTTTTGTACATATAGGTCAAAGTTTTCAAAGTTTGACCTTAAAAAAGTCAAATGGGAAGAACACAACATTACGGAGGAAGTACTAATCTATACTAAAGAAATAAATTAGACCTTATGATAACATTTTAAAAATCAAGAAAGAGCATGAATTGCTGGAGTAAATACTGGGTTTCCAGCGTAAGATGTATATATGCATCTTGACATCAGCACAATGAACCCCATGCAAGCTAAATTCTAGATTAATAATGCTACAAGAAAGGCCAATGTTTTATCACTAAAATATCAACAGTACAAGTTCTCTTCACAAATTTGCAGTAATTATAGATTATTTGAAAAATATTTTATCACTAAAACAGCAACAGTACAACTTATTCACAAATCTTGTGTCAAAATGGCCAAATATGCTCTAGTGAAGTGTAAGGCTGACCGGGGGAAAAAAAAAGGTGTTTCACGATGTTATTTACCTTCTTTGTACGAGTAGCATCTTTTTCTTTGACATGTCTCTCTAGTTCTTCTCTTTCTCTTTGGTCACGTAATCGTTCCTCGTCTGACTGTATAATCAGACAACAAAGAAAACTGAAGTTGGCAGCCAAAAGGTTACACTTGGTGATAAACACCTTATAAAGAATTGCACATACATACAATGTCATGCATACAGAAACAAATTTCCAGAAGCAAGGAGCATTAACTCCACATAATTTACCAGCATGACAGTCAAGTAATTGTTCTCTGATAGAAAAGCTACCGCAGCTCATCTGTCACAAGTGAATATACTGAATTCACAGCCTCTTATCCAGCTATAAGCTAACAGCTGACAAACTTCATCATAGTCACAACTCACAACAGAATTTGTAAAAAAGAAGAAAAGAAAGAAAAGAAACTGAGAATATAGCATATCCTCAACTACAGAAAAACAATATTATTATTCCCAGGACATTTTACTATTAAGGTGCAAAAACATGGTAAGAAGTGTCAAACTCTTCACTAAATATCTGACAAAATGTTCTTTGTCCTTTTCTCCGGGCAAAAACATGGTAAGAAGTGTCGAACTCATATTTCCTTCTTTTGCACTTTTAATGATCTTCAATAGACCAATCAGCACTTTTAAGTTAAAGTGCTTTCCCCGGGCTTGAGAATGGGGGGGAACAAAATTTTCAACACTCATCTCATGTGTAGACACATGACCAACAACAACAATATTGCTCAAGGGCTCTCGCAAATAGCAAAATAAGGGGAATCGGATGTACATAGCCTTACCTCTACGACTCTTATTAAAAAGAAATTGATAATAACATGACAAGATAAGAGCTTGTTTGAATCTTACTCCATCCTGAGGATATGGTAGCATTGTTCTAGACATTTGGTAATGAGTAAGGTGACACTTATTCTTCGATCAAGTTCATTCAAATATAAAATCAAACTAATAGGACCATAACTAGAAATCTAGGATCAGATAGTCACTTCTCATTTGCTAATTAAGTCTTTTTCAAAAAAAAAAACTTAGTTAACCACTTTTCAAAACCTATGTTGAAGTGTTGAACAGAAATGATCAGTTATAGCCTCCTTCACATAAATGCTTATTTACATCTTTGTTTCATCTTTAATGATCCATCAATATCCTACTTTACAAAAACAACAACCACCACCCAAAAAATGGTTCCCTACATACAAACTTATTTATATTTTTCTCAGTGAGAGAAGGAATACAACAGAGAAGACACAGCATCCTCCAGAAATAACAGAAATAATTTGCAGCTTCACTAAAAACCAGCAACAGAAACCACCTAAGAACCACTTACACGCAGGATAGAGAGAGTATAAAACAACAAATACTTCTTCCGAAAGTAATTGGTGGTCAGGCAGGATTACCGGTAGGAGATGAAAAAAAAGGGAAAAGAGGGTAAACGAGAAAAGAAAGGGAAAAAAAAAGAATATCACCATTTAAATTACCTCGGAATCGTCATCATCTGCAGCATCATTGGAAATTCTTCTCTTGACCTTTCTATCTTCTATTCTACTCGGAACAACCTGTAGCATGGTGTAAAGTCAACACAAAAGTGACAAGTCGTTGTACCTAATAAACAATTAATAGAGCGTTTATCGAATAATGTTGTATTTCAATGCCATCATACTCGCCCGAGAATAGAATTATGATGATATCCTTACAATCTTACATGAGTGTGGTAGTACACTAGTACTCGGTTCAGTACTACCGACTAGAAAATAATATTTTCCTGAATCGTATGGAGTATAATCTGTGTTTGGAGAAGGCAAACTGATTAAGACGACGTTGATGTGATTAATACAGATTTACAATCTGATGACTCAGTGCAGTTAGTATATTACAATGACTATTGACACAATTTCAGGATAAACTTGCTTAATAACTCAAGACTTCACAAAAAACTAAACCAAAATTGCTTTCTACAAATATAGAACATGAATGAAGCGAACCTCACTGTGCAGGAACTGCCTCCACCATACGAGAGAAGTAGAACTGAGCAGTAACAAGTCCTCGGATTCTGATTTTCCAACCTACCTTTTCAAGAGCCTTCTCGACATCCCCGGAAGAGCTCTCCTATTCTTTTTTAACAAGGCATAGTAGAATGTCTGGCGCGAAACTTAGTACTAGCCGCTTCTCAGCCAAAGAGGCTAGGTGGACTATCATGGCGTCTGCTTTATCTTGAGGGTAATGTATTAATACATCAAGGCAGACTACCGTGTCGTACTTTCCATCCAAACTTTCTAGATCTTTTACCTCAAACTTTGGCATCACTAGTTCACTGTCGCCACTTGTAATCTCCTCCTTGGCCTGTGCAACATAGAACAGATGACAGTTAAAGTCATTGTTCATGACTAAGAAATTGGGCATTGCCCAAAACCATCGGAAATCATATTAGCAAGATTATGTGAAACAGAACCCCAATCCCTCAGCATATGAAGGATTAATGCGATAAAGGGGTAGAACATCTAGCAACTACACCTGCTAACATATAACGCTGCGGCTATATAAGCATTAGGCAACAACTAGAGGAAGAACTGGTATTGAGATCCACAATTACTTATTTTCCTCGTAACATGAAATGGAAATCTGATATTCTTTGTAACTTCTCATCCTCGGTCCATTGACATCATTAGCTCTGAATGAGCGTATCCTGAGTTTAATGTTGGCCTCTGCGCATGAAATTTTACTACTCCGTATATTGGTAATTTATCCATCAAAATGTAGAGGATAGAAACTCGTGGAAAAATAATCACAACACTGCCTATCAAAACTGGGATTAGGCAAGTAAGGTGACGAGGATAAAAAGTCCCCACACTGCACAGCAGAATTCAGGTGCAGCTGACACAAAATCTAGACACGTTTCGAGGGTAAATACTCCAAGCCATTAAGTATCTATCAAACAACATTAACCTAGAACTTCAAGGACTTTCGCAAAATGCGTGCTTAGGGGGTCAGATGTACCTAATACTCTAATAGGTTGTTTAGTGAGTCGACAATTATGTCGAATGACTAGCTAATTCACAATTGAAAAAGAAAACAAAAAACGAATTACGCAAGTCATTTTGCTTGATTTCAACCAAAGAATAGTGTGCATTTGTGTGATTTACTGGCCGTCAAAATCATTAAGAATCCCCAATCTCTTCCAAGGCGATCACAAAGATACTAAACGAACTAAATGACGAAAAACACCCAGAATTGGTGGGAATTAGAGCTAACAAAACAGAATTCCAAGCTACAACGTAAAAGATAAGGCTACATGATGAGTCCTTGACTCCTTGCCAATGGGTTTACAGAAGCAATTGAAATTTCATCTTAAAACTGATTGGTCATAGACTAATAGGAAGAGTAACCCACTAACTTATATATAAATCAGTCTCCAAAATCAAAATTTAGCAGACAATTCCCAACACACACATGGGAAGAGACCTCAATAATCAACAAATGATGAGAACAAATGCAGGAAAATGCTTTTGACTACTCTCCTTTATTTTGGTCTTACAAATTATTTTAAAACGGTCTTACATGAGAATTTGTGTATGATGGGGCATATTCTGTGCCCGCTGACCAAGTCAACATATCGAACGAGGTCAAAGATATCCACAGCAAGCCAATGACTTAGACATCCCAGCCGATGCAGCCTTTCGGCCTTCAACTGGGTCTCGGCATGGTAACCCCAAATGCAGGGCACATACCGCGTACTCATATCCAAGAACCCTCGGCATGGAGTCAACTGTGCTCTAGGCCGCCATAGGTCCCTCGGCCGAGGGTAGATCAGTCTTTCCACCTGCTATGCCACTTGGCCCACTTGGCCACTACGTGACAAAAGGTGAAAGTCTATAAATACTCCTCAATCCTCATTGAGGAAGGGATCCAGAATCTAACCTAAGAACCACCTAAATTGGTATTATCTCTCTCATCTCTCTACAATACACGTCATCAAGCTACATACTACTTAGTCACAATAAGTTCACTGACTTGAGCGTCGGAGTGAGTACGCTTGGCACAAAGCCAAGCCCTCAGTTTGCTCATTGTTGCAGGAGACGCCGAGGAGAGCAGTCAAGGCTAGAAGAGGCATTATTCGACAAAGCTAGCGTGGTAAACAAACCTGCTTCGGAATTCATACCCGGAACAATTGGCGCCGTCTGTGGGGATCACAGATACTAGAAGCTAGTCATTCCCAAACAAAAAAAAAAAAAAAAAAAAAAAACCCACCCAAAAAGCTAAGAAGATGTCAAAAGAACAAGAGGTGTTCAGAATCAAGAGCCCCTCCACCTGGTGATACCATCCACAATTTGGTTGTGCACCCTCCACCACCCGGATAATTCAACCGGAGTTCGGGATGCCAATAATGCCGATACGCCGCGCCCGCCGACCAGTGTCACCGTCATGGGGCGTGTGGTTGATGCGCAAAGAAAGCCGGGCTCCCGGACACGATCGTCGCCGCGCCGGCCCACACTGTCACACCGACAAGAGCGGCGGGACCCGTCCAGAAGCTAGGGCCCAAAAGGTGACTCCGAGAAACCTGAACGAAGCACTAAGAGAGGCTGAGCCTACCAAGACGCCGGGGGAGCCCAGAGTGTCAGTGGTAGAACTAAGCCCTTCCCGCACTCGCGGAAGGACGATGTCGCCGCGACGCCCACGAGGCATGCCCCAGACGAGCGAAAGGAGTCCGACTCACCGTAGTCGGAGAAGGAGTCCGACTCACCGTAGTCGAAGAAGGAGTCCGACTCACCGTAGTCGGAGAAGAAGCCCTTCCCGCCACGGGGAGAGGGGCCGGACTAGGGATGCGAGGAGCCGATCGCCGCGTGTCATTAGACACGTGGTCGACAGTGACCCCTCGGTGCCTACGTCCTAGAGACCTGTGTGCCGCCAAAGCTAAAGCTACCGTCTATATCATACAAAGGAGAGGGCGACCCCACCGATCATGCCGAGGCTTTCGAGTCTCACATGTCGGTGTGGGAGCAACCTGACGAGGTCTGGTGCCGAATTTTCCCAACGACCTTGGTTGGAATGGCGCAAAGTTGGTACAAGGGGCTACCCGATGGGTCGGTATACTCCTACTCCGACCTAAGAGACGCGTTTTTAGCCCAAGACTCTACCAATAAAAGGAGAGCCGTGGAGACATCGGATCTCCCGACCATCGAGCGGGGAGGGAGGCGAGTCACTCCGAAGCTATGTGAAGAGGTTCGATGCCGTGGTTCGGCCAGATTAGGGAGCCGAACAGCGAACTAGCGGCCTTCGTGACCGATGAAAGGCCTCCCGCAGGGGACTTGAAAACGAGCTCATCAAGTGCGGTGGCTCGAGCCTTGAGTCCGCCAGAAATTGGCCGACTGTGCCATTAAGGTCGAAGACTATCACAAAATATGGGTAGGCCACGGCGAGGCCGGCACTCGAAAGAAAGAGCCACCGGGAGGACAAGCCGGATGAAGGGCGCCGTGACAATAATAGGTCGCGGACCGACAGCCCGCCAGAAGGAGTAACCCAGCCGGACGACGGGGAGTTCAGTCCGTACTACCATAAGAAGTACAAAGATCACACCCCCCGGGTCGTATCGGCCGCCGAGGTCTTCTCCCGAGCGAGTAAACGAGGGACGAAGTGGGAAAGGCCCCCAAACCTAGGGGGACGGTGACACGAGCCTGCATCGTGAGTACCACGGCCACACCGGTCACTTAACCAACGATCGCCGCATTTGAAGAATGCCATTCAAGAGCCGATCCGAAAGGGAGCCTCGGCAAGTATATTGCCGGAGGCCAAAAGACTAACACCGGTGGCTCAGATAAAAATCCGTCTTTCAACGGATAGGAACAATTCATGTTGTCATCGGGGGAAACGAGAACGGCGGATCCGCTCACGGGCACAAACGGCACCGAACGAATCAGATCGGGCCGTCAACTTCGTGCCCACTACGGCGGCCCGCGCTTCCAACATCCCGAACATAACTATTGGGAAGAAGGACTACGAAGGAGTCATCGCCCCACATAGCGACCCGCTCGTAGTCCACTTAGACATAGCTAACCACCTGGTCATGAGATGCACGATTGACACGGGTGCTTACACGAACATCATGTTCGGGAGTGCTTTCGGGGCTCGGCACGAAAATTGCGGACCTTAGCCCATGCACCAACCCATTGTACAGCTTCTCCGGGGCAGGCTTGGTCCCCCTGGGGTCTATCAAGTTACCAATGATGTTCGGCCAGTCCGACGCGGCCAAGAATGTGATGTCCGAGTTCGTGGTCATCGACGGCTCATCCGCATACAACGTTCTCATCGGTCGTGTCACCCTGAGTGAGGTCGATCTTTGTAATGTCCATCCGGGCCCCGACACCGATGTATGTCTCGGACCGCGGGGAGGTTCATAAACTCTTCTCAAAGAACGAAAAAGACGAGGTGGTCAACGTCCAAATATCGGCCAGAGGATGCAACATGCAATCCTTCAAAGTGGCAAAGAAAGAGGAAAAAGGGAAGAACCCATCCTTAAGACAGGAGGACGAACCGATGAGCACCAACCACGTCGCCATGGTCGAAGGGGCGGAGACCGAACAGATAGAGATTGATCCAGACGCACCGTGATCGCTTGTCGGTGTCGGCCGGAACCAAAATTCGTGGCCGATCTCCTAGACCTGCCGAGAAGGAACAAAGACGTCTTTGCGTACTCACCGCCGAGATGCAGTGTAAGCCGAGAAGTCATCGTTCACAAGTGAACGTACTCCCCAGCCGCCGCCCGTGAAGCAGAGGGTGAGAAACTCCTCGGCCGAAAAGGAAGATGCCATCAAGGCCGAGGTTGATAAGTTGTTAGATGCAGGCTTTATCATCCCTTGTACATACCCCGAATGGCTAGCTAATGTTGTAATGGTTAAAAAGTCATCAGGGGGGTGGAGGATGTGTGTTGATTTTACGCAACTTAATAAAGCATGCCCGAAAGATTGCTACCCCTTGCCTCGGATAGATAGCCTAATAGACGCAACGGCAGGCTACACAATGCCGAGCTCGCTCGACGCCTTTTCAGGATACCATCGGTATTCATGGCAGAGGAAGACATGCCTAAATGCGCATTCATCACCATACACGGCACCTACATGTACAAAATGATGCCGTTTGGTTTGAAAAATGCCGGCGCGACTTACACAAGACTGGTGGACAAAATATTCCAAAATCAAAAAGGGCGAAACATTGAGGCCTACGTCGACGATGCTATTGTCAAGAGCAAGTCCGACGGCGAGCACTTAGCCGATTTACACGAGACATTTTGTTCACTAAGGAAATACAAGATGAAGCTTAACCCTACAAAGTGCAACTTCGGTGTCCGGGCCGGCAAATTCCTCGGCGTGCTTGTTAGCGCCAGGGGAATTGATGCCAATCCGGAGAAAGTCCAAGCAATTCTAGACCTGCCGGAGCCGAGGAATCGCAAAGAGGTTATGATACTGACCGGGAGGATGGCGGCCCTTGCCCGTTTTATCTCTCGGTCAGCCGACAAGAGCACCCCATTCTTCAAAGTGCTAAAAGGGAATAAAGACTCATTGGGGGAGGAACAAAGCACAGCTTTCAAACAATCAAGGCCCATCTCGCAAACTCTCCCGACCCGTCCGCACCGACGCCTGGGGAAACGCTATATCTATATTTAGCAAGAACCCGGCCACGGTCGATCGTAATCGTCGAGAAGAAAACAAGCAAAGAACACCCAATATACTTTATCACCATACACTGTTGCCGCCGAGAGAAACTACCCGCTGATTGAAAAAAGGCCTTTGCCGTGGTTGTTGCCGCAAGGAAGTTGAAACCCTACTTCGACGCACATCCCATGACGGTCTTAACCGACCAGCCGTTGGAAAAAGCATTGGAAAAATTCGAACAGTCAGGCAGGCTTATCAAATGGGCAGTGGAGCTATCTGGCTTCGGCATTCAATACAAACCGAGGCCTTCGATAAAGGGGCAGGCGCTGGCAGACTTTTTGGCCGAGTGCACGATCGGGAAGAATCGTGTCCCGGCATGTGGGAGGTATATACCGATGGATCCTCCCATGAACGGCTCAGAGCCGGCATCCTTATCATCGCCCAAACGGAGACGAGTTCGAGTACGCTTTGAAGTTTACCTTCTCGACCTCAAACAACGAATCCGAATATGAGGCGGTGATAACCGGAGTTGAGTTAGCGAGCCGCCAGGGCGTAACACATCATTTTGAAAATGACTCTCTCTTGGTGACTAACCAATACGAAGGAGAGTACGAAGCTCGGGACGATGGGATGGTAAGATACCTGGAAAAGGTAAAAGCCGAGACCTCAAAATTGAAGTCATTCAAAATGCGACACATCCCCAGGTCTGAGAACAACCGAGCCGACGCTCTCTCAAAATCGGCCGTTCAACCATAAAGAATATCACCAACCGTGCTGGTGGACATCAGGAACGCTAAAAGCATAGACGAAACCATCGGCATGGTGTGCGACGTGGAAGCCGAGACGACATGGATGACTCCGATAAAGAGGTATAAACTGACACATGAGCTACCGGAAGACCGCAATCTCTCACAAAAGATAAAGAGGATCGCAGCAAGGTACTTGGTGTTTGAAGGAGAGTTATACAGGAGGTCCGTGACAAGGCCACTCCTGAAGTGTGTCGGTCCAACCGATGCAGAGCTAATCTTGTAAATACACGAAGGCATCTGTGGTCATCACATGGGGGCAAGAACACTAGCCCACAAAGCTCTCCGAGCCGGCTACTTCTGGCCCACCATGCTTGAAGATTCCAGAAACAAAACCAGAAAATGCAACTTGGTATCGGATGCACGCTCCGTGATACGCGCACCTTCCCGAGACTCGCGCAACCGGTGCTTAATCCCCTTCCCTTTGCACAGTGGGGAATGGATCTACTAGGGCCATTTCCAACGGCATCCGGAGGAAGAAAGTTCCTAATCGTCGCCGTCGACTACTTCACCAAATGGGTTGAGGCCGTGGGCGGTGCTGCGAAAACTACGGCGGCCGTAAGAAAGGTGATCTGGGAAAATGTCATAACTCGCTTTGGGTTACCCCAAGTCATGGTGTTCGACCATGGCCGAGAATTTTGGAGTGACACAATAATGAGCTGGTTGGAAGAACTCGGCATCAAATTTGCATACTCCTCCGTCTGCCACCCCCAGAGCAACGGACAAGCGGAGGCAGCCAATAAAACGATCCTCAACGGCTTGAAGAAGACAGTTGAAGACCTCAAGGGAAGATGGGCCGATGAGCTGCCCGGCGTTCTATGGTCCCTCCGGACCACGGAGAAAGAAGCAACGGGGTACGATCCTTTTCACCTAGTCTACGGGTCCGGCGATCCCGCCGATTGAAGCAACGGTGCCAACATTCGAACGGCCACTTTTAACCCAGATGAAAACGAGGAAGGCCTAAGAACCTCCCTGGACCTGGTTGAAGAAAGCCGAGATACGGCACGCCTCAACTTAGCAGTCTATTAGAGCCGAATGAAAAGGGCCTACAACCGAAGAGTCCACAAAAGGGACTTAAAAGTAGGAGATCTGGTCCTAAGGAAGTCAGTTTGCCACCAACAAAGGAAACATCCATGGCAAGTTGACGCCAATCGGGAGGGTCCCTACAAGGTAGTTGAAGAAATGAGGCCGGGTACATACCGGCTGATGGACATGGGAGATGTACCTTTGATGAGCCATTGGAACACCGACAATCTCTTTAAAAATACTTTGTATAACAAATGAGTTGCCCAAAACAATTTTTGGCACCCCAATGCATATTCATATCTAATGAGGAGTCATCCAAGTTTTTCATCAAAGTGTTAATCCACCCCAATCAGAAGGCATACTAACATATGTACACAGCAGACGAGCAAAACCTCGATCATCCCGGCCTTTAACGGAGTGACGGGGACGAGCCGATATGCTAACATATGTTCAACGGCGGTCAAAACGTAAACTCCGTTGCCCGAATCTGGCCGGGAAGAGACGAGTGAACGCGATCGCCCTCGGCAAATTAAGACCGAGCTTAAAGACGTTAAACACAGTTGAGATACGCATTCTAACCGCCTCGGCCAAGCCGAAGGTAAAAACGAAAAAGCGCTCAATTAATTAACGAATCGCCTCGGCAAATTAAGACCGAGCTTAAAGACGTTAAACACCGTTGAGATACGCATTCTAACCGCTCGGCCAAGCCGAAGGTAAAACGAAAAAGCGCTCAATTAATTAACGCAATCGCCTCGGCAAATTAAGACCGAGTTTAAAGACGTTAAACACAGTTGAGATACGCATTCTTAAATCGCCTACTGAAGCCAAAGGTAAAAAAAAAAGCGCTCAATTAATTAACGCGGAGGAAGACAAGTGAAGGGATAGACCAAATGCCTCGGCCCAGCCAGAGGCAAAGCAAGCAAAATTCTCATTAAGGAAAAGATAACGAATTACAAGAAGGAGAAACACAGACGACGGCCGTCCCCTTTGGGATAAGCCAAGACTCTACCTACCAAGTTCTTACAAAATACAAGGAAAAGAAAAAGCAAAAGGTTTTGATTGTTTCTTTGAAGCGCCAAAAGGATGGCAGGGAGAAAAGGCTTAATAGTTGGCCCCCGAATAGCTGAAGCTATCCGAGACGCCGGGTGAGCCTGGTGACGACCGCCCGTCTCCCTATGCCTGTTGCTGCTTGCCCTTACCGCCATCAGCAGCGTTACCCTCGGTGAGCAACTTAGATGCAATCTGGGCAGCCTTAGCATCCTCAGCTTTCTTGGCAGCCTTAGCATCCTCATGCCTTATCCGCCGCACTTTCTTAGCGGCCTTAGCATCCTCGCTTGCCTTGATCGCGGACTCCTCCCGGCCGCCCTCGTCTTCTCTCGCAAGGGCCGCCTTTGCAGCGGTCGCCTCCTCCTCCTTCTTGGCCCTCGCATCCTCGGCAGCCTTATCCGCCGCAGCCTTCTCTTTAGCTTCGAGCCTATCATCGAACAGCTCGTCGAATTTTGTCCACAGAAAGGAGCCATCCGGATAGACCTCATCTATCACCTCCCTGAAAGCTTCTTCGGTCAGGTCCCTATACTGAGCACACATGCGAGGGAGAATCGTGCTTTGAAGTGTCTCAATATCCTTCTCCCTTTGGGCAAGGATAGCACTAGTCTCCCTATGCGACTCCGCTTGGAGCCGATACGCCCTTTTAGACTCCTCCCTTTGGGCGACAACAACGTCGTAGCCGCCCTTGTACTGTCCGTTCCTCCTTCGCCTTGGCGGCGGCAGAATCAGCAGACCTCTACATTGGCCTTCTCGGCCGACAGCCTTCTCAATTTCCTCGACCGCGCTTGTGCGGCAAGGAAGTCATGCTTAGCCTTCCGGCCACCCCTTTGCGGCAACAACATCGAGCCTCACTGCTCTATCAACGGTCCCGTCTCGGCCAAGGCCTTTTCTTGCTCCCTAATACGAGAGCCGACCAGTTCGGACCAAATCCCAACCTTCTTGCCCAGCTTTGTACCCTCCGCTATGAGCCGGTCGTTGGATATCGACGCGAGTACGGAGTCGGCATTTTTCCCGCCGCCCTGCATAGGCCTCTTCTCAACTCGCCGCTCGCATGGTGGGATGATCGCGCCGGTTGATCTACAAAAATTCAACCAAAGAGTCCACGTCAACGTTCATGGACATACCGAGAGCGGGCCATCGGTATATCTAATGAGCTAAACCGAGCCGCAAGTTAGACCTGCACGGAGGGCTTGCTCTTCTTGGTCTGGTTGACCCGTTTCCTGGCTACCGGCATTAACATGAGCGACGGGAGCGAAGCATCGGTGGCATGGGTAGATCTTTTCCTCTTACGCCTAAGCGGAGATCCTCAAAGATCGGAATCCTCTCCATCGACAATGTCAACGACCTCCACCTCTGGTGGAGGCGGAACTGAGGTTGACACCGTCGCCGCCGTAGACTTGGCTTTTCGGACCCGGCGAGGCAAGGCAGCAGCTACCTTGGCCTGGGCCGCCGCCTCGTCCAAGCCCTTCAAGAGGTCAGTAGGCGACGGACGGCGGTCATGCACATCGACCTTCGGATTCTTCTCCTTAACGTTTCCGTCTTTGTCCAGCCCCATCTTCTCGAGGAGTTGCTCGGACGATTCGGGACCAAAGTGCTCGTAAAAGAAACAAAGTAAAACTTAGACAAAGGGACATGTCAAGAAACAAACAACGAAAAAACATTAAAGCAGAAATGGGCCTCACACCGACCCCACTCACCCTGTGCTAGGGCCGGTATGAGGCCGACATAGCAAAGCGGCTCGTCCATCAAGATGACTTGCGTCGGGGGCAACCAAACCTTCGGCGCCCCATCATCATCGACCTCGAAAAGCTTCAGTGCCTGCTTCTCGTCCTCATTAAGATAGACATTCCCGGCGTCCATCTTATTCTTGCCCTTGGGGATCATCTTCTCACGCTCCCCTTTGCTCTCGCACCGCAAGTTAACGTGGTGCTCAAAAGACCGAGGCAACGGATAATCATCTGGGACCTCGACATACACCCACCGTTCCTTCCAGCCCTTGCAAGAGGTGAGCTTAGGCACGGTGAGATAGCCCGGCTCGATCTGGGACGCTATACCACCCCGGCCACCTTGAACATTCATTCAAAGAAAATGAATTCGGCGGAATAAGTTTACCGTTGGGATCACCCCACGAAGCGACACGGCCACACAAAGCCGACTATAGTCCTAACGGCCAAAGGGTGAAGGCTGCGCCGCCGCAACGTTCATCGCCTTTGAATTATGGAAGAGACGTACATATTAAGAGGAAACCGGAGACCATACTCCAAGTGCCTCATATATACGCCGATGTGACCAGGGGGAGGGCAACAGACGGCCTGACCCTCTCCAGGGATAACAATGTTGTACCCCTTGCCAAAAAGAAGTGCTCTTGAAAAATTCAGAGCCGAACAGCGGGCGAGCCCATCGGTCCAAGCACGATTGGGGCCGATGGTGCAGACATCGTAATGATGCAAGATCGCCGCCCTCTCCGCACGGAAGGATTCCTTCCCTCATCATCGACATCGTCTTCCCACCGCTCCGTAACTCGCGGTCAACTTCAGGGGAAGGAGACCTAGGGCCCTCGACCTTAACGGAATTGCGGCTACCACCTCCTCCTCATCAAAACGCGACGGGGAACCCCGGCGCACGGCATCTTGGGACCGGCATCAGTAGAAGACATGGTTCACAACAATTACTTAAACAAAACAAAAAGTTGAAAAGTTTTTTCGGTTTACCTTGAAGAAAAATGCTACGCCGACGTAAAAATTCTGAAGATCGGAAGAGAGGGAAAGACTTGGAATTTTGGAAAGAAGAAAATTTTTTAGAATGAATGAAATTATTAACCAATTTCATTCATTGATCTGGTATTTATAGGCAAAGGCCCATAAAGGAGGACCAATTAAAACGCAGCCCATGAGGCGTCAGCCAATCAACGAAGAGACACATGTCAGGCATGCGTACACGGAATGTCAATCGACGCAACAGTTGAATGTCAAATCAAAGCAACAGTAACCAAGCGTCTTCAACACGCCCCTTCATATCCCTTTGCCTATTCATCTTCCTCAGCAAAACTCCTAAACTATCTATTCTCCGCCGGCAACACGACTAACCAAGCTAGGCAGCACCGGCCGGGGCAATCAAAATTACACCGGCACTCTCAACCTTGGGTCCGCCGGCGTGCAGCACCTTCTCTTCCACATTTTGATGTCCATTACACATCCATGTGGAGGGGGGATACGGTACGGCCTGTACAGAAGTAAGCCGGGGCAGAAAATTTTCACTTGCACAGAATATACACTCAGCATACATCGGAGCCCATACCACGGCATAGACTACGCTGGGGGCAAATTGATGGGGCATATTCTGTGCCCGCTGACCAAGTCAACATATTGAACGAGGTCAAAGATATCCACAGCAAGCCAATGACTTAGACATCCCAGCCGATGCAGCCTTTCGGCCTTCAAGCCTGGGTCTCGGCATGGTAACCTACCAGCCGGGGCACATACCCGCGTACTCATATCCAAGAACCCTCGGCATGGAGTCAACCAGGCTCGCCGGCCTGCCATAGGTCCCTCGGCCGAGGGTAGATCAGTCTTTCCACCTGCTATGCCACTTGGCCCACTTGGCCACTACGTGACAAAAGGTGAAAGTCTATAAATACTCCTCAATCCTCATTGAGGAAGGGATCCAGAATCTAACCTAAGAACCACCTAAATTGGTATTATCTCTCTCATCTCTCTACAATACACGTCATCAAGCTACATACTACTTAGTCACAATAAGTTCACTGACTTGAGCGTCGGAGTGAGTACGCTTGGCACAAAGCCAAGCCCTCAGTTTGCTCATTGTTGCAGGAGACGCCGAGGAGAGCAGTCAAGGCTAGAAGAGGCATTATTCGACAAAGCTAGCGTGGTAAACAAACCTGCTTCGGAATTCATACCCGGAACAATTGGCGCCGTCTGTGGGGACAAAAATAACTTCGGAATTCATACCCGGAACAATTTGCGGACAAAAATAAAAAGGTAAACAAATGACGGAAACACATAAAGTAAAGTGAGTACCTTAGTTTGAGCTTCAGCAACCATAGCAGCAGAAATATGACAACAATCCAGTCCCAGAAACAGTAACACCCTTCAAACTCCGCTCATCAGACAACAACTTGACAACATTTCCAACCCGTATATCTTTCTGAACCTTATTAACATCATCATCAGTATCTCCATATATCTCCTTCCCAGTACCGTTGAAGTACTCTCGGACAACCTCCTTGTCCCCGTCGCCGACCTTCACCGCCTGTTGCCGGTAGCGGAGTTTAGGGTCTGAGAGGGAGCCCTCGGTTAGGATGGTGATGGCGATGGTTTTCGTGCCTGGGTTGGTTGCGTGGAGGGGTGCGAATGTGGGTTTACGGGTTCGGGTTAGGTTGGTGGTGCGGTTGTGTAGAAAAGAACAAGACCCTACACACAATCCACCTTAGTCTACGTTGATATGCTGCTTGTTTTTTTGTACATAACTTTTGTATTGTTTATTCACCGTAGAGACAGCTATAGCTTAGTACTCTCTTTTGTCCAAAGAGAGTGTTTCCTTTTATCCATCAGTCCTTGTACAAGTTCATCTGAGTATATGAGCTCATTTGTACTCTTTGTATTAACACACAAAAACTCTGATTCATATTAATTACAATTCAATGAACTCAACTGCATTCTTCCGCATAATTCATCAATGTCTTCTACTTCCTGTTGCTTGTTTATAAACGCAACATGGTATCAGAGCATCAGGGATGAGGAGACTGATATCCATACTAAAGAAGAGCATTTACTGAGATCCAACCACCTGGGTACGATCTTCTGCCTATTTAAAGAACTGAAAACTTCATTCTTTTTCACTCAGTTCACTCCCACTCTTCTGCTGAATGCAATTTTACAACAAAAATCACTCAAACAAAAATGACAAACACCAACACCAATACACAACGAACAGATGATACATCTGAAACTAACACCAACAACACAATAATAACTCAATCCAATGCTTCTTTTGTCCTGGATCCCACTGACCCTCTCTACCTGCACCTTGCAGAGAGCACTCATCCTGTGGTGGTCGATACCAAACTATCTGGTATTGATAACTACCTTGAATGGAAGAGACAGATGGAACTTGCCATCTGTACAAAGAGGAAGCTGGGTTTTCTGACTGGAGTAGTGAAGAGACCAGTGAATGATCCACTGAAGGAAGCTGCTTGGGACACTTGCAACTCCCTTCTTATCTCCTGGATCATGCACAATGTTGAGAAACAGATCAAGAGATTTGTGACGTATGTCAAGACAGCAAAGGAAATCTGGGATTATCTTCAAACCCAGTTCCCTGTCAGCAATGGAGCAAGGAAGTTCCGACTTAACAAGGAACTGGATGACCTCTCCCAGGGAGATAAGTCCATCAATGAGTACTTTACTGAACTTAGAATCCTATGGCAAAGTCTTGACATGATGACTGATTGGCCACCTGTGACCCAAGTTACAGCTGAGATCAATGCTTGGCTATCTGCTCAACACAAGGAGCAGGATGAAAGGAAGCTCTTCCAGTTCCTACATGGCTTGAACTCTTCATATGCCATCATGAGAAGCCATGTGCTAATGATGAATCCTCTTCCTACTGTGGAGGAAGCTGCTGCCATCTTTCAACATGAAGAGGCTCAAAGGAGGAACTACAAGAGCGCTGAAAAGGTAGACAGTGACAACTCTGCTTTCTTTGCTGGACAGAGTGGACATCAGCTTGGAACTGAACCAGCTTCAAGAGGCTCACAGCAGGGACCTACTTGCCCTCTCTGCCCAAGAAAAGGTCATGTTAAGGAGATGTGCTGGAAAATAATTGGATACCCTGATGACCATCCTGTTTCTAAGAGGTTTCCTGAGAAATCTCAGTCATACAAGCTCAAGGCAGGCCAACAAGGATCTAGCTCAAAGGGATACAGATCTGGAATGAACAAAGGGAAACAAAACTCTTACCCTAGGTATGGCAAAGCTGCACACAATGCAGTTGCTGATGAACAGGGAGACATAGAAGGCTATATCACTCTCACTACTCAGCAATTTGAGCAGCCAGAAAGGCAAAGGTTCAAGTAATTATCCTGAAACTGAGGATGAAATGGAAGTAAACTTTGCTGGTATGGCTTCTATGAACTGTTACTATGTCTTAAACACTACTGCTGAATGGATAATTTACTTAGGAGCCTCAGATCACATGATTTCTGATTTGAATTCTCTGGAAAATAAAAGAGAACTAAAAATCAAACCTAAAATAACTCTACCAAATGGTGAAACAACACAGGTTTTACACATAGGAACCTATATGTTTGAAAATGGGATTCTTCTGAACAATGTGTGTTTTGTACCAGCATTTAGACACAATCTCTTATCTGTCCAAAAACTCACAAGGGATGAACATTGTTCTGTCATTTTTCATGAGAATTTGTGTGTCATACAGGACTCTCATACCAAGAGGATTAGGGGGCTTGGAAGAGCACACAAGGGTGTCTACTACCTATTAAATAATGTTAACAAAACTCACCCTAAGTTAGCCAGTGGTCACATCAGGATGAATGATCTTGCCTCATGTAATGTAGCACTTCCTTTTTTAAATTCTAGCCATGGACAGTCACCAGGTGGCATAATTTTCAACACTTGTAATGCACCTACTGACTCTTGTACTGATTTGCCTCCTATTAATGATAAAAATCCTGAATTATGGCATTTAAGATTAGGACATGCTTCTGATGGCAAATTGCAACACATTTCCAATATTTCTAAACTAACTAAACATAAATCCAAACTAGTTTGCATCACTTGCTCAATGGCCAAATAGACCAGGTTACCCTTTCCCACAAGACAAGACAAAACCACTCACATTGATGTGTGGGGGCCCTACAGAAAAGAAACCAGACACAAACACAGATACTTTCTGACCATTGTTGATGACTATTCAAGGGCTACATGGGTTTACCTTATGAAACACAAGTCTGAAGTAGCCTCCTTGTTGGTTCAATTTTATAAATTTGCCAAGAAACAATTTGGTAAGCCTGTCAAGACATTTAGATCTGATAATGCTCTGGAACTTACTGAAGGGGACAGCAAAAGATTTATACTATCCAAAGGCATCTGGCAACAAACCAGTTGTGTTGACACCCCTCAACAGAATGGTGTTGTTGAACGAAAACACAGGCACCTACTTGAAATAAGCAGGGCTATAAGATTCAGTTCAGGCCTCCCTTTGTCATTCTGGGGTGACTGTGTACTTACTGCAGCCTACATCGTCAACAGACTACCATCTGCTATCCTGAAGCACAAATCACCCTATGAAATACTGTTTTATAAAATTCCTGCCTATGACAGAATGAAGGTTTTTGGATGCCTGGTTATGGTGCACAATCCCACTAGAGATAAAGACAAGTTCCAACCCAGGGGAATACCCTGCATTTTCTTAGGATATCCCCTCTCTCAGAAAGGATATAGGGTCTATGACATTGTCAAGAAGACTACTTTTGTCTCTCGTGATGTCAGGTTCTTTGAGAATGTCTTTCCTTGCAAGCTCAAGAACTTTGCTCAGTTCATTCCAACCCTACAATCTGATGAACATCTCTCACCTATCTTGCCTTCACAGCAAGACACTTCTACTCTCATGGAACCAGAAACAACAGTGTATGTCCCTCCTTCCAGTGGGTCCTCTACCTCTCTGGATGCCACTCACTCCTCAGATGCTTCTCCCCCTGACACAGCTTCTATGCCTGCTCCTGAGGACGCTGAGCCCCTTGGCAGGCCAAGTAGAAACAGAAGGGCTCCAGGGTGGACAAATGACTACATAGTCAACAATCCTGTGATGGCCCCTACCACCATTGCCAATGTAGTCCAACTTCACTTGGAAAAACCATTTGCTGGACATGTATCTACTCATCTAACCTATCCTGATCCCACAACCTTCCAAGAGGCTATACAGGACCCCAAGTGGGTGGAAGCCATGAATCTGGAGTTAAAGGCTCTCTATGACAACAACACATGGATTCTTACAGATCTTCCAAAGGATAGAAAGGTCATTGGATGCAAATGGATCTTTAAAACAAAGCACAATTCTGATGGCACCATTGACAGGTACACAACTCGACTTGTCTGTCAGGGATTCAGGCAAATGCCTGGCATTGATTATGATGAAACTTTTGCCCCTATGGCCAAAATGTCCACAGTGAGAGCCCTCCTAGCTATAGTGTCCATGCAGAATTGGGAAACCTGCCAGATGGATGTGGCAAATGCCTTCCTTCATGGGGACTTGGTTAAAGATGTGTACATGAAGCCTCCCTTAGGCTATTCTGATGGTACACTCACCATACCTGGTCAGGGGGAGTATAGTCCACAGCTCACTGAAGGTAAAGTGTGTAAGCTTCTCAAATCTCTCTATGGACTCAAACAGGCACCTAGACAGTGGTTCTCTAAATTGTCCCAAGCTCTGCTCACTCATGGATTTAAACAGTCTCATGCTGATCACTCCCTATTTGTCAAACAAATCAATGGGAGCACCACTGTTGTACTCATCTATGTTGATGACATGGTTATAGCAGGGAATGATTCCTTCGAGATTCAAGCTCTTAAAGACCATCTCAACTCCACTTTCAACATGAAAGATCTAGGTGAACTTCACTATTTCCTCGGGATAGAAGTTGAGAGAAATAGTGCTGGAATTTTTATCTCACAAAGGAAATACACCTTGGATCTCTTACAATCTTTTGGCGTGGACAAATCAAGATCCATACAACTTCCCATCAATCCTGTTATTAAGCTTGAACCAGGCAAAGGCACACCTCTTCCCTCTCCTGACACATACAGACGACTGGTTGGTAAACTTATCTATTTGACCATTACCAGGCCTGATATTGCTTTCTCTGTCCAACTGCTGAGTCAATTCTTACAACACCCTACCTCTGATCATATGCAAGCTGCCAGGAGGGTGTTAAGGTATCTGAAGTCTGCACCAGGCCAGGGTGTCCTATTTGCCAGTAATTCTGCTGCCAAACTTACTGCCTACTGTGACTCTGACTGGCCTTCATGTGCATTCAGTCGAAAGTCCACTACAGGGTTCTGTATTCTCCTTGGTAACTCCCCTATTTCCTGGAAATCCAAGAAACAGACTATCGTATCCCGCTCTTCTGCTGAAACTGAATACAGAGCCATGGCCATGACTACTTGTGAAGTTACTTGGCTCTTTCAGTTACTGCAGGATCTTGGTCTCCAACACTTGGGGCCTGCTCATCTTAAGTGTGATAACCAGGCTGCTCTGGCCATTGCTGCAAACCCAGTATACCATGAACGCACTAAACACATTGAAGTGAATTGTCATTTCATCCGGGAAAAGATCCAACAAGGCCTTCTCACCACGTCCTATGTCAATACCAAAGATCAGGTAGCTGATGTTCTCACTAAGTCCTGCACTGTTTCTCAGCATCATCACTTATTATCCAAGATGGGAGTTTCATCAGGTATACACTCACATCTTGAGGGGGAGTGTAGAAAAGAACAAGACCCTACACACAATCCACCTTAGTCTACGTTGATATGCTGCTAGTTCAAGTACATAACTTTTGTATTGTTTATTCACCTATGGGTGTAGAGTCAGCTATAACTTAGTACTCTCTTTTGTCCAACAAAGAGTGTTTCCTTTTATCCATCAGTCCTTGTACAAGTTCATCTGAGTATATAAGCTCATTTGTACTCTTTGTATTAACACACAAAAACTCTGATTCATATTAATTACAATTCAATGAACTCAACTGCATTCTTCCGCATAATTCATCAATGTCTTCTACTTCCTGTTGCTTGTTCATAAACGCAACAAGATTGGTGGAGGGAAAGGGGAGTGCGAGTGAGAGACTGAGAGAGGAGTTTTTGTTGAGAAGGTGGACGGACATGTTTGGAGTTGGGGTGTTGGGTGGTGCGATTGTGCTCATCTTTTCGAACGAGCTAGGTAGGTTCAAATTATCGGTTTTCAAATCTCTTTGAAAAAGTTGGACATGAATATTCAATAAAAGTCATAAAGTAAGTTATTTTATTAGTTTCACGGGAGTAATATTTAATTATAATTAATTGAAAATTAACATCCTTGCCTCCTTGGTAATACTAGAGAAAAGGTTCTACTAACTTAACTTACATTTGGGAGTAATGTATTCGATAGAATTTTGATTCGTTTGGGTTGCTTTTTTTAATCATGGCTAGTATGGCCGTATGGTTGAGGAAAGAAAACCGAACTGGTTTTATATCTTGAAATTGAATTAAAATCTGAATTTATAAATTAAAATTTCAGTAATTTGGTTTTTGCTGGTTTATGTAATCGAAATGATATTTTTAGTCTAAATCTGTTTGGGAAAGTTTGATCTATCGGATTTATGCATACATGTCCCTTATACTTTGTTCATTCTCCTTGCTTACCTCTCTTTGGAGTTATTTTCGGGTACAAATCGCTTCTTCTAGAGTTTTTTGTATATTAAGCAATTTGTAGGGAAATGGAACAATCCAGGTCAATTCTTATTTAAATTTGAGTGAAAGAAGAAGTTAGGTGGACTCCACATATCCTAAAGGTGGGCCACGCCACGCGGAAGTCCCACAAATGCAACCTAGCAAACCCGACTCAAAGTGAAGAAAGAATGAAGTCCGCATGACTCAGATGTTGTCCTTCTTCCATACCGGCTTCCCTAGCGGGAAAGGAGGGAATAAATGAAGGAAGAAAAAGACTTGCGGGAACCTAGATCCCGTGTTTGATCCCGACCGGTCTAAAAATACATAATTGCTCTTTTATGGACACAATTTATTCAATCATAAACTTTTTTTCATAATTTTTCTATACTCTATCCCTCTCATCTAAATTGAAACCAAAATTCTCTTTAAATTCGCTCCTTTTAAACTTAATCAAATTCCACCAAAAAAATTTCAAATATAAAAATTTCAGACCTCAAATCAAACAAATAATTGCTTCATTTTATCGATAAAGTATATAACTATAAAATAAAGCTTTTTTAATAATTATTTTATTATTAAATGTTATAAAAAGTTATAAAATTGATTTTTTAATTGTATTTGCAATTTTAAGTACTAAAAATAATAATTTGTTAGAAATAACATATATTTTAATACAACAACTCTCCTATAGGACCGTCCTATAGTATAAGACTGGCCAAATTATAAAATTTAATTTAATTTATATTTCAATTTTATTTTAACAACTCGACATTTTATGATGAAATTAACACATTTAAATATACAAGTTATCAATCTTAAATTTTAGGTTATCAAAATAAAATATTTTTTTACAAATTTATTGAGTAATCTATTTGGGCATTTAGTTAGTGGACTAGTCTTATGAGTAAAATGGTCTCACACAACAATTTGTGATTTTAATAAACTTTTTGATTTACCTTTAACCCAACGGGTCAACCCATTTGGATAGAATTCCGAAACTAAAATAACAGGTGATTTCGAGTTCGGGTTAAACGGGTTGTCAGGTCAAACTTTCGGATCGGCCCAGAATTTAACCGGTCTGATCTACCCCAAGTTATCAACCCATTCTTTAATTTCGCAAAGAAAAACAATTGCTATCAGACACACTCTCACTGTGGTTCATTCCTTATCCAACCCAAATTGTGTCTCATCTTTTACACACTTGATTCATATTCACTCCTGGTAATCTCTCCTATCTCTTCTGCAAATTAATCTTCCATTTGTTAATGCTAAAACCTGTTTCTCTTTTATTTGACAGTGTAAATGTTGCATTACTTGTTGAAATGCATGTATCAAAGTGTTTACTTTACTATACAGTATTGTGTTTATGTGCCCAGATAGTGGGATTATTAATTTATAGAATTACATGTAAAAAGATTCAGTCTTTGGCTGTTTTTTAGGTGGGTAGTATTGTTAATTGCGAGGTGGCTGTTTTTTTTCTTCACAAATTCTTGTGTAAGGCAGTTTTACACTAACTTATGGTAAACCCGTCTTTACAAATTACACTAGACCAATTGATTAGGATATTTTAGAAGTGCAAATTTTTGTTGGGAAAGATTTCTTTTTTGTTTATTAGCAGTTGAAACACTTTTAGATTAGGCGGTGTTCTTTTTGACTTAATTTTTGCTCAATTTAGTTCATTAAAAGTTCAGTAGTTCAATACGGATCATACCAGTTCAGTTTGAATAACTTCAGGCCAAAAGAACAGGCTGTACTTGATAATCCTTGTAATTTCGAGCCTCTAGTTATTCTGGGAGTTCTATTTACCGCGTTAAATTGGGGTTGGTTCTTCCTCGGAAAATTCAGCTTATTTCTTGTTCATCATATGGTTGTGTGACTTTGTCCTATTTTGTGCTTTCAGTTCAAAACAATTCCGTTCAGTTCAGTTCACTTGCACATTTAACCTATTTTCATTTTGATTCGATTTTTTGATTTTCAGTGTAATATGGCTTGTTCCTCATCAGCGACATGGAGCATGGTAACTCTTAGGTCGGCGTTGCCTCCAGTTCCTTCTCGTCACCAGTCGCCCATTTTGGCTTCTTGTAATACTTCATCAAAGCCTCGTCTAGCGCTACGTTGTTCTAAGCCTCTTCTGCCTCAATATAATGGGCTCAATGCTCTTTGCCCCGCCCTTTCTTCATTCCCCAGCGGATTAGGTATCATCTGCTAACCTTAAAAATAGATCTCTATCAGGAAATTATTTGTTGGCGACTTTCTCTTGTTAATATTCATATATCATGTTGGAGAAATAATCTCATTAAATTTATCATCACGAGGAGACCTTGATGTGAATTTTGTTCAGATGCCCGGCAAAAAGATATGTAGTACTCCTATAAATGAACTGAAAATTTCCTCAGTTTTCCCGCACTGTTGTATTGCTTAGAGAATATGCTGTGTCATTTGATGACCATAATCCCATATCTTATAGAGTGTTCTGACTTGTAACGAAATGAAATTGAAGTTCGTTAATCTTGTGACACACCCTAATAAATCAGCACGTGATTGTTTTATTTTCTTTCTGCTGTGCTGTTTTCGTAATCTACAATCTACATTAAGGTGACACTTATGGCAGTATCTTCTCGCAGAGAAAGGTTTCGACAGTCTCTTCAAAATAATTGATAATGGAGGTCGAATCTTTGCCATGAGACATGGAAGGCGAGTTCCTAAACTAAACAGGCCCCCAGATCAGCGTCGTGCACTTCTCCGTGGGCTAACAACTCAGCTTCTGAAGCACGGGCGCATCAAGACTACAAGAGCAAGAGCAAGCGCTGTCAGGAAATATGTTGACAAAATGATTACCTTGGCCAAAGAGGGTTCACTTCACAAGAGAAGGCAAGCACTCGGATTTATCTATGAGAAGCAAATTGTTCATGCATTGTTCGCTGAGGTGCCAGATAGGTATGGAGAGAGAAATGGAGGATATACAAGGATCATTAGAACTCTTCCAAGGAGAGGGGACAATGCACCAATGGCATACATTGAGCTTGTTTAGGTACTCCACTGACTACTTGCCCTCTTTCTTAAACTTTCTACCAACTTTTGTGTAGGACTGAACCATAACTCTATGTTACTCAGACACTTCGTATTGCCTCGCATTCTTGTATAGACATGAATATGACATTAGACACTTCATTTTAAGCCAAAACATGATGAATTTCCACAAAATTGCCTAGCCGGCACTCGGAGTCTCGGCCACGTACCTGTGTTGAATATATTTCTGAATCTTATTAACATAGCTGTAGCATACTTCACTTCAACTCACTTCAGGGCTCATGATTCACAATCACTTAGTCTACTACAGGTGTTCAGTCATTTAGCTCGTATCTGCATTTTCTTAGCATTCTATCGTTATTTTTTTGTCATTTTCTAATTAATACTTCATAATTTATGCTTGAGTGAGACTGCTATGAGAGTCTAGTGTCTTGGATCTTCATTAGCTTTACTTCCTCGCCTCTGGCTGATGTCATGACAGGATTTATAATGCCGACTACCTCTTATTGCATTGTCGTTTTATACGTGTATATGATTAGCTTAAGAACCATATTTCGTATGCTGTGTTGTTGCCACTTGCTAACAAGGAACTAAGAATTTGTTGTCGTGCAACGCGGGTTTTCTAATTGCTTCTGAGTTGAGACTCGCGGTATTAGATGAATTGTATTTGGACTTAGCAGAAATACACATAACTTGTATAGTTGTATGAGACCATACCATTGTGAAGTGGTGCCAATGTTCCATAACTGATGAATATCAAAATTGAGTAATTATGAATGTCTCATGGTAAGATGGTCTTGTACATGACTTGACGGTAGAAAAACGGCCTAGGTTGGTTTCTAAAAGCTTACCCTCGTGTTTTTGACAGGCGTTTAAGTGCGGACAGGAGCACCGAGCACATGTTCCTGAAAGCTGACCATTTCTACGTTGAACGCTCAATTTTCAGACAGAGATCAGTTGCCAACATTATCATTGTATGACTAGTTTATATATGTATGTGCACGCTGCCGTTTTTTTGTATCTTTTGCTTATATGATATGAAAATGGTTTTTCTTGTATGCAAATTCTCATTTGTGACGGGATCTGACCCAAATGTGACCATTTTAATGAGAAAATGTGACCATTATTGAATAGGTAACATTTTAGAAGTGGTTACTATTTATAAAGTGGTCACATTTAGCCCTCCATTACTTCCTTCCGCCACTGGTTGGCACCGTATTATGTGACTTGACGGTGTTGAGGAAGCAAGTCGAAGGATAAGCCAGTGTCTTTGAACTTCTGTTGTATCATCATATCCATCTTTTCCGCCATAAGAGGAGTAAAATGATTAGTCCAGTCTCCAACCTGGCCATTCCTGAAGAAAAATTTAGTGTCCAAATCCTGGTGGATTACCACTCCACCCTTATTAACTTGTAATTCCTTGAGGTTTTTTAAGCTGCAGAGGTTAATAATTTGGGTTATTACGCCTTCAGTTTCTTCCTTGGAAGAAAAGGACATTCCTATAAACTCCGCCAACCTCTTTAGGTTCTTGACGGGATCATTTTTCAGATCCTCGTACTTGAGAAACAACACCTTCTCTGGTTGCGCAACACTTATTTTCCAATACTCGAGCACATGGTCGAAGTAAGGCCCAAAAGGGTACCTCCCTTGGCAAAAATCCTCGAAGAACTCTTGGAACGACGGAGGAAGGATCTCCGTATTCTTTTTCATGATGGACAATAAAAAATGATAATGGGACACAAGCATGTCTAAAGGGTTTCGGGTTACGTACACGATCTTTGCCTTAGATACCCGGATGGAATCGGGTAGCAAGGTATATGGCAAGTGGGTACTTAAAAGTCGAGGTTTAGAGGTTTCACCAAGATGGTCGTTATTATGGTTCAAGTGATGGTGATAGTCAGACTCATCGGCATAAATATGAGTCTCGAGGCCATGCACGAGCGCATGCGGGTTATGGTTAAGCAATGGACTTTGGTTTATGGGGTGGTTTGTCCGGTTTACGACCGAAAACAACAAAGATTTCAACCAAGTTGTACCAGTTTTTTGGAGGCCACCGATGATAAGATCGGTGTCTTTAGCAATGAAGTTTCGTTGACATTTGAGAGTACTCTTAAGAAAGTATCTTTCACACCAAAAACCTTGATAGTTAAAAATTGGCCAATCTAACCTCAAAAATACAGCTTTTGGGAGGCATTTTATCAGCTCATCAACTTCTTCTTCGGATACTGTTGTTTCTTTCTTTAAGTCATTTTCGCTCATTGTATGTGGAATTGTAGATGTAATTTTAATGGTGAAATCACTCAGGGTCGGATTTGGAATTTATTTGATATGTAAGGGTAGTACAGTTTCAAGTGGGACACATGAGCATGCATGCGGCCCAAGAGCATGTGGGTGCATGCATGAGCCAAAGTGGAAGCAACATGTGGTGAAGACATGCATACATGGCTCGATAGCATTATTTGTTGGTCAAAAGGTCATTTATTAATAAGATTTGATGATGTTTGGAGTGCCTAGAAATTGAGGTTGCATGGTGTGGAGTTTTCAGATGATCCTTGATTAGAGTAGAGGATTGTTAGAATGCAAATTCAAATCTTAGCTAAGTGATATTAATAGGAAATAAATATAATTATTGGACTTCAATCATTATCTTAAGGTTTTGGTTGAGATGGTTTATCTATCATGGTATCAAGTCTCCTTCCTTCCCTCTTCTCATTATAAGACTTTTGCGAAGATCCTTAAAAACAAATCATCGAGAATTTGGCCCAAAACGTATAATATCGTACTAATGTGGACTAGAAAGTAGAGACTAGAGGTCGACGACGCAGTTGGGGGCCACATGTAGAACTGCGTATTAATTTAGCTAACAGGAGCCAGTCTGCCAGGGTAACTATCTGTCTGCATGCATTGCTGCATTAGTGCGTCTTGCTTCAGACCACTGTTTTTGGTCTGAAATAAGACGGACAACATGTTATTATTTGATAGTAAAATGTTTATATTTTTCTGATAACATGTTACCATTATTTTTCCCATTATTTTCAGGGTAAAAAGTGACACCTCTAGTAATAACATTTTCTAAATTCACTGCTTACATTCTCTTAAGAAATGACAATATTTTGTCGGTCTTATTTCAGACGAGAAAACTGTCCATCTGAAATAAGATTTTGCGTTGCTACATATATGCGTTAATAACTTTGGCAAGTGTTTTGGGTTTTCTCTTGAATCTATGTCCGTGCACATGCATAGGTTGTACATACACTTACTCTCAAAGTGTATAGACTCCATATATACCAATCTTTTGTTTATTTTTTTTTTATTTTTTTTTTTTATTTTTTTTTTTATTATTCTTTTATAAGAAATATTATAATTAAAGTCAAACAAATAATTATGACAAAGGAAGTACTTGAGAGTATTATCTTTATAGCACGCTTTAGCTTACCATTTACTTACTCCCTCCATTCAACTCCACTTTACGTGTTTGTTTTATCACGTTTGTCAACGCGATTTTTACGCGGTAAATATCTTTAGCTATGTATTTGCAAAAATTATAAAAGTTAAATATTTTTAATGTACTCTTAAAGACGAATCAAATAAGATCCCACATGAATATATTTTAACTTATATATCGAGAGAAAACTGAAGTTAAATGTCCGCTTGTGAATAGTGTGGAAAAGAGAAACCTGCAAAGTGGAGTTGAATGGAGGGAGTATATCACATCTGCACCATATGTACTTGGGAGTAATAGAACTATAGACAATCGATAATCAATTGGTTTGTTGATAAGCTAATGTTTGTTGACCCGAGACCTTTTGTAATCTGAATGCACCATCTTTATAACTTGCTTTTGTTAGTAAATATTTTCTCCCATTTAAGCTAAAGGTAACAGTGTAACACGTATTTTTTTGGCACTATTCATGAGCGTAGAGAATCTTTGATATTATTCTTAATCTATAAAGCAAAATTTAAACATGTGAGAACTTGTTTGATTTATTGTCCTGAATGTTTCTCCCTCTTATTCACTATAACACAAATGTTACACATTGGTTTTTGAGGAGTTTTTAAGAGGAATGAGATTTGTAGTGAAAATGAAGGATATTGAAAGTAAGAGAGAAGATGTTAGAGAATAGAAGGGAGTATTTAGAATATCAAATTTATTTTTAATAATGTGTAACCAAAGAAATTTATATTGTAAAACGTGCCTCGACAAGTTTGATAAAACAACTTTTAGCTTTGGTTTGGATGGAAGAGAGCAATATCTTTTGTATTTTATATTTGTTCCTGTTGGAAATGTTGCTTCAAAAGAAGCTCTTTTTATCCTACATTGGTAGAAAAAGCTACAATATTATAGTTTATAAGCGATCACTTGGTTTATACTACTAATATGTGTAGTAGTAAAAGGGCTTCTTTTGGATCACTTATTCTCTATACTCTTCTGCGCAATTTCCGAGATTGATTGCTCAGTCTTCTATTATTGACCACAAAACTCGATCTTCGTTCTAAACCAAATGAGGTTTATCTAATGCCACATCACTCAACACACAAACTTCTCTTACAACAATAAACAAATCTCATAAATATAGACAAACCTATACAAAATTGTAACCATTACTTCTCTTACAACAATAAACAAATCTCATAAATATAGACAAATCTATACAAAATTGTAACCATTCTCATCTATGAACCTCAACCTCAACCACCATACCCAACAATGGAGAGGTTTGTCAACAAACCTCTAAAAAGTACACAAACTTATTGATTATTCGGTTGCTAGGTGCTGTGCCTTACCAATTACCCGAGTAAACCATATAAAAAGGACCCAAATTATGAGAAAAGAAAGCTTTAAGGACCCCAATTATAGATGTGAGGTTTTAAGGACCTCAGTTGTACTATTGCCCATTCCAAGTTGACGCCGTTACCTTTAATTTCATAATCAAAGATTAAAAGTACACCTTGACATTAAGAACTCAGCTCCCTTTTTTTTTTTCTTACATTCTAATACAATGTAGCACAAGTTTTACGACAATATTTAAGACATGCAAATGCAGCTCCATGTAAAAAGATTGTTTTCGATTTGAACTTATCAGACTTGTTTTTTTTACTGTTATAAACCATAAATCTTGAGTTCTTGGACTATGAACTCAGAATCTGGACCAAAAATCTATAAACGCGATTGATCGACTCCATTTTAATATGCCTCGTTATTTTAGGATTAAATCCGTCTCCAGAGTCCAGACGCTACTCGATAAGATAAAGATAATTTTATATTATATCTGAATGTATTAAATATAAAAGAAAAATAATGATCTAATGTTAGTAATTATATCACTTAAAATTTATAAGACATGTACATTAAATATAAAATATGTTTTCAAAAGATTTTTTCCCCAAAATAAGCTTCAAATACAAAGGAATTAACGAAATGGGGATCACTTGAAAGAAATTACCTAAAATGGGTCGACGTAGGATAGATATGCACAAAAACATGCCACGGAATAAATCACTTGAAATAAATGACTAAATGAATGAGACACAAAAAAAATGGAATAGGAACATAAATGAATAACACAGAAGAATATTTATTAGCGAACTAAATATACAAGATATATAATCAGATTATTTTATGGTTTAATCACCCAAAATACTCATTATCCACTCGTAAACCATTAACCGACTTTAAACACAAAATATTCAATATTCTTTGTTAACTTGTGGTCTCTTTTGTGATAGGTCACAAATTGTGACGGAGGAAATGTGACAATTTTATGATAAAATATAACTGTTCCGGGTGTAATTCCAGAGCAAGTATTGTTACCACCCGCGGCTTGTAGAATGATGTCTTGAGTTGAATCCTTCTTGCCTTAATCGTTCCTCTCGGCCTCTCCTGCAACAATGAACGAACTGAGGGCTTGGCTTTGTGCCAAGCGTACTCACTCCGACGCTCAAGTCAGTAAACTTAAAGGATTAAGTTGTGTTACTTGGCTAAGTATGTATTGTAGAGAGATAAGGAAGATATTACCAGGTGAATAGTGTATTTAGGTTAAGTTGTGGATCCTTTCCTCAATGAAGGTTGAGGAGTATTTATAGGCTTTCACCTTTTGTCACGTAGTGGCCAAGTGGCCAAGTGGCTAGCAGGTGGAAAGACCGTTCTACCCTCGGCCGATGGAACCATGGCAGGCCGGCCGAGGGGCCTTGGATATGAGTACGCGGATATGTGTCCCGGTGGCTAGTTCTGGCCGAGACCCAAGAGACAGCCGATGGGTCGATCGGCTAGGGTTTGTCTAAGTCGTTGACTTTGTGGATTTCTTTGACTTCTCGATATGTTGACAGTATTGGTGCAGAATATGCCCCATCAATAACTATTTATAAATTCTTATTTTTAAATAATAGTTATATTTTATCGTAAAATGGTTACATTTTTCGTCACAAATGAGAATTTATGCCTTGCCAATTACAAGGAGCGAATAGTAGTGGGACCGTATGGATGAATGAAGAGAGAATTAGAGAGAATTATCAAACAAAATGTAAATAGTTAACGGAAGTCCAACGTAAATGGATGGGAGGTCCTTATAGCTTGTCCTTTATAAATGAGGTCCTTAAAGCTATCATCTTCAATAGTTGAGTCCCTTGTTCTAATACTTTACTACTCCCAGTTACCCTTAGGCCTTACCTCTCCTTCCTTGCTACCCACCACCGAGGCTGCCTCCTCTGCCTCTCCTCTGTCCCCTGTTAACACAATTCAAAAACCGATGGACTCTCGGGGTTTTTCTAATTGCTTCTGAGTTGAGACTCACGGTATTAGATGAAATTGTATCTGGTTAGCAGAAAACGCACAATATTGATTTCTAAATTCTTACCCTTGTGTTTTTGACAGGCGTTTTAAGTGCGGACAGGAACACGAGCACATGTTCCTGAATGCTGACGTAGTCTACGTTGAGCGCTCAATTTTCAGACAGATGCACCAACATTGTCATTATATGACTAGTTATATGATGGATCTTTTGCTTTATGATATGAAAATAGTCTTTCTTCTTGTATATCTTGATCCAGGAAGGTGACAAATTCCGTGTTTTTGTGATCGGGTTTTATTTATTTGTACACCCGTTAAAGCCAACCCATTCCGAAGAACATTATAAGCAAGGTACTTTTAACAGATACGTACAAAATTGATTGAAATATAAAAACTAGTTACCGTGGCTATCTCAATTGAAGAACTACTCTCTCCATTTCATAACAAGGTCAGTTCATACTCCCAATAGCACAAGAATTAAGGCACGCGAGAATCAGTGGAAGAAAATGCAAATCGAGAAATATGTGGGACTACATATCATTGTAACTACAAATAACAGACATAAACAAAAGTGCAAATTTTATTGTAAAAAGAAAACTGAATCTTATTGCGAGATATATGGAGTAATACAAAGATGGAGTTTAAAGCACACAATATCAAAGAGAGAGGGAAATAAATATTACGAAATTACATTCTTATTTTTATTTTTGTCTAAACCCCTACTAGCCCCCATTACTTCCGCCAGTGGGCGGCACCGTGTTATGTGACTTAAAGCTGTTGAGGAAGCAAGTTGAAGGATAAGCCGGTACCTTTGAACTTGTGTTGCATGATTATATCCATCTTTTCCACCATAAGAGGAGTAAAATGATTACTCCAATCTCCAACCTGGCCATTCCTGAAGAAAGATTTCTTGTCCAATAAGTCGTTGATTACGACCCCGTTCTTATTAACCTCTAATTCTTTGAGATTTTTGAAGCTGCACAGGTTAATTATTTGGGTTATTACACCTTCAGTTTCCTCCTTGGAAGAAAAGGGCATACCTATAAACTCCGCCAACCTCTTTAGGTTCTTGACGGGATCACTCTTCAAATCCTCGTACTTGAGAAACAACACCTTCTCTGGTTGCGCTATGCTTATTTTCCAAAACTCAACCACGTGGTCGAAATATGGTCCAAAAGGGTACTTACCTAGGCAAAAATCGTCGAAGAAGTCTTGGATTGGAGGAGGAATGAAATCGTCCTCCTCGGTTGTTTTCTTTTTCATGATGGACAATGTAAAATAATATTGGGATACAAGCATGTCTAAAGGGTGTCGTGTTATGTACACGATCTTTGCCTTAGATACCCGGATGGAATCGGGTATCAAGGCGTATGGCAAGTGGGTGCTTAAAAGCCGAGGTTCACCTAGATGAGTCAGGTTCAGGTTCAGATAGTCGGTCTGATCCGCGTAAATATGAGTCTCAAGCCCATGCACAAGCGCATGGGGGTTATGGTTAAGCAATAAGCTTTGGTTAACGGGGTGGTTTACTCGCTCTACAACCGAAAACAACAAGGATTTCAACCAAGTTGTACCGGTCTTTTGGAGGCCACCGATGATGACATCGGTGTCTTTAGCAATGAAGTTCCGTTGAGACTTGAGAGTACTCTTAAGAAAGTATCTTTCACACCAAAAACCTTTATAGTTAAAAATTTGCCTATCATTCCCCAATAATACAGCATTTGGAAGCCATTTTACAAGATCATCAACTTCTTCTTCGCTTACTTCAACTTCTTTGTTTACAACATTTTGACTCATTTTGTATTTGTGGATGTATTTCTCAATTCTGACTACCACTACTCTTAGGGGACTGGATTATTATATATGTAGACACAAATTTTCACTTGTAATGTCGTGACGGCACTATTCCGTTGTAAGCTTCTGACCTCTCTCATAAGGAACAAGTGAAAAAGCAAGTGAGAGAGCAAGTAAAAGTGGGTCTATGAGAGGTCACAAACCTCTGACGGTCACAAACAAGACGATCTAATATGTAAAAGAGTCGATTGATCCACTTGCCCTACAAAATATATTGTAGTAGTTTACTTGACTTCATATCTACATTTGGTCAAAGATATCTTGAACGATACGAGAAATCTCTTGGTATCATTAAAAATTTAAATATTGGTTCTTCCTCTTTTTTTAGTCTTTGTGTCAAAATCAAAGGTAAACAAATAACTAGGACGGAGACTCAAGAGAGTATCAATTAATGACTTGACAAATTTTGATGGATTGGTCTTTTTCGAAGCAGGTAGGTATATCCGTCTTAAAACTAAAATTGGTTAAATAATACGCTACTTGAGTAGATTTGACAAGTTTTTTTTGCTAATTCTTCATTTTGGCGTATTTAAGTTTGGTTCATAGATGGGTAATTTCTAAATAATATAATGTGAGTTCGGGAAGTACGGAGAGTACGCTTGCATAATTATTACGGAATTACGGTATAGTTTTCGTTCAAATAACTATGACGGGGTTGAATCTGGTTGAATTTATGAAGAGTAACAACTGATCAAGGATACATTCTCCCCTTTTTCCCCTTCATATCTATATAATAGACATGAGGAATGTGAAGAAAAGACACAAAAAAATAATCTCTGATTTTCTGCATCATAGAACAACCTAACAATCTACACACAATTTAATTTACGGAAAATTCACGTGGTACCCTCGAATTTTGCCATTTTGTACGTGGTACCCAACTTTTTAAGTTTGTGCACATAATATCCTTGAGATTTGATTTTCAAGCACAACACGCCATTTTTATCGTTTTTTAAATTTTCAATTGAGCATAAATCATAAACCAAAAATCGGAATTGACTAATTTTTTTTTTTCAAATTGATTATCTCCTCGAGATCTATAAATTGATAAAACGAAAATGGTCATTCGGAAGTTTATCATCGAAAATATGGTTGATTTAAGATTTCTGTTTTAAAAAACCCCATAAAATATCAGTCGACAATTTTTTTTTCCTCAAATCGTAGGTTATGACGAGATAATCATTTTAGAAAAAAAAATTGGCCGATTCTGAATTCCGGTCTCGGAGTTATGCGCAATTGTATTTTTTTCTAGCGACAAAAAGGGCATGTTGTGCATGAAAATCAAACATATAGGGTATCATGTACACAAACTTAAAAAGTTGGGTACCACGTGCAAAATGGCAAAGTTTGAGGGTACCACGTGAATTTTCCGTTTAATTTAACCCCCGTTGTATGTACAATTTACAATAAGATTGTAGCATTAAAGGCATATTGGTGTAGTGCTATTTCAAGTTTTCAACCGTCAGGAAGTGCTTTTTCAACTTCAAGGTTATGGGTTCAAATCCTAGTGTTATCTCTTTTTCCCTTTTTTTACTCATCATATATGTTTTCTTTTCACATATTAATCATTTATCTTTTTAATTTTCTACTTTGTTTTCATTTATAGTCTTCTACAAAAATTTAAGAAGTTGTTTTTTATATTCAACAATAAAGAATACTCACTTCATTCTAATTTTATTATCTCCTCCCCATCTAAAGTTATTCTAAAATCATCGTCTTCTTTATAAATTTAGTAAAAAAAAAGTTTATTTAAATTTAAGAGGCAATGTTGATATTTTGTCACTTTTAATTTACTTATTTTAGTAAACATATAAAATTTATCTTTTTAATTTTCTACTTTGTTTTCATTTACGGTCTTCTACAAAAAATTAAGTTTTATATTCAACCATAAAGAATACTCACTTCATTTTAATTTTATTATCTCCTCCCCATCTAAAGTTATTCTAAAATCATCGTCTTCTTTATAAATTTAGTAAAGAAAAAGTGTATTTAAATTTAAGAGGCAATGTTGATATTTTGTCACTTTTAATTTACTTATTTTAGTAAACATATAAAATTGTTTTTGTTGAGAGCAAAATTTTAATCATTCTTTAAGGTGAAAAAAAAAAATCAGAAACTCGAACCCCCATTGTTACTATCCTAGAAACGCCACTGGTCACTTGTGATTCTCTATACATTCTACTTTTTATCTTATCTATCCACGTGAATGATACTTAACCCGTCACAAGCTTGTGACGAAAATATTCGTCACAAATTAGACCTATTGTAAAGGGATTTAAGGAAATAACATTTTATAACATTACTATAAATTATAGAATCCATTTTTGAAATAATGGTCAAAAATAAAATATTTGTCGTTTTGGGTCGGTTTTGAAAATATTTGTCAATATGGTGTCCACGTAGGCTCGGGATTTCTGGACCTAAAACACGCCACTACAAATGGCGTGTTTATAATGAGTAGGGAAAGAAACTTCATTAAAAAATGGACTAAAACAAACACGCCATTGGGAATGGCGGGTTTCGGAGGGGAAACACGCCATCCCCTATGGCGTGTCTTGTGTAATTTTTTTTTTTTTTTTTTTTTTTTTTTTTTTTTTTAAGTTTAGTCAGTTGAGTTAAAAAATTGTTGTAAAGACACGCCACTACTAATGGCGTGTTTCCTTCACAAAACACGCCATTAGTAGTGGCGTGTTTCAGGTCTAGAAATCCCGAGCCTACGTGGACACCATTTTGACAAATATTTTCAAAACCGACCCAAAAGGACAAATATTTTATTTTTGACCATTATTTCAAAAATGGACTCTAAATTATAGGACAGCGTATTAGTTTAGTTCACATGAGCATGTCTCTCTGTTGCCTTGCATGCGCCTTGGTCCGGCCGCGCACATGGATATAACTTGATTTCGAGGACCGTGACCTGAATTTGATTCTTGCCAGTGTTACAGTATTAGTTTTGTGAAATAATTAATGATTTGATTCGATTCTCGATTTCTCGTCAATAAGCATATTTAAGTAATTAAAGAATAAGCTCTCGTTAGTAGGAAGAGCAACGTTGGTTAAGTCGAGTTTGTCAACAATAGCCAGTTATAGAATGCAGACAGCTAAAATTTTGAGGACATTTTGTGACACCATTGATAGAAAATCTCGTCGTTTTTTATGGGGAGGGAATGTGGACTAAAACGTGATGCTTTAAGAAAAATGCGAATTAAACGTACAAATGGACTGTTAAAAAGTGATCGAAATTGCGTGATTTGTATATGACTTGAACAAAGCACTAAACCAAGATTCAACCGTAAGAGTTAATCCAAGCACAAAACAAAGGATTGACCTAACTCCAAGCACTTAGCAATAAAGGGGTTTCTAGCACAAAGCAAAGAATTAAAGTAGAAAACTAGGTTTTCAAACTTGTGTTTTTATCTCAATCAAATCTGAATGTTCTCAATAGGTTTGCTTGGTTTATATAGATCAAAACAATTCAATCTTATCCATCCAAATTACATCTAAGGACCACAAGGATCTGCAAAATGAGACCAACAAAAACGGCCAAAAGGCCTTACAAATCTGAAATGATAAAGCATAAAGTAAAAAGTATCAAGTAGATGAGCTAATAAGGACAATCATCCTTGTTTGCTTGCTCTTGCTTATTTAATTATAAGGTGGACTTCTTGGGGCCGCACATGGACCATATGGAAGGGTAATAAGTCCCAAATGACAGCAAAAAGAATCCATAGAGCTTGCTTGATCAAATGAGGAAGGTTGAAAGCGACATTGTACTTGCTCCTCCAAAACCGCACCAAGTGATAGCTTGGAAGTGTCCTTAAGCTAATTTCTGATATGATCATTTTTAGGGCACAATCTCCTAGACAAAAATGTTCAAGACTCTCCCAAATGATCATATTGACCGGTGGTTGCATGACTTAGGCCGTGGTTGAGACCTTGGACCTCAAATTGGAAGCGGGTCCAAAACCAGGTGAGTTCATGAAATTTCGCTTGTGTGATTTTCGTTCCAATCTCTCCCTCTTGAAAAGGATTTGTCCTCAAATCCTCGACATTGTTATCTTCAATCTCTTCATAGTAAGGGCTCAAATCACCAATATTGAAAGTGCCATGGACTCCATATTCTCTGGGGAGATTAATCTTGTATGCATTTGACCCGATTTTTTGAAGAACGTCGAATGGGCCATTAGCTCTAGGCATGAGCTTATTCTTCCTTTTTTTTTCTTTAAATCTCTCATTTCTCAAGTGTATCCATACAAAATCTTCGGGCTCAAAGCTCTTGGCTTGCTTAGGACCCTTAGACCTCGCCTTATAAGCTTCATTACTCTTCTAAATTTGCTTCTTAACTTGAGCATGGATATGGAGCATTTGTTCAACTCGTTTCTTGGCACCATAGTCAATTGAACTCCTCTTGATAGGACTCAAATCAGTAGGCATCAAAGGGTTTGTGCCATAGACAACTTCAAACGGTGAATTTCCCGTGGCTGTGGAGGGTGCTCGGTTGAAGGCAATCTCGGCTTGAGTTAGTTTGAGGTCCCAATCGTTCAATGACTTACCAACCGTGCATCTAAGGATCATCCCTAAGGTCTTGTTGGTAGCCTCCGGTTGCCCATCAGTTTGAGGGTGATAGGAGGTGCTAAATAATTACAGCCTTGTCTTGAGTAGCTTCCATAATGTTCTCCAAAAAATGACTCATGAACTTTGAATCCATATCCGAGACAATGACTTAGGAACACCATGGTGCTTGACCACTTATTTGAAATACAGCTCCGTCACACTAGTTGCATCTTCGGTTTTCTTGCAAGCAATTAAGTAAGCTATTTTGTTAAACCTATGCACAACCACCATGATTGTATCCTTTCCTTTTGGAGTTCTTGGTAGAGCAACAATGAAATCCATGCTTATGTCTTCCCATGGCTGATTTGGAACGGGTAGAGGAGTGTAAGGGCCTGTTTGGAAGTAAGACTTCGATTGTTGGCAAGGAGCACACCTCTTGATCACATCTTGGACATCCCCAATCATCTTAGGGCAATAGAATTTCCCTTGGAGTATGTCATAGGTCTTTTGGATTCTAAAGGGTTTATAAATTTGTAATTGAAACTTGTTTTGAAAAGAATTGATTGATTTTTGGAATTGGTAATCTTTCCCAAATTTTGTGGAGAATTCTTTTGCATTGGGTGTGGTTTAGTGGATTGGCTGGATGTGGCGACTACTCAACCTTTAGCCTAACATTTCCTAAAACGATGCTTGCACAGAACCTTTTTCACCTAACCCAAGCTCCGTTACAACCCGATTGTCTCTCTTGTATGTGCATCGTTTTAAGACTTCTCTTGCGGATATTGGATGGAGTATCGTATTATATTGCGGACATGCTTCGCAAGTCGAGTTAAGAGAGTGATTTTGGTTACTTATGTCTCAAAAATCACCCTGTTATTTCATTGAGTGACTAGTGAAACCCGTGAGAGTCGGTACTTGGGTCTCTTCCGGTCAAAGGCTTGATATGGATTCGAATCTTGTGTGTATCGTGTCAATCTTGGGAGCATAGCGACGTACTTTCCCTTTTCCCGCCTAGAATTTGTTTCTTGGGCATTCCGTGTTGTCAATGTTGTCTACTTGAGCTAGAGCTAGGGGATCGACACCTCGGTAAGACCTTGAGACGACATCCTCCACTAAAGACTCTCTTTGTTCGGTTTTTGAAATCCCGCTTGAATGAGACAAGTGTGCGTGTTTTGTTTGATTCATTTCCATGAATTACTTGGTAATTTAGTGCCATTTTGAATCAAAATTTTATAGCAAGACCTTACTTGCCTTGCAAGAGAGCGCTTCCCCTCATGAAGTGTCAAATTATGAGTTGAAAGAGCTCCGGGTGAAGCTAAACCCTATTCGGATATTATTAGCTTAGTTAGGTAGAGGGTGAATAAAGGTCTAAAGTTTTTCCTCACTTACTCGGGGATGAGTAAGACCTAAGTGTGGGGAATTTTGATGTGTAGTTTTTTAGTCACGTTTCTTCCCCTCTTTTCTATGCGTTTTGATCCGTTTTGAGACGGTTTATTAGCTATTGCTTGCATTTTGTGTCCCAAATTCTAGTTCTATGAATTTGTGTCTCATGTTGTAGGATTTGAGACGGGAATGAAGAAATGGGAGCAAGTTAGGTCGGTTTGAAGAAAGCATAGGGAAGAAGAGAAGAAGAAGCTGAGAAGAGTGTCTCAGTCGGTCGGCCGGCAACTGGTAGGTCTACCGGCTAGGCATCTACCCTAATGAGCCAAAGGGATAAAAGAGAGGAAATGATACAGGAGCCGGGTAGCCCACCGGCAGCCCGACTGTGCACACCTGATGACTTCGAAAGTGAAGGAAATCAACAGAAGACTCCGAGCCGGCCCACCGACTGGGAATATCTGATGACCAATATTTTGAAGGGAAACTTACAGGAGCCTCCCAGCCGGGTGGTCCACCGGCTGCCGATCAGCCAGCTCAGACCCCACGACTGAAATCTTTCTTTCCTTTGTAATTTTTGACCTAATTTTTGTGTAAACTATAAATACCCCCTCCATAATTCATTTTGGACACAATATTCTAAATCTCAAATATTTCCTATTTTTATGCTAATTTTTCATAACCAAGTTTTAATCTTTCCTTAATCATTCCTTAATTACTCTATAATTTAGTTTACATCTAGTTTATTTGAATTGTTTACCATAGTTGTTTGTGTTTGTAAGTGAGATTTTGAAGAAATTCTTCCATTATTAATCCAAAGGTTCCATCTTTCTTAAGTGTTGGTACAATTTCTTTCTTTATTCACTTTAATTTTCAATTGTTTACATTCCTATTTCCATCTTTAATTGTTGTTTCAATTAGCATAATAATGTTTATTGTTATGTTTGTGTTTCTCTCTTCAATTGTTTACATGTCTCTTGTTAACATGAGTGAGTAGTCCTCCCTAGGGTTAGGGGGATCCCAAGTAAGGGTTAGCTGTTGTGAATGGGTTGTTAACATTTATGTTTTGAGTGATTTATTGGTCTTCATAAACATGCATAGAAGCTGTTTGATGAAATGTGTGAGTGAAAGTTTACATCTTTTATCAATATATGATTAATATTTCCTTGATTGAGAGTTCTTAGGGATGCTTGATAGTGTGTTTGTGATGAGTTGATAATCAAAGTGGCAATTTTGTGTTCAATTTTAGGAGAGGCTAAGAAATTAGTCCCTTAATCCGAGACTATTGATACGTGTATTTTATATAGTCTTTTTGAGCCTCTTATGCACATATTTCTATACAATTCCCGTAGTTTTAGGCTACGAAATGCCCCGAATATTCTACTTTGGTTCGTTTGGCTTTAATTGCAGGAATGAACCTGAAAGAAGCGGAATTGAGCCTTTTACTGTCCCGTTAGCTTGCATTTAAGAGATAGAGGAATTGGAGCGGAAATACCTACTGCCGTGGGATGCGTGAAGTCGCCTTGGAAGCTGAATCAGACGTCCTATGGCTAGTTCAGGGGTGAAGTCATCGATTGAGAGCTTTTGCTTGCCTATTTGCTCGATTAAAAGCCTTTGGATGGTGAATAGTACTCGATCGAACCACTGCTGTGTTCGATCGAGAAGTGGCAATAAGGAGGTCCTCGATCAAGTAGTTGTTATACTCGATCGAGAGGTTTGGCTGGATGTTTCCTCGATCAAGAACATTGAAGACGCTCGATTGAGCACTTTGCTAGCTGATGCGTGATTTCCTCGCATATTCTTATTTACTTAATATCCTATTATCATATTTAGATAAAAATAAATATCTCTCCTATAAATAGGAGAGACTTAATTAGGATTAAGGGGACTCTTTTTCTTCCCTTTCATTATTTCGGGTTCGACGTCACTTGCTTTCTATATTTCCGGATCTGAAATTTTGTAATCTCTTTTTACTCTCTTTGATTCAAGTTAATTCTTTTGCAACATTTAATTATTGTTCTTTAATTTCTGTTTTATTAATACTGTTATTAGTTTGTGCGAATTCTTCCTTTTCATCTTTACATCATGTTGTTTATTATTTCTTTATCTTTCATTCTTGTTTTATTTACATTTATGCATAGCTAATTCTTTAATGCTAAGATTAGGGGAGCCATGATAGTAAAATAACGATGCTTTAATTGGTTTAGCAAAGTTTGCATGTGAGAATTGTTTGATAGCAATATAACTGTTATTATTAGATTGAATGCATGCAACTAAAGTAATTAATCTGGTTAAATTCAGACCTAGATCGGAAGATTGGAATGAACAGACCTGTTATGAACAATAAACTACTCTAATGAGGGCGGAAGCTAAGTTAGTAGTATTTTAGGGCGGATAGCGGACCGGAAGGACCTTTCCACTACCTTTTTCTCATCAAACCGACTGACCCTACCTTTAGCTGAATTGTGTGACATCATGGTGAACCGACATCCTAGCATCTTTCTCTATTTTTGATCACATCATTTCATCCTTATTAGTTTTTATTGTTGTCTCTCTTATTGCCTTTTTATTCGGTTCAGTTTAGAAATCAAAACAAAACACCCCCCAATTTGTGACCGTGATAGACTAAAATAACAAGTAGATAGTGACCGCCTCCCTATGGAGTACGTTACCCGACTTGCTTCTGCTGTATTAGTTGAGCCGGTTGGTTTTATTTTTGATCGGGTTGTGATAACCGTGTTAAATTTTGGCGCCGTTGCCGGGGAGGCAACTATTTTATTTACTTGTTTTATTTTAGTCTGTCTTTAGCCTCAAAGAATTTATTCCTTGAGGCAGTTCTTATCTTTTCTTCTAGTTTTGTTTTGATAGGTCCTACGGTCCTACCTAGACAGGATTCTAGGAGAAAGATCATCAAAGGGAAGACTATGCGTTTAAGAAGCATAGACAAGCTAGTCATTCCTTTGCATATGTGCCGCCACATCCACTTCAGCAACGAGGCTATAAAAAGCCTCCTTTTGTTTGGCCGCCACAACAACAAACTCCTTCTCCTGATAAACAGAAAGAAGAAAATGCTGAATTGACATCTATAGTGGAGACACTTGCGCTGCAAGTGCAAGAGATTATGGAAGCTAAAGATACCCTTATCGAGCTACTTGGGACTCATTTGGCTGAAGTAATTGCCGAGCGAACTTTCAGGCAACCTGAGACGGTATATACTGTTCATACCGGGAGAGGTCCTCACTATGAAGGACTTGAGTTGCCTTGCGAATCCTGAATTGTCCGACTCAGAGGTTGAAGCAACTGTTCAGGGGAAGGCGTTGTTTGACGGAGAGGTAACAGATTCACGACAACTACTCGATCGACCAGTTTCTGATGGTCGATCGAGCAAGTATACTGAAGAAATGCTCGATCGAGGAGATAAGGGTGCTCGATGGAGTACAGAGGAAAACAGGCTCTCGATCGAGCAACTCAAACAGCTCGATCGAGTAAAATTGATGAGGAAAGCTCTCGATCGAGAGGTACTGCTACTCGATCGAGTAACTTTGAGCTGGGGATGATAAATTGTCGTCTAAATCTAATTTAGACGATAATTCTGCAATTATACATAATGCCTATAAGCCCCAAGTTCCATTTCCAGGCCGGCTACGAAGGACAAAAGCGCAACAACAATTCGGCAGATTTGTCGATCTTTTGAAAAGTCTTGAAGTTAATACTCTGTTTGCCGAGTTACTTACCCAGGTACCCTCCTACTCTAAATTCGTGGAATAAATCCTTTTACGTAAGAGGAATGCAGATAATATTGAAACAATGGCTTTGACTGAGGAATGCTCTGCACTTCTTCAGAATAAGACTCCACCGAAATTGACTGACCCGGATAGTTTTCTATACCATGTCATATAGGGACCCACTTGATCGACAATTCTTTATGTGACTTAGGTGTTAGTGTCAGTGTCTTACCTTTATCTCTTGCTAAGAGATTAGGTTTGACCAAGTTTCAGTATACTAGCATGACCGTTCAGATGGCCGACCGTTCTTTATCACGACCTTTAGGAGTTTTAGAAGATATAGGAGGTTCTTTATTCCTATCAACTTTGTTGTCTTAGATATACCCGAGGACACCCGTACCCTTATTATCTTAGGGAGACCATTCTTGCACACTGCTGGTGCAATTGTAAATGTCGGGGATAGGACACTTACCTTTAAGGTAGGAGGGGAGGTCTTGGTTTTTGCCCAAGCTAACACTATCCCTTCTGTAGAATCCGATGGGGTTCCTTCTAATCCTTCTGTTGCGTCACATATTTCATTTGATTTGACATCTCCGCCCCAGTTTGGGAGCAAGTTGGAGGAATATCTCTCTGTTACCCCTTCTTCAGGTCTAGACAGGTTGAAATACCCAGGAGACGGGCATGGCATGTTTAATTTGGAGACTGGAATGGTAAGAATTGATGACCCTGGTGGAGGTTTGGACGAGGCTATGCCGCATAGAAAGAAAGAGCGCATGGAAGCAAAAGGTGGAGGCCATGACGCTGCGATGAGTTGTTGTTCTTCAGTTGATGCGATGTTATGGAGGCCTAAAGTCAAAATCATGGATGCTGAAGGGACTGTATTTAGTCAGAAGCCTTGTTGTGAACCATTGATTTGCGTGGGTGGATGAAGAAAGGAAGGTCGAGCTGGGACCTATCTGAAACTAGCGCTGATCGGGAGGCAACCCAGAGTTTAAAACTCTTTTTAGTTGATTTTCAAACATTTCAGTTTTGTTGGACGTGTAATAATTGGTTTTCAGACGATAGACTAGAACGTTTGGATTTGTTGTGTTAGTTCTATGGGTCGTATGTGCGTATTTGCAGGTGCTTCAACTGGCACCTAGGAGTTCACATATTATGGGTTTCACGATCGATCACTATTCTGCTCGATCGAGTGCATGACTCCTTCGATCGAGCACTTCCACGGTCAATATTTCCTCGATCGAGCCCTTTTGCGGCCTATTCTACTCGATCGAGTACTTTGTTTTCTCGATCGAGTAGGCTTGTTTTGATTCGCTTCCAGTGATGTTGTTATGAAGCTATTAGCGACCTCCCTTGTTGCGGGCTGGTTTGGGGAGGTCCCTACTTCGCGTTATCTTGTAAGTTTTCCGAGCTTCATTCTTCTTTTAGTTTGCATTTCCTTTCCCTATTTTTGGGTACAATGAGGGCATTGTACAGTTTGGTTTGGGGAGGGTATATGCATCCATATCTGTGTCTGTATACTGTTTTTATTGCATTTTTGTTGTCACGTTTAATTTTTGTATGTATTGTCTTTTATTTTCAAAAATTGAAAAATACAAAAAAAAATTATAAATTTCGAAACATTCAAAAAAATTCACGTTTATTTTTGCATTTAGGTTGAGTCAGAACGGTGTATTTCGATGATGAAATTGCACTACTTTTTGTCTTTTTGCTTAAGCCTTGCATAAACCACGATGACACTTCCGCTCCAATTAACTTCGGCACCTTAGCCCCCAACAACTTTGAAATCCATCCCACTCAAGTCAGTCTAATTGAGAAGGATAGTTTTGGTGGGCACATTGATGAGAATGCACATGCCCACCTTAGAAAGTTTAAGAGCAAGGTTGCAATGATGAAGCGCAATGGAGTGTCCGAAGATACTTTGAGATTAATGTTGTTTTCGTTCTCTCTAAGGGACAAAGTGGATCGTTGGCTAAAATTTCATGCACCAAACACATTCACCACGTGGGACGCCTTAGACAAAGCTTTCCTAGCTAAATACTACCCATCCTCTAAGACCGCCATGCTCCGGAATGAGATAACCACTTTTCAACAAGAAGATGGAGAGTCTCTAGGGGAAGCTTGGGATAGGTTTCAAGACCTCCTTGCCCGTTGTCCACATCACAAAATTCCATTTGTCATTTCAAGTTATAATACAATTTACATTTCAAGTTTTTCATTTATTATCTTGTTCTTCATTTCCAAGTTCTATTTCTATTGTCAAGGTAATTTCATTTCTAGTATTACTTTTGTTATTCATTTGTCATTTCCATTACTAGTTAGTATGTTCATGTTAATCATTTTATTTGTCATTAGTTTAGTTTTCATTATGCAAGGGTAATTCATTTGTCTAGAGAATAGGGAAGCCATGCATAAATAGTTTTTGCATTTGTTGAATTGGGATGCTATAATAATCGTTTAATAGTTTCTATCACATGCTTGTATTGATTTGTTAGTCTTTGATTGTTGGCCACTATCTTGGATTAAGTTTGTTAATTCACTTTTATAAGTCGAGAGGTACGAAATTGAATTAGACTAAGCATTTTTTAGTAGACCGACCTAGCCATAGCGAGAGCTCGCTAGGACCCGTTCTATGGTTGACAATAAGGCCGAGAGGTGGTTGTGTTTAAGCCTAAACAATTATTGTATTATCAATTTCCTAGTTTGACATGAACATTTATATAATTTGAATGTGTAACCCGACTTCCCTAGGCTCTTTCTTTATTATTGATTTCTTTCATTACCAAAACAAATAATCATTCGATAACCGACCTTGATAGAATTCACTCCATGACAACTTGTTTAACAACTCCCGTCTCCTTGTGTTCGACCCCTATTACTACATTCATTTGTGTCTAGGGTATTTATCTTTGTTAGGTGTGCGATAGCCTATTACCAAGCATTAGCCAACCCTCAATGACCGCCGAGTAGTTTCCTAGCCCAAGGACAAAGCTCAAAGGATGCCTCGACAAACCATTAAGCTCATGCAGTAGTTTTGAGGAATGGGCTTGAGCTTGAAGACCCTTATAAAGATCTTAAAATTGAAGTTGATGTGGACCCTAAAAGAAAGCGGTTGTTATGAGTGGTGGTGGGGGAAAGCCCACCAATGACTCATTCGGCTAGGATAAGTGAGTCTAAGAAGGGAAAGGTATCAAGTGGAGCATCTACAAGTGAGGGAACATCTAACGAGAAAGCTCCTCTAGCAAGCAATGAGAATGGATTGGTTGAAGACCTCACTTATAAAAGGGAGGTGGGTGAAGAAGTTAGAGAAGAAGTCCTTCTACAACCTTCCACTAAAGTAACAAGCAAGCCCACTTCTCCAAAGGTATCCTCTAACCCTCAACTTGTTACTAACATTCCCTATCCCGCTAGAGCTTTAAAGTCTAGAGAAAACTTCAAGTACACAAAATTTTGTGAAATGTTGGAAAAACTTGAACTGACTCTACCCTTTACCGAGGTGATATTGAACATGCCAACCTACACCAAGTTTCTGAAAGACATCTTGACTATGAAGAAGACCTTGGGTGACCAACAAATGATGGCTATGGAAGAAGAGTGATGAGTCATATTCATATACATTAATATGACTCCCTTTAGTTACTTTTGATATGATTTTCGTGCTATTTTATATCAATTATATGCTTTTTATGCTAGAATGTCGATACTTCCGCTATTTAGTGTTTAAACTCAGGAATGATGCATTTGCAGAGCAAAGGAATGAAATGAGCACAATGGAGTGGACATGAAGGATTACACGTAACATGACACGAGAATCTAGAAGAATAAAGGAAGAGAACTAAAAAAGACAACACGAAGAAAAGAGCTAAAACATGAGAGTACTTGATCAAGTATGAGTACACTCGATCAAGTGGTTATGTACTCGATCGAGTGCACCTATACTCGGTCGAGTATACATCATGCTGGCAGTTTTCGCGCAATTTCCTTAAGTCAGTTTGTCTTTATTATAAATACCTTATTTACGTCATAGTTAGAACCTACACTATTTCTGTCTAAAACTCTCTTAAAAATCCTTAGTTTAGTTTTAATAAGTGTAAATTGATAAAGAGTACCAATATAATCACCATTTTTAATAATCAGTACCAACATAAAATTTAATTGGTAAAGAGTACCAGCTTAATTGCTCCGATCAACAAGTAGTACCAAATGGCCTGAAACTGCCACTTATAATTTGAATTTCAAATTTTCCGTCAATTTCTTGTTTTTTATCTCTAATCTACCCTCCCTTTATGTTACTTAAGAACCCATCTTCGCCTCCTTCTCGCCATTACTGCTTCTTCCCATCTTCTTCATTTTTCAGTCAATTTAAGGTATGTAAATACTCTCTTTTACTCTTCACTTCTTATAATTCTCTTCTTCTCTTCTTCCATCTTTCATTTTGATCATTTCCTTCTTTCTCGTTTTTTCCAGTTTTTTTTTTCTTTTTTTTTTTTTTTCTTTTATCTTCCTCTTATTCTCTTATGCGCTCCTTTGTTTTTTTGAATCTGGTTTGTTTCAATACTAACACTATTAAACTTTACTTCATTCCTCTCCTAAATCATTACATTGAATGAGGCAGGCACAATGGATCTTCCCCAAAACCCCAAATGCCATTGTCGGGTACCTGTTCCTATACTGAAATCATGGACCTCTGAAAACCCAGGAAGAAGATTCATGATGTGCAAGTTTCACCATTGTCATTTTGGCATTGGGTAGACGAAAGTCAGTGTGAATGGCAGAAAAATGTTATAAAGGAGCTGATGTTGGATAAAAAACTCTTGCGAAGTGAGAAAGACATGATGAAATCTGAGAATGAACACTTGGTGGTGAAGGTTGAAACCTTTAATGCTGAAAATGGTTTACTTCGGTCTAAGATCAAGCACTTAGAAAGGGATTTAATGTTCCCTCTGTATGAGTAAAAAGGAAAAGGGTCCTTTTGCAAGATTGTGTCAATAATTTTGTTGGTTGTTGTTGCTATATTGTTGGCTAAGTTGGTTAATTATTAGTTAGTTAGACTTTCTCATCTATGTAGTTCCTCATGTAAGGACTAGCTCATAATTGTTCTGTACACATGAGCCATTTTGTATAATGTAAGGAAAGATTTTCAATGAATGGAAAAATACTTGGAATTATCATCTACTTAACTTTGTTTTACATTGCAAACAAGTAAAAGCTCTAAGTTGTCTTACATTGCAAATACCAAACCTGTCTTACATTGAAAACAATTAAAAGCATTAACTTGTCTTACATTGCTAAAACCAAACTTGTCCATACAAAGTGCAAACATCAAATTAAAAGCATGAACTTGTCCATACAAATTTCAAGTACCAAACTAAATGAAATGAACTTGTCTACTTCTTGGTGACTTTTTTCCTCTGCCTCCCTGCATGGCTTTGAGGTTGAGTTTGCTGTTGCTCACTTGTTTGGCTCATGTTGCCTTGGCTTTGCTGCTGACTGGCTCCAGCAATCATGGCAATCACCTGAGCATCATGTTGTTTCTTAGCCTTTCTTACTTCAACTTGAGCTTTATGTCTTTTTGTCCATTCACAGGTGGGCTTGGTTGGATGTACAACAGTCTGTTCTTGGTTCTTACAGGTCTTGGCATTGTGCCCTACTTGGCCACATTTTTTGCATGTCATCTGTAGCCTTGGCTTCTTAGGCAGCTTCCCACTTGTTCCCTCACCAGCTTCCTTCCTCCTCTTTTTATGGCTTGGTCTACCTGGAAGTTTCCTAATAGGTGGTGGCAAAGCTCAGCTAGATCTACTCTCTTCCACTGAGATATATCAGGCATTGGTGGTATAGGTAAGCTATAACATTGCATATACTTCTCTCTTATGTAAGCTTCATCCACAAAATCTTCATAGTCAGCCCTTTGATGATTGATACAAGCTATGGCATGTTGGCATGGAAGGCCACACAACTGCCAGTGAAAACAACTGCAAGTGTGTGCTATCAAATCAACAACATACTGTTTGCTCATATACTCCTCAAACTTCTCATTACTTGAAGCATAAACATCATAACAATATGCTTCTTTCACAGCCCATTTTAAAAACTTATCCACATATGGCATCACCCTACCTTCATAATTTCTCACCCCCACCCTCTTCTCATAGTGTCTCTTCATCAGATACCTTCTCATCCACTCCATCTGAGTTAATATTGGCTTGTCTCTACACTCTCTTAAAACATGATTGAAGACTTCACACATGTTATTCAGTAACATGTTTGACTTACAATTGGTGTTGAAGGCATGTCTACTCCAATGATGATCTCCAATCTGAGACAAATAGGTGTATGCCCTATCACTAAGGAACTTGATTCCTTTCATCTGGAAATTAAACTCAGGCTGCAAGAATTAGATGCATTAACAAAGTGTAGCTTGTTAATTAGATGAATTAACAAAGTGTAGCTTGTTAATTAGATGCATTAACAAAGTGGGGCTAAGTGTAGAACTTAATACCTTTGTACCTACTCTGGAAGCCTTCCAAAATGAGTCTTTGAATGTGGCACCTGTGAATTGGAGCTTGAAGTTTGCCCAGATATGTCTTACACAAAACCTGATGCCTGCTTTTGGAGTTGCAATATTGAAAGCCTCCAATATACCCTTCTGCCTGTCTAACATTATAGTCAGCCCTAAACCTTCAACTTTACCAAAATCCTCCATAAGCAGATTTAGAAACCAAGTCCATGTGGCACCATTTTCAGTCTCAACAACTGCCCAAGCTACTGAGTATATGTTGTTGTTCCCATCCATTCCAACAGCCACCAAACAAATCCCTGGGTAAGCACCCTTCAAGTGACAACCATCTACCCCAATTATAGGTCTACACCCATTCAAATATCCATTCTTAACTGGTTTCAAACATGTGTACATTCTTTGAAAAAAAGTTTGGGGGGTCTCTCAATTGAATCAACAGTAACAATAACTGTGGAGCCAGGTATATGCTTTATAACAGCACCAACATAGTCCCACACCTTCCCATATTGGTGAGCACAATCACCATAGATGGCCAGTTTTGCTCTTGATCTTGCTAACCAACACATGATATACGTAACATCTACCCCCAAATCCCTTTTAATTTTTTTCTGCCAGTTTTTAATTTTCCAACTGGGATTTATTCTCCAATCCTCCAAGTACTTCTCAGATAAGTACTCTGCATTGACCTTTTTATTGATGCCCCTAAACACACAATGATGACCTAAGTCTATGGTCCTTATTTGCAAACCCCATCAGAGCCCATTGGTGTAGCATAAACAGTGTATGTACACTTTCTTTTAAATCCACAGGTACACTCAGGAAATTTTGATGTTATTGGATTCCAAGTACACTTACATTTATTTCTACAATATGTAGTTATTCTCTTATTTCCACTGTGTTCATAGTAGAAGTCATACCTATTTCGAACTGCATGGTGTATTAGGGCTTTCTTTAGTACCAGCTTGTCAGGGAACTTCTGGCCTCTTAACAACACAATTTGCCCCTTGAAGTCAACCTCGGGATTAAAAGATGGACAGTCATCTGCTTCATCATCTGATCCTTTCAAACTTCTTAGTTCATCATCATCATCAATATTACCTTCTTCCTCAACTGTTGGCTCCACAACCTCCAAACCTCTTCCGAATCTAACTAGACTAAGAGACTTGTCAACTTTATTAATCAATGATCCCTCATCATCTTCAATAAACACTTCTTCTGCCCTAAGATCCTCTTCTCTTATAGTGAAATCAACATCTGATTGGTCCTCTTCTGAATCCTCTTCTACACCTTAAAATCCCCATCTAAACCCTCATCATCTTGTACAATCTTTTCCTTACCTTTAATTAATTTTTTAGGTTTTCTCATTGGCTTTAACTTTGACTTAGGCTTCAAAGATATACCCTTACCCTCACTAGATCTAGCCTCTAAACCATGACCAGTATAGTCAAATAGCTTATCAAACTCATCTTCAAACTCCAGTAACTTTGCTTTGCCCTTACCCTTTTCCAAAGCCTTTGCCTTTGTCTTACCCTTATGCTTTTCAACAGGAGCTTCTTTACCCTTATTGTTTTCAATTTCAGCTGCTTTAGCCTTACCCAAGTGCAGATCAGTTGACCTCAAATTAATTTTTCTTTTTCTAACAGGAGCAACACCCACACATTTGACTGCCTTACTGACTTTTGCACCCACATCTTGCCTTATTAATTGAGCTGGTTTACTGTCTATCATTTAAGACAGTGTGTTTGGGAGTGGGTGGAGGTGAGTTCAGTTTTATAAGAGAAGAATGGTTTCTTGGGCTTTTTCTGATAGGAGTAACAGGTTTGGGCTTCAAATTTGGTTGAGATTTTTTAGCTGTGGTAGTATTTTCACACACTGTAGGAGCTTTTTCAATGTTGAGATTTTTGGAATTTATTGAGTGAATCTTGGAGGTGTCAGTAGTTAAAGACATGGTCCAAATTTCAACATATAAATCAATCCTATTAAATTTATCTGTTGACTTGATGACCTCATCTTTACATATCACTGTCTTACCAATAGTGGTATTCTTACCAAACTTTCTAAAATAAACAATTGGCAGAACATTTTTAGGGACAACTTTTCTTGCAAGATCAACCAAAAACAGCCAACTTAATTGATTCGAATAAACTTCAGGGGTGACTTTAGTAGAACCACCAAAATATTCAGTTTTATGCTTAGCATATCTAAATTTCCCCCAAAATGCATCCTAATATCAAGTCTAATTGGTGGGTCAATGTTCATCCTACATAGAAATTAATAAATCACACAGTAAATCAAACAATAATAATGACCACGAACCCAAAATAAAACACTAATAATAACAAGTAACATAAATTAAGATGAAGAATGATGTTGTAAAAAAAAAACCAATAACTATTTTACCCAGATTTCAAACAATTGATTTAATAATTTAGAAGAGTTGGATGAAGAATCATACCTGCGTTTCAGATTTCAGAGGCCGAATGTTGGAAATGTTGGGCGACTAAGGAATCGTGCCACTGAAGAATGGTGATGATGAATGATGAAGAGAAGATTTAGGGTAATTTGATAGGTTATTTGAGAGGATGAAGAGAATATGAATTGTGTACTCTGTAAGTTTGGAGTGAACTAAAGGAATTAGATGAAGATGATGGGTTTGATGTTATAAAAAGGGTACTTTTGTCATTTTAGGTGAGTATAAGTGAATAAGTGGCAGTTTCAGGCCATTTGGTGTACTTGTTGATCGGAGCAATTAAGCTGGTACTCTTTACCAATTAAATTTTATGTTGGTACTGATTATTAAAAATGGTGATTATGTTGGTACTCTTTATCAATTTAAACTTTTATTAATATTGTTTCGGATATAAGCACTCTTTAAATACGGTACTTACTAATCTTTCTTTGATTATTATTAATTCAAAGTTCTAGTTTATTCAATTGTTCTTTTGTTCATCTTGTTATGCTTTTAATTATGTTGTTCATCAATCTTATTGTTGTTATTCCCTTTATCATGAGTAGCTAATCTTTTAATCTAGGGTGAATTGGGATCTAGGATGTTAGAAGGGGATAATTAATAAATTGATAGTTAAAATAACTTCTTTGTTGTTGTTCAGTTATTGTCTTGAATCTAGTTAATTAGTTTCTGCATGATTGATTAATTAGTATTGCAAATTAGGATTTTCACCGACCGGGTTAAGACTAGTATAGGCTCCGATAGCTGAATAGACTGACTTAATGATAGCGACCACATTTTAAGTTTAGATCTAAATAGCATATTATTAGAATCGACCGATCATATGACCTTAAACAACTTAAATTGCTCTATCTATGAATTAAATCACACTCCGGATAACTACCTAGGGAACCTAATCCCTATACCTTTTAATATTATTGAATTCATCTTACTTACTTTTATTGCAATTAGTTTATAGAAATCAAACAAACAACCTTCAAGAAATTGTTACCTTAAGACGGACTTAATTATTAACAAACCGGAATAATTAACTCGCCTCCCTATGGATTCGACCCTTCTTGCCACTATCTACCTATCAATATCAATATATATACTTAAAAGAGGAACTTTTGGAGCGATTTCATTGGCTATTGCTAGTGATTTTATTGGCTATTGCTTTTACATATTATCTAAAGCAATAAAAAATGAAAAAAAAAATAGAAAAGATAAAAAAGAATTGTAGATTAAATTAAATTGTAGAATTTGATGGTTATACATCTCTGTCAAATAATTATATCATTAATTAATTAATTAATATAGGGATAATAATATAACATAAGACTTTTATATAAAATGCAATAAGACTTTTATATAAATTCAAATAAGCATTCAAAGAAGTCAACCTTCTTTTACGTTCTAATCTTATACACATGCCTTTTAGTCTTTTTATTGTGTTTGCTTATTGCATTCAAAGTTTATAATTTGTATACGGCTTTTATTTTGTTTCATAGGCAATGTGTACAAGTTTGTCAAACATATATACTAATGCGCAATTTGATTTGATATTGCAGGTACAATGTAACATGGTGAATGAATTCATGGTGGAGAAAATATTATCCGATTTGATTTTAGTTTTATATGTAAGTTATAATTTGTGTATTAGTTTAACGTTTCATTACGCGGCAATTATATCAACGTTTTCTTTCATAGCATGCTTTCTTTAAGACGACATTATCCGTCTAAAGCTATGATAAAGACGGGTAGATATATACCACTTGCGTATATAAGAGTACATAGAGATGGAGTACATAGAAATAACTATTTTCATAATTATTAATTACGTGCAAACAAAATTATTTAAAGAGTTCGACTACAAATTTTTCACGAACATTTACTTTGTAACTTATATATATACCTTACATATACTTTACTCCGTACAAGACCAATTCATAATTTAGTAGCTCTCTTAGCATTATTAATGTTAGAGACCCCAGAATTTACAAACTACGTATATTATTTTATATTCAAATGAGTTATTAATTTAAATTATAAAGATAATTAAAATAATATGGTTGTTTACATCATAAGAAGTTGTTATTTTTGGGTGATGATTGTAAATCTAAGCTACAGACGAATTCTTCCGTTTTTGGAGATATAACCATTTCTGCCATAAGTATAGCCCAAAACATAATTGGGCCATATTGCATAGGATGAGTTATTGGTGTGCAGTAAAATTTTATACTAAGAAACATCGGACTTAATAATACGGAGTAACTGACATAATATAGGATGTAGCAATGTTTGAATGGTGAGCTTTAGAAGTAATCGTAGAAGAAAAAAGTATTTTACAGCAAACAACTTTACTATTCCCTCTGTCCTTGGAATAGTTCATACTTGCTTTTTTTTGTGAGGGTGAAATAAAATAAGTGTAAATTATTAACTGAGATGGAGGGAGTAATAATTAGAAGGGGAAGAATGTATATTGTATACATAGTAGTAGTATTCAAGACACAAAACGAAGAAAACGCAGACAAAAAATCGTAACAAAAAAAGATAGCTTTTTTCAAAACCAGGTCATGATAATTACTTAGAAACTACTATTTTTAATGACATGGGCATGAAATAGTTGATTTATATCCATATTAGTCATTTAAAAAAATAAATAATCAATCTGTTAATCTAAAATCGTTGATTATCAAACACCACTAACAAACTCGCTAATTATATCTTTTAGTTAAACCTGCTGATAAAATATGCTAAACGCCTAAACATAATCTGCTTTCAAAGTCTGCTTTGGCCAATATTAATCTGTTGTTTACCAAACATGCCATCATTTACGTCATTGTTATGGTATTACCCGGCCAACGGCCGAGCATGAAATCTAGTTAGTAGTAATTTAGGATTTACTTTGATTAAGGTGATACGACTTTAGCCTTGTCAAATTTGGTGGCGTTGCCGGGGAGGCAACAATTTTTCTGTTTATTTGTGTTTATTTTTGTCTTTTATCTCAGGGAGCATCAGTTCCTTGAGACAATTTGATATTTTTCTTGTTGTTTTCTTGTATTCCCAGGTCTGATAGGTTGGAGATTGTACCTTTTGATCCCGAGCCAGAGAGGACTTTCGGTACAGACGTAAATTTCAAAGAGAAATAGGTCAAGCAAAAGACTTGAGTATACTTGAAAGTGATACAAAGCACATATTTGAGTCTGAAGAACCATTCTATAAATATGACACACTTATTTCTGACACCCCAGTCCCCGTTCTTATATCAATAAAGATGCATACTCTTGCCAGTTATTCTAAGCCTACTTTGGCTTCTATCCCGAAAGGATTCAAGCTTCCTACTACTGACAAGGGTACTTTTGAGATCCAAACATTATACATTAATTTGGTGGAGCGAAACTGTTGGGGGAGGAGCTAATGAAGATCCTGCCAAGCATATGGAGAAGTTCACTGATTATTGTTGCTCAATTCCACTGATTGCTGGAGTAACTTAGGATCAGGTAAAGTAGGTTTTTTTCCTTGTTCCTTGCGAGATGGAGCGTCCGAATGGCTTCGAGACTTGGATATGGAGGCTCATAGTGTTATTGAATGGAAAACCTTAACTCTTGCATTCTACAAGAGGTATTTTCCACCGCAAAAGACTAATGCTCTGAGAGGCCAAATTACTAGTTTCAAACAAGGTCGTACTGAAGACTTGAATGAGGCATGGGTAAGGTTCAAAAGATTAGTTCGTTCTGTCCCACATCACGGCTTCCAGACTTGGTTTTTTTTGCAACCAGTTCTATAATGGGTTATACGACGATCATAGAGCTCTCCTTGATTTTTCTGCTAGTGGAAGATTTTAAAATAACACCAATGATACCACAACTTGGAAATTGATAGATGAGATGGCTACTCACACTGCTGAGTACGATAATCCAAGGGGAAGTACGAGAGGGGATGGTTCAGATAGTGCGATTGCAGTACAGTTGGAGGCTTTAACTGCTCAAATCGCTGAATTGAAGACAACTCAGTCTTTGGGAAAGCAGCAAACAGTTCATGCCATGGTTCAAAAAGAAGTGTCCTGTGAGAGATGTGGGATTGTTGGCCACAATGCGGCCAAATGTATGAGTACAATTGAACAGGTTCATGCTTTTCATTCATTCAAGCAAGGTACTTCTTATTCCAACTTCTTCCCTGAAAGAGGTTAGAATACGTTCAATCAGGCCCCTCAACAGAATGCATATATTATTTCCCAAAATCATGTTAATCAACCAAAAAGAAATTTTGTTTGAAAAAATCAAGGAGGTTTTCAGCAGATGCAACCTCCTCAACAAGCTCCTAGTAACGATATGGCAGAGATGAAAGCTTTGTTGCAACAGAGTTTGCTAATTCAACAAAAGCAAACGGCTCAAATTTATGAACTTATAGCTCATAACAAGATGTTAGACACTCAAGTTGCTCAATTGGCGGTTCAAAATCCCCCGAATCAGCCCGGAAATCTTCCTCCTCAAGGTAACCAAACACATGAACAAGTTAATACTATTTCACTGAGGAGCGATACTACTTATAAAAGTACGTACATGCCCACTGATAAAAATGAGGTCCCTTATATGCATCCTAAGGGATATGGTAATCTTGAGCTAAGTGATGATGAGAAGGAAAATTGCACGAAGAAAACACGAGGCAATAAAAATGACGAAACAGCGAGGAAACCGCCGCGTACTTGATCGAGTGGTCAGGGACTCGATTGAGTACACTCCCCACATGTTGATGATTCTCATGTTTCAGCTACAGCATTGGAAAGAAATAGGGTACTCGATATAGTGACCCCAAGACTCGATGGAGTAACCCCCCTGAGTGGAGCCGATGTTTTGAAAAACCAAGAAAAAGTAAAATAAGCCGAGCTGATTAAAATTCAACTACCTTTTCCATACCGACAACAAAAATCTAAGCTTGAACAACAGTTCAGAAGGTTCATGGAGGTAGTGAAGAATCTTCAAGTAAGTGTGCCATTTACTGAATTGGTAACTTAAGTGCCGGCGTATGCTAAATTTTTGAAGGAGATCTTATCAAAGAAACGGTCTTTTGATGAAGTTGAGATGGTGGCATTCACTCTGGAGTGCGCAACTGCATTGCAAGCTAACTCACCACCAAAGCTAAAGGATCCAGAGAGTTTTTTTATTCCTTGTCATATTGGTAGTATAGCCATAGATAATCCCTTTGCGATTTAGGGGCTAGTGTTAGTGTCATGTCGTATTCTGTATGCGAAAGGTTAAATATGGGTAAACTCCGTGTTACTAATATGACCTTGGAGATGGCTGACAGATCTTTAAAGAGTCCTATAGGTGTCGTAGAAGATGTGCCAGTTAGAGTAGGGAAGTATTTAATTCCAGTTGATTTTATTGTAATGGATATGGCTGAAGACTCCCAAGTACCTATTATTCTTGGTAGACCATTTCTTCACACTGCGTATCACTCATAGATATTAGAAATGGTAGTCTGACACTAAGGGTTGAGGATGATACTATTAAATTTGTTCTTGATAACGCTTCAAAGCATCCCCATTCAGTAACTTCATGTTATATGCTTAATGTTGTTAACCCCCCCTATTAATGATTGCCTTGTTTATTATTTGGCCAAGAATTCCTGGAGCGAGGAGGTGGATGAGATAAAGAGGTTGGTTTATGGAGATGAGCCTCATCTTGAGCCGGTTTACAGCTTTGATGAAGATGTTAATTTGGAAGCTGAGCTAAATGCTTTGGAGATCGGGATTTTTCAAGAGGGGCCCGTCAAACTTTTTGAGGAAGCTCCTATGACGGATGAAGCACCCCATCTCCTTCCTTCTGATGATTAATGGAAGAGAGATGAGCGTACTTGCTCATATTTTATATTAGATTCCGAGTTTGATGAGCCGGAACTTTATTCGTTGCTTATTTTATTTGCTTATACTTTTTATTGGGGCTACTTATGTTTGTGTGTAGCACGTGCATTACTTTTTGATTTACTTTTGCGTGCTTTAAGTTGTATTGATTGCGCCTTGAATGGCATTTGTTTTTAAGTGCAAGAATTGTTCGTCAGGCATGTACTCGATCGAGTATTGGTGAACTCGATCGAGTGTCGTAGATCTTAGCGCTGAAACATAGCCAGAGGATGATGAAATTACGTGGTTGGTCATTCTCTCCTATGTTTGCAGCTGGTTTGGGAGAACTCCTAAGCTATTACCCGGTATTCTGTTTCCTTGTATCTACTTTTATTGTATTATCTCTAGTTATTTCCCATTCCTTTTGTTAGATGTGTCCTGTAGGTTGCAGTGGTTTGTTGTAAGATTGCTATAATGTAGGCGTCACAATAAGGACACTGTTACATTTAGGTTTGGGGGAGGAATCTTTAATTATGTTGTGTGATTTAATTTCAGTTGTGTGATTTATATTATGTTGTGTGCATTTAAAATAAAAATCCATACAAATTAAAAAAAAATTCAAAATCCAAAAACATTTTTTTTCCTTTGTTTTAGGTCGAGTCTTGGTGAATTGAATAGCAATGATGTTAAATTGCATTATTTTTGCATTTGAATCTCAAATAGTTGTCTATGTACATTGTTTTGACCCGTTATTTATGAATACAAAGCTCATAATTCAAGTCTTGACCGTATTGACATGCCTTATACTAATTAGATTTGACTAAATTAAGTTGTTAACTACTTAAATTCTGAGATCTATAGAGCTTCCTAGTCCAGGAACATCAATAAACTAGTCTCATTGTTAATTAGGCTTGAGAGTGGTTCTTCTTATGGAATATGTAATATCAAACTGCATAAGTGTGACATTAGTTTCTTAATTTTTGCACGTTCATATGATGAAGTACACGAGGAAAGGCGGTTCTTACCATTCAAATAAACCATACATTACCCTTTTTGTTAGCCCGTTTGAACCCTTGTAGGTGTTTCATATCCTACTTATAATAGCTACATTCCTAGAATTTGCCTACCTTGTCGCGACAGTTGCAGTTGCTTGTTATCATGTTTATTTTGCTACTATGGTTGGGATTGTGACTTTTATTGTCATTTCTGGGTGTAGTAGAATTATTTAGCAATTGTGGTTATTGTATCCCTTTTGTTGGAAAAGGAAGAAAAATATGAAGCAAAAGAAAAAAAAAGAAAAAAAAGAAAAAAGAAATTCGAAGAAAAAAAGAAGTGAAAAAAAGAAAAAAAAAATATATGCTTCATTGTCATTTGTTAAGGAAATAGAAGGTTGGTTACTAGAGTCTAATGCATTGTTGGAGAGTAGTTCTTTTAGCTCTCATGCGTTTTCAAAGTTGAGATAATTTCTCTAGTTGGGATGATTTATGTTTATTGTCATAGATTTGATTTTTGATTTAGCGCTGTGACTACCGTCTTAACCTCACATATCCATATGTGCCTTGGCACAAACCACTTCTATACCATTTGCCCATTTGCCACTCTATTGTCCTTGATACATGCACTTTTATTTTTATTATGAATGTGTATTAGTTGAAGAAATTTCTATCACATTAGAAGGCATGCATGTTTCATAAGTTGAGTGAATGCTTCTACTTTTTTCTATCTTCACATATTACTCACCGTTACATACTTATGAGTGCATGAGTGAAATCCACGAGAATCCAACTAATTTGTCTTGCAAGATCGAAAGGTATTTGGCATTTGTCTATAGTGCGGTGACATGAGAGTTGAGCTGCGTTTTCTATTACACGTGCCTTTGAATTTGTTTTATTGGTACACCTTTGTCATTTATTTGTTATAGATATGGATAGCTTGGGATTTGTATATACATTTAACATTAGCTCTGCGTTATCTATTTACCATTTGTATGATTACTTTTTGTATTGTGTTAGTGCTTTGCTTGGGGACAAGCAAAAAGATGGTTTGGGGGAGTTTGATGAGTCACATTCATATAGATTAATATGACTTCCTTTAGTTACTTTTGATATGGTTTTTGTGCTATTTTATATCAATTATATGCTTTTTATGCTAGAATATCGATACTTCCGCTATTTAGTGTTTAAATGCAGGAATGATGCATTTGCGGAGCAAAGGAATGAAATGAGCACCGCGGAGTGGGCATGAAGGAATATACGTAGCATGGCATGAGAATCTAGAAGAATAAAGAAAGATAAGTGAAGAAGACAACACGAAAAAAAGAGCTGAAACAGGAGAGTACTCGATCAATTCTGAGTACACTCGATCAAGTGGTTGCGTACTCGATCGAGTGCATCTATACTCGATCGAGTATACATCATACTGGCAGTTTCCGCGCAATTTCCTTAAGTCAGTTTAACTTTATTATAAATACCCTATTCACGTCATAGTTAGAACCTACGCCATTTTATGCCTAGAACTCTCTTAAAAACCCTAAGTTTAGTTTTATTATATCGTTTCGGATATAAGCACTCTTTAGTTACGGTACTTACTAATCTTTCTTTGATTATTATTAATTCAAAGTTCTAGTTTATTCAATTGTTCTTT